>NC_059347.1:46651875-46971250 GCF_019703515.2 Myxocyprinus asiaticus | reverse complement strand
GATTTGGAGAGTCTCTTCGACAGGCAAATTAATTCAGGGCAGGAAACAAATGACTTCACAGGTATTGTACTCTTTGGCCCTTATTAGACTGAGAGTTACTGTAGATGTCATTGAGGTACTTTACAGATAGCAATTAGCCTATTGACAATACAATTTCTCAGTTTTGTCAATAGGCTAATTGTCAATGTCAATAAGCTAACTCTGCCCACAGGTGTTTTGACCTAATGTTTGTTCACAGGTAATGATACCAAGCAGTAAAAACCTTAAGTAAAATAACTGAAAGTAAAAAATGAAAATCTAATTTACGCAACTGTTAAGACGCTTTGAATGTATTTTTTAGGATTGCCTTTGGCAGCGATTTAAAATTTAATGACTCAATTCCATTCTCTCTTAAACTCAGACTGCATAAAAATGTCAATAAACTATGGGTATACTAATTTTCAGCCTACTGCAAAGTACAGTATTATATTGCATACTGCAGTCTATTTTTAAAGAATGAGTGATATGGAATGCAGTATGCAACAAACATTTTAAACTGTAGAATGCTACACTGGTGTGTCTTGACCCCACTACTATGCACGTGTTGGAGCTTCGTTCAGGAGCGGGTTGGGTTATCAGCAATAATTAATAATTATCAAAGATAATTATTAATTATTAAAATCAATAGAACATTGATAAGAATCAACATTAGCTTATTAATCCTTCAAATCACCAATCATCAAAGATAACTATCAATTAACAAAATCAATAGAATATTAATAAGAATTAATATTGCTGGGGCACCACCCTGGAATCAGGGACTAATAACCAGACAGTATAGCAGTCTCAATATAGGATTGTTCTCGTAGGAAAGTCAGTGTCCAGAGAACATAGACATTCAGAAAGGGAACAATGAAGGCTTGAATCCAAGCACTGATATCCCCTGCCAGCCCTTGGCACAGGTGCATGCAGAACAATACCAAAACACTTCTCTTTATAGTATAACAAAGTTTATTGATGCAGTAATAACAATAAATAATCAATACAATGCAGTCTACAATGCACTTCTGACTTCCAACTACAAACTAAACAGTAACATGATTAGATATGATAACAGATAAGCCTATAATACATGAGAGGAGTGTAGAGGTGTGTGTGTGTGTGAATGGGTGTATGTGCGTATGTGTGTATGTGTGTAAGGAGAGAAAGAGTGCACAAAATGGCAGGCGTGGCTCTCGTGGAGAGTGCGTCACGCGAGGTTTCCGGCCAGAGAATGCGGCCGTGAATGTGGGCGGAGAGACTGGTTAATGCCTTCTGTCCGTTTAATGCGTGTCTCTGCTGGTACGATAACTTGAGGACAAAGCTGGGCTCTATCGCCAAGTTATCTGTTCACCAAATGTGTGTGCGGGTATGTTTGTGAGGGGTCGTGTGTGTGCGGTTAGTACAAGAGAGAGAGAAGAAGGTGACGGCACTGAAGCCAGTTTAGCGATCGTGGGAGAGACTGCAACCGTTAGTTTTATCAATCAGTGATGCGGTGAATGGCTCAAAATCCATCCGCCATGGCTCTTGGTTCTTTAATGGATAAACTCAGTGTGCTGGTCTCACCCGCGATGGCAGGAATGCACAAACTGCCAATGTGGTTGGACGACAACACAGCAAATCTCATTCGTGGGAACAGTAAGTTATAGTAATACCTTGAGTATTATTAGCAGTAATGAGCGGACTCAGCGGTCCGTAAACTGTACAAGCAATAACCTTTACACAAGAATAACACACTATAATCTATCTCTGCCCAGATGTAAACCACTTGAGTCACATGAGGACATGATTAGAATGTGTGTTCATCCATCGTTTGACTCCGACTCGGTTCCTCGAAGCTCGGGTGATGACGGGAGGCCGTTTCCTCGCTCTGTCAGCGGGCGGTATGGTGGCTGATTCTCGGTGGGTTGGCAGAGATATCAGCGAAGTCAACTTGGTTGAAGAAGGAAGTCTTCTTCACTTCTGCAGGAAAAAGGGTGAGATGCGGATTGCTTGGCAGTCTCCTTCGGATCCGTTAGCGTGCTCTGTGGAACACGGAGAATCTCGGCTCGTCAGCGAGATGGAGATTGTATGGCCAAAGTTCAGGTATGTATGTTACTTCCTTGGGCAGCGAGGCTACACCTGGAAGCAGCAGGGCTGCAACTAGATGCAGCGAATACTGTCACTGGAAGCAAGGCTTAGGAGGAATATCCAGGGTTTTATGCTCTCTATGACATCATGGTTGAGGGACACGTTCTGTTGTGCATTTCATCCAATAGGAGTTGAGAGTTTGATCCTTCAGAATTTCACACCTAGGTGTAAAGTGAGCAAGGCTTGATGGGATCTGTAGTTTGTTTGGACTCCCTTTGTTTGATTTTGGTGCCGTTTGGCTTCGAGTGTTCCTACAGGCCTCAGTCAGGCTTGATGACTGTGTGTAGACCTGCCTTTGTCTCCTATCTGATCACATGAGGCCCAACATATTCCCCCCTTTGGTCTGAAGGGTTTGTTGTTGTCCAGCATCTTTAGAGCTACTGAAGGGCCGAACAGTTCCTGTAGCTTCATAGTAACCTGTGGGTTACGCCATCTGTGTCATCCTGATAGAAAAGAAAACGGTTGCACAGTCCATACAGTTCATAGAGTTCACAGGGGCTTTATTATCTGGACAGAGACTGAGGCACTTCTGGGCATAGAAATTCTAGTTAAGTCTAAAACTACATTCATCACACAAAGACAAACATTCCAAGTTATGGTAGGCACAGCATTTACCGTAACACAATCCTTTGCTGTTCTTTGGTCATAACACAAAATCATAGTTGAACCTGACAATGGATACTAGGACCAAAATGTTAGAGGAAAGGGGTTAGGGGAAAGGAAAGGAGGGTTAGAGGTTAAAAGGCTTATCCTTGGAAATTATTGGGGTTAACCTTTGGGATGGGGTCAGACTGGTGTGTAAAACTTGGCTGTACGAGAAGAGTGCAGTCTGTACTGTAAATTTTGAATGTACCTGTACATGGCGTGTGCAATAATTGCCATGATGATCCAACCACTAAGGAGGAGCCCAAGGGTAACCAGACTGATAGGGTGTTCTTGGTTAGATGACAATCTGCTTATGTGATGGAAATATAGTGGTCAAGCCAGTAGGTTTGAGACTGAACTTCACTCATTTCGTCCCTTCAGCCTGAAGCTGCTGTTGAGGAGTATCATCAATGGTGAGGTTGTGACCTCTAAATGTATCCATGATCTCAATTTCCGCATCATGTTTGTCGATGCTGAGATGATTGAGGACAATATCATCAATGTGAATGGTGGCTCCTTGGGGAACCATTAAGAGCACCATCTGGTATGGTAGCATTAGTTTAGTGGCTGTATCATGGCAGTCGTATGACTTTAGAACTTTGGTGACTGGTGTGTTAACAAGCCAGCGATTGCCTGCTCGCTCTACCTTTGTCTCTGTTTCTTCATCTTTGACAGACATGCTACCTTGACACTTTTGTTCAGGGGATTTGACTTTTAGGCCACAGAGGTATTTAGTCACCTCTCTAACAAAGGGGTTGCTTGGACAAACCCAGTGAATGTTCTTTGTCTTGGTACACATGCTTAGGTTAGGGATAAGGTAGAGCGAGGTGTCCTCATCATGGTAGGCATGTGGTGTTGGTGTTGAATGTGTGTGTTACCCCTCCGAAAACCAACATTCAATACATACTTTAGTTGGTATATATTCTGCCTTTCTATGATGGATAGATTGAGGATAAATCATATTTCGAGGTTCTGAGGATTTACATAGATTGGAATTGCACTGCCAAGACTATATGCCAGATGCAACCTTCACAGATACACAACAGAGGTAGTAGCAGATCTAAGGATTTGTTCTTCCACCACTCAGACTGTTGACTGAGGAGATCATTTCCCTGATGAGGTCCTGCATTAGATCTCTAACAATACGCACATAAGTTATGTCTTCTCTGACAACCTCTGACAAAGTCCTTAAACCATGCAAAGTGTTATTGAAAAGAGCAGAGTGCAAATTTACAGTGACTATAGTACCCTGAAGGGTTTTACCCAGGCCCTGTAATTGTTCTTGTTGGAGGAGGAGTCTCTGTTGGATTTCTGGCATTTCCTCATCAAGTTCACCCATGTGGCTTTGAAGCACACTGAAGCTGACAGAGTTGGCAGATGAGAGGCCAATGGAGAATAGTGACCCGATTGCTAATGCCGTGGCATCAGGCTGCCGAGAAATCGTTTGGACGTGTCTGGCCGCTGAGGTCCTCCACAGTCACTATGAATTTCTGCAAATGTTCAAGAGTGTGAACAGTTGTCTGCTTGGCACATTCGACTGTGTCGTGTGTTCGTCAGTTGTGGGGGTAGGCAGATGTGTTTGCGGTATACAACCCAGGGATCTAAACATATGTAAATTCTCTGGGTGTACAGGTTGCAGTGGGTGATCAAGAGGCCAGGTGTCCCTTGTAGGACGATGCCGGTCGGCGGGCCAGGCTCGACCACATCACTGGATAGGGCGACTTGTTGGCTGAGGAGAATGCTGAGGATCCATGAGAATTTCGTCCTGAAACAAACCAGAGTTGATTACTATATGAAAGTGGAGTGGTGCTAGGAGTTAATGCATGCTGACAGGATGGGTTGAGGCATGCATCTATCCTTATGGCACTATGGTGCATCTTCTCCCCTTTGGAGTGAAAATGGCTTGAATGACTTGATCTGACTTGAATGGATCCATTTGTATGCCAGTGTTTGGCTTGGTTTTGAGACCCTGATGCAGTAGGCTACTGATGAGAGCTTTCCCACTATCTCGAAGGGGCCTGATCAACTTGGTAGGAACTTTTTAGAGATTCCTGCCAGTTTGGTGAACCTGAAATAGATTACCTTGTCACCAACTTGGTACTCGCGGTGAGACGCTTTCCTGTTATAGTAGGCTTTGGATCCCTTGACACTGGCTTCCAAGTTCTTCTGGGCCCACACGAATGTGACGTATTGGTCCGCCGAATAGGCAGTTGCAACACTGACATCTTTGGGGCAGTATAGAATGTGTAGCGGAAGGCTCATTTCTCTTCCAGTCATCATTTCTAATGGTGTGACTCCTGTGGAGCGGTGCGTAGTAGACCTAATGGCCATCAGCACCAGGGGGAGTTTCACATCCCAATCTCTGCCAGTGCTGTTAACGTACTTTTTAAGCATGTTGATAATGGTGCGGTTGGCACGTTCAACCTGTCCAGATGACTGGGGATGATACGGGATGTGGAAGTTGACTTCTACGGCCATGATTTCATACATGGTATTCATGACACTTGAGGTGAAATTGGTGCCTCGATCCAAATAAACTGAGAGGGGTATCCCCCAGTGGCTGGACACATGGTTCAGCAGCAGGTAACCATGAGGAGAAACTTGTTACCTCATGAGGACTGGTCCAATCCACCTGGAGGTGGAACTACAGGAATGTGATCCCTTGGTTCTGGAGTGGGGCCCGATCCAGAGGTCTGGATGGCTGGAACTGGCTACAGACCAGGCACACTTTTACATAAGAACGGGTGTCATGGGCCATCGATGGCCAATAAACTACTTGCTTGAGGGTAGCCTTGTAACCCCTGTGGCCTCCAACAGGGGAGTCGTGAGCATGGGCTAGCATCACCTCCCTATGATCGGTTGGTCAGTTTGGGAATAGACCAACAAACCTTTCTCCAGTTTAAGACACGGCTGGTCAGATAGGAGAGCATGTAGCTCCTCCAAATCACACAGTGGGGTTTGAGAGGCCCCTTGTGTTTCAGGGTTTGCTACCCACTGCCAGATGGTTTGGATGGCCGGGTCTTCCTCCTGCATGGTGATAAGATCTGCATCGCCGGGTCTCCATCCCAGGTGCAGAGTCAGTGGGCAGGTCTTCAGGTCTTCTTGCCTTTCTTTTGCCTGCCGACTGGGTGATTGCATTTACCGCACATTTTTGGGTAATTGGAAGCCACTCGTCTAGTAGTCACTCGCTTGGCTAGGCGGTCAGCTTTGTCATTACAGTCTTTGTCAGGACCGGAGGTTTGGGAATGACCTTTGACCTTTTTCCAGTACACTGTCATTCCCAAGTCAGTCACAACTTGGTCGCAAGCCAGGAAGAGTTCCGAGGGCTTGACTTCCTTGTTTCTCGCATTCCTCATGCCATTCTCTTTCCATGTGGGAAAGTGAGAGATAAAGTCAGAACAGATCATCAGTTGCTCAACGGTCAACTTGGTGGCTTGATGGAGCATGATGAGCACTGCTGCGATCTCCGCGTACTGGCTTGTCTTGTTGCCCAGTCGGTAGTTGTTTGGTTTGTTGACGTTGCGGTTGAACCAAACAATACCGGCTCATGAGTCTGACTTTTATGGCGGAATGAACAGCCATCCATGTAGACCCTTGGGAGGTCTGCACAGGTATTCTCATCATAGTAATGATGATTTGACGGGAGCAGCGGAGTGGTGACAAGTAAGGATTCTGGGCTCAGTTGCCCTTCGCAGTCACAGTGTTGGCATTCAGCCAGGGCCATTTTATGGTTCTGGGCGTACTTGAACTCAGTGTCGTAGCCTTGCAGTGCCATCATCCAAGTGGCAATGCGGCTATTGGATACCCACCCCTCCCTCAGCCGTTGGCTGTTCAGGAAGGTGACAGGTCGGTGAGAAGTCTTGGTGACTGTCTTCTGACCCCCAATTTAGCTACGGAAGTGTTCCACAGCCCATATGGTGGCCAGGAGGGCCTTCTCACAGTCAGAACGTCATCTCAACAACACTATCAGGTTGGCTCATGTAGCCGATGACACGTTTGTCTGTGTCTTGTTTCTGTGTCAGGGCGGTACTGAGACAGTGGGACGAGAAGCTTGCCTCAAGGTGGAACACTATCCTTGTCTGGGTAGGCCAGACAGGGCGCAGAGCTGAGCTTGTCTTTCATCTGGCGGAAAGACTGTTCCTGGGGATCTCCCCACTCTAATGTTTTGTTTTTATGGAGTAGTTCCATGAGGGGTCAGTCTGTCTCCGCATAGTCCTTGATTAACTGTCGGGAGTAGTTGCAGACACCTAGGAAGCTTCTGAGTCCTGACAAACTTGTCGGAGCTTTGTCGTGGATGGCTTGAACTATCTCAGCTTGGGGTTCGATGCCATCTGCACTCACTGTTAGACCCACATACTCAACCTTGGTGTGGCATCACTGGCTCTTGGCTAGTGCAAGCTTGGCTCCAGCCGTGGAGAGTTGGTTAAGTACATGTCGAATCTCGGTCAAGTGTTCCTCAAAGGTCTGGTTCCTCATGAGGATGTTGTCCATGTAGATGAGGTTACCGTGGGCAGCGGCATCACTCATGGCCTTATGGAGGAAAATATTGAACTCGGCTGGGGAGTTTGAATATCCAAATGGACAACGGTTCCAGGTGCAATGGCGGTTACCAAAAGAGAAAGTCAGCTTGTACTGGCCAGCTGGGTTGACTCTCATTGTCCAGAAGCTGTTGGCCACATCCACAGTTGAGAAGCGGGCCCCTTTGACCTTGGCCAGTTCTTGTTCCAAATGGATCATGGGCCAGTGGGAAAGTGGAACCTGCTTATTCAGAGGGCGATAGTCATTGGTGAGACGCCACTTGCTGGTCGGCTTTAACACTGGCCAGATAGGCCAGTTGTAGGTTGAGTTGCATTCCCGAATGATTTGCTTTTGCAAAAGCTTGTCGAGGATCCCTTGGATCAACTCATAGGCAGCCAGGGGGATTTTTTCCTGGCATACAAATGTGGGTACCGCATTTTGATCAGTGGGAATGCGAACAGTGTGGAGGTCGGTGACCCCACAGTCATGGGAATCTCTCAATAAGATTGGCTTGAAATCATTAAAGAGTTTCTGAAGCACGTTTCTCTGATCCTCTGTCATTAAAGCATTTGCTTTGGCAAGCTGCTCATTGACCTCTGCCTCAAAGCCAACATAGGGTTCCTCTGGTGAGGAGCAGGTTCCATCATCACCAGGGGTTGTGTCTCTGGGTTGAGTCACAAGAGATTATACGACCATGTCACCTCTGGTGCCTAGGGTAGCGCTGCAGATTGGTTTGTCTTGTAGTGCTTTGCGGCGGGCGACCTTGATAATTTTGTTCGGGAAAGTGGACGGGACACCATTCAGGTTGTTGTCCCTGGCTAGTGATGGAGGTAATTCTCCTATCACTGGCAATGTCAGTTCGAAATCATGAAACGAGTTATCGACCAGCATCCCTAGTGGTCGCCGTGCCGTCACCTGAGTCGGGATGTGCGTCAGGTTCAGAACAAACAAGCAGGTTTAGCAGTGGCTCAATTTGAGCAGGGGCATGCTGCAGACGGTCAGATTGAGTTCCCAGAAGTGGGGCAAGGGTTGGAAGAACACCTGTGGGCCAGGTATCTTCTGTCCTTTAGAGATCACCAGGTGGATGGGAATACCTGCTGTTTGCGTGGGGATAGTCATATCTACCTCGCTAGCAACCTGGCACGCCTGGGGAATGGTCTGGCGGGAAATCATGTGTTCTACTTCAATGGTCAGAGAATGCCTTTTGGCCCGGGCTTAGGACCGCAGAACCTGGTTGACTGTGTCCAACTGAGCACCTAGTCTGACCAGAAGGTCCGCCCCCATGAAGAACAGGGGTTGGAGTTGAGGGACTACACTCACGAAATGCATGACCTGCCTTTTCCCAATCTGAACGGAGAGGAGGACTGTGATGACACAAGTCATCATATAGATCCTGCTCATAGCGGTCTTTTATGACCAGAGCGCTATAAGCGCATCTGGTGTCACTATACAGTTGATGTGCACACCTCCCACTATGTGGGGGCTGTACAGGGTTAAGTTCGTGTTCTTCAGTGAACAAAGGAAAGACTTGTGGTCATGAAATGAGTTTTGACTATCAACCTGTGGCGACTGTGGGCTTGCAGGTGGCATAGAAGGATCAGAGCAGGCTCAGGCTCTGGAGGAGGCATGATCATTGATAGGGATCCTCTGGACTCCTGGATGATGGTGACTTGTCCATCTGAAGCTGGCAACCTGTTTTCTAGACCAAGTGGCCTCAGTGCGTCAACCTGAGCCCACGTGTGTCCACGATGGCAGTTAATGAGGGGAGCCAATTGGTCCAGTAGGTCCTGGCCAATTACGAGTGGCTGTTTTGTGGAGCAACTTGGCCTCCCCTGTTCCCCTTTCCCAACCTACAAAGTAAACTTTGGCATTAACGTGAGGGGGTACATAGTCTAGTCATGCTGACGGGGGGCCATGTTCCTTTGAGAAGTTCAGTGGCCCTGGTGAACGACGGAGCACGTCAAGCTGCATTACTGCCTCCGTCAGGCATCTCCGGATTATATCCTCCATTTCCTGTCTCAAACCTTGTCCTCTGGGGGGGTTTGAAACTTTGTCTTTCCACTCACCTTCTTGTTTGGGTTTCCATTTAAACCGTACCTTTCCTTTAGGATGGCAAGCGTTTTGCCATTTTGGCCTGGCGTGATCCTGTGGGTGTGTTGCCCACCCTGCTGGCAAGGTGGTCGGCACCACTGGGGTCCTGTTCTAATGTTCACCTTAACACGAAGAATCTCATTGCCTTCAAGCGCTAGGTTGGTGTTTTCTGATGCTTGGATCCCCAGGACTTCGGCGTCACCTTCGTGCCCTTGAGCAGGGCATGCGTGTGTCTTCCATGCCAATTGCGCGTACTTTCTGATTTCCTGCATGGTAAGGTTGCCCGTTCTGCAGTGCATTATGACGTCATATCGTGCACTCTCGTGGAGGTTGTGAAGGATGAGAGACTTGAAAGCCCGTTCCTCCTCCAGACCTGGTGCATTACATCCTTCTCAGGCATCTGTAATACTTGCACAGAGGCTCATGCCTCTTCTGCTTGATGGCGAAAGCGCCTAGGGTAGTGGAGGCTTCGTAGGTATAAGGCGAATACTCCTCGCGTAGGGCTTTACACAGAGCTGAGTAGCGGTCTCTAGTACCAGTTGGTAGCATTTCCATAAACACGTGGACACTCCTCAACGTGGTCTTCCATATGAGCTTGAGTTTTTCACACGATGAAGCATTAGGTAAGTCAAAAAGGCAGTGCTCAATTTCTCTGAGATAATCATCGATGTTTGAATCTTGACTACTCGTGTGAAAGCGCTCTGTCCCTTGCAAGGGACTCGAGTTGTCGAGTGCTCAAGTCTTGGTGTTGGTATGACCGCGGGTCTTCCGAATCATCCGAAACACCATAGTCACTCAGATCGCTATAGCGATGAGGATGACTTCTTCCCCTTCATGGTGGGGATGGAGTCCTGTCAAAGTGTGGGTGTGGGCCCTGTGTTGCGTACAGCTCCCTGGCTAATTTTCCCCCCCCTTCATGGTGTAGAATCAGTCTGGTTGAAACAAGGTGGTGTTACTGAAAACGGACTGAGGGGGCAACCGGAAGGAGGGACACCTGCATCCAACCAGCGGGCCGCTGGAGGAGCTTGAAAGGCATCTAGGAGGACAAAGTCAGAGACTGTACCACTAGGGGCAGCTCGGCTCCTAGTGTGTGTCCCTGGGTTTCCTAGGGGCATATTTCTACTGGCTGTGCTAAAGAGGGGGCCCTCTTCGATGTCAGATGTGGTGCTGTGCATTTCCTGGGTGGCCAAGTCAACAGCTGCACTTACCTGATCTGACTCTGCTCTTAGCTGGGCAGCTTTGAGCTGCCTGCGCAGGGTTTAATTTACCTCCTGCATCCGGGAATTATATTCCTGTGCCCTGACTCTCTCAGCTTGGGTGTACCTAACTTCTTGGCGCAGGCTGAGATTTTCCCTCTGCACCGCTTGGTAGCTGTTCAGTAGCTGGGTGAACTGGGCCTGGTGCTCTGTGGTTTTCAGTTGTGTTCTGCAGTGATGAAGGAAAATTTGGCCCACGAGGTCCGGGATTTTGCACTATGGCTTCCCAACCGGGCTGTTGACATAATCAACTAGTTCCTGCAATGCTTCATCACAATGATTAACTTTGTAGGATCGCCAAGTTATCTGTTCGCCAAATGTGTGTGTGGGTATGTTTGTGAGGGGTCGCGTGTGTGTGGTGAGAGAGAGAGAGAGAGAGAGAGAGAGAGAGAGAGAGAGAGAGAGAGAGAGAACAGGGTGATGGCACCTTAGCCGGTTTAGCGATCGTGGGAGAGATGGCAACCGTTAGTTTTATCACTCAGAGATGTGGTGAACGGCTCATAATCCGTCCTCCACGGTCGTTGGTTCTTTAATGGATAAACTCAGTGTGCCGGTCTCACCACGATGGCAGAAATGCACAAACAGCCCAATGTGGTTGGATGACAACACAGCAAATCTCATTCGTGGTAACAGTAATTTACAGTAATACCTTAAATATTATTAGCAGCAGAGTTCGATCCTTCAGAATTTCACACCTAGGTGTAAAGTGAGCAAGACTTGATGGGATCTGTAATTTGTTTGGACTCCCTTTGTTTGATTTTGGCACCATTTGGCTCTGAGTGTTCCTACAGGACTCAGTCAGGATTTATGATTGTGTGTAAGCCTGCCTTTGTCTCCTATCTGAGCACATGAGGCCCAACACATGATTATATCATCATGGAAATAAATATGGTAATTTTTATTTTAGTTTTGTGTAGACCTGCTACAGTCTAATCAAATAATGTTATAAAGGTGTTAAGATTGTGGTTGATTTTTATTTTTATTCTTTTGTCATTGAATTAAATGAAATGGAAGGTCAAGTCCTGTTAGACACTATATCCCTTACAGTATGCTCGGCTATATACATTTGCCCAATGTAGTAGGTTATTTGGGTATACGTACAGAAAATGCATGCACTGTGTAGTGAATGCTGCATTCCTAGTAGTAGATGTAATTCCGAATATTCCCTGTGTTTTTTTAAATTTTTTTTATCTCAGCACAGATTTTCAGTGGGTTTCATGTCTGTGATTTAGGACATGAAAGGACACTCAAACACTTTTCTCAAAGACATTCCAGCATGGTCTTTGGCAGTTTGGTCACGCTCGGGATGAAAGGTTAATGTTTGCCCTGTATAATAAGTTTTCTTTAAGGATTTCTCAGTATTTTCTTCAGTTCATGCTTCAGGTTCTCATAGCATCCCCACAGTACTGGCCTGGAGAGAAACATGGCCTTTGTCCTTCAGGCTATCAATCTTGTTCTTCCCCTTGTATGGGTAGCCAGCTGGTACGTGAGAGCTGTGCAGTGTGTAAACCTCACTCTCCTGGCCTTAAGAGACCGAGGCTAGAGCAGTGGCTTTTCTAGCCTCCTTGCTAGTGCGTCCGACTCCCATGCTGGGGATTGCCAGTTCGAATCCCACTCGGGGGGGAGGACAAGTGACACCCTCATTCTCTTATTTTAGTGCATTTTGGCACACTCCAATCAGGCTGACATGCCCCTTTACACAGAAGTGGGTTCTATCGAACCACTCTGTCTAGAAACCAGATTCATGCGGTCACTGTTAACCCTAGAACGTATATGCAACCTTATCCCTATTAAAAACATGCTGTATGTGGGTTGAAAAAGACCCAGGTGAAATCTAGATGCTTATTCCTTATGAAACTACAGTACTTAATATGAAGGTAATATGACAAATATGGGCATATTCCATGTTTGGTGGGAAAATATGAAATTTCTCAACTCCACCCACACAAACACAAATAAAGTACAATGGACTGTTTTTATATACACTGGCATCCAAATGTTTGGAATAATGTACAGATTTTGCTCTTATGGAAGGAAATTGGTACTTTTACACACCAAAGTGGCATTCAACTGATCACAATGCATAGTCAGGACATTAATAATGTGAAAAAGTACTATTACAATTTGAATTTGTTTTCTTAAAGAGCACCTATTATGGTTTTTAAACGTGCCTAATTTTGCTTTGTTTTACGTGAATCCAAGGTCAAAAAACACTTTAATTTGCTCATAATTTAAATTGCAGCATTTACCTTTTTCCCAGTGTCAAAAACGACTCGTTCAATGATCCGTTCTAAAGCATTCATTCTAAACTCCTCCTTTCAGAGAGCCTACTCTGCTCTGATTGGTCAGATGCCCCAGTCTGTTGTAATTGGTCTACCGCTTAGTGTAGTGTTAGGGCGGGTCAAAGCTGTTCGCGAGCAGCCATTGAAGACCAGATGCGGGTTTTTTGTTACCAAATTACGTTGGTTAGTACAGGAAGTAAGTCTGGAATTATTAACGACTCGTTTCAGGTGTTCAGAATCGGTTCTTTCTTTTGAGAGTCAATAACTCCATTTGTCGTGCACTTTGATTTTTGAAACTTTGCAGATTTTTTACATTCACAAACAGCTATATATCACACTACATGAAAGGTAATATTTGAAAAACCATAATAGGTGCTCTTTAACTTCTTAAGTAACTACAAAGAGTTAGGAAAAAATCCTCCATGTGCAGCAATGACAGCTTTGCATATCCTTGGCATTCTAGCTGTCAGTTTGTCCAGATACTCAGGTGACATTTCACCCCACACTTCCTGTAGCACTTGCCATAGATGTGGCTGTCTTGTCAGGCACTTCTCATACACCTTACAGTCTAGCTGATCCCACAAAAGCTCAATGGGGTTAAGATCCATAAACACTTTTCCAATTATCTGTTGTCCAATGTCTGTTTCTTTGCTCACTCTAACCTTTTTGTTTTTGTTTCAAAAGTGGCTTTTTCTTTGCAATTCTTCCCACAAGGCCTGCACTCCTGAGTCTTCTCTTTACTGTTGTACATGAAACTGGTGTTGAACGGGTAGAATTAAATGAAACTGTTTATTTTTTGACCTAACATTGATCTTAAGACATGCCAGTCTATTGCATACTGTGGCAACTCAAAAACAACCAAAGACAATGTTAAGCTTCATTTAACAAACCAAATAGCTTTCACCTGTGTTTGATATAATGGCAAGTGATTTTCTATAACCAAATTAGTAATTTAACATGATTACTCAAGGATATGGTGTTGTAGTGATGGCTGCTGGAAAAGGGGCCTGTCTAGATTTGATCAAAAATGACTTTTTTTGAATAGTGATGGTGCTGTTTTTTTACATCAGTAATGTCCGGACTATACTTTGTGATCAGTTGAATGCCACTCTGGTAAATTAAAGTACCAATTTCCTTCTGAAACAGCAAAATCTGTACATTATTCCAAACTTTTAGCCGCCAGTGTATATATATAAACCCAGCAAAAAAGAAACTGGGCAGTATTTTAAAGTTAATTTAGTAAAAATCCAAATAACTTTACATATCTTTATTGTAAAGGGTTTAAACAATGTTTTCCATGCTTGTTCAATGAATCATAAACAATTAATGAACATGCACCTGTGAAACGGTCATTAAGACACTAACAGCTTACAGACGGTTGGCAATTAAGGTCACAGTTATAAAAACTTAGGACACTAAAGAGACCTTTCTACTGATTCTGAAAAACACCAAAAGAAAGATGCCCAGAGTCCCTGCTCATCTACGTGAACATGACTTAGGCATGCTGCATGGAGGCATGAGGACTGCAGATGTGGCCAGGGCAATAAATTGCAATATCCGTACTGTGAGACACCTAAGACAGCACTACAGGCAGACAGGAAGGACAGCTGATCATCATCGCAGTGGCAGACCAAGTGTAACAACACCTGCACAGGATCGGTACATCCGAATATCACACCTGTGGGACAGGTACAAGATGGCAACAACAACTGCCCGAGTTACACCAGGAACGCACAATCCCTCCATCAGTGCTCAGACTGTCCGCAATAGGCTGAGAGAGGCTGGACTGAGGGCTTGTAGGCCTGTTGTAAGGCAGGTCCTTACCAGACATCACCGGCAATGAGCACAAACCCACCTTCACTGGACCAGACAGGACTGGCAAAAAGTGCTCTTCACTGACGAGTCACGGTTTTGTCTCACCAGGGGTGATGGTCGGAATTGCGTTTATTGAAGGAATGAGCGTTATGCCGAGGCCTGTACTCTGGATCGGGATCGATTTGGAGGTGGAGGGTCCATCATGGTCTGGGGCGGTGTGTCACAGCATCATCGGACTGAGCTTGTTGTCATTGCAGGCAATCACAACGCTGTGCATTACAGGGAAGACATCCTCCTCCCTCATGTGGTACCCTTCCTGCAGGCTCATCCTGACATGACCCTGCAGCATGACAATGTCACCAGCCATACTGCTCGTTCTGTGCGTGATTTCCTGCAAGACAGGAATGTCAGTGTTCTGCCATGGTGAGCGAAGAGCCCGGATCTCAATCCCATTGAGCACATCTGGGACCTGTTGTATCAGAGGGTGAGGGCTAGAGCCATTCCCCCCAGAAATGTCTGGGAATGCAGTCCATGAGGAGCAGATGCACTGCAGTACTTAATGCAGCTGGTGCCACACCAGATACTGACTGTTACTTTTGATTTTGTCTCCCCCCCCCCCCCCCCCGTTCAGGGACACATTATTCCATTTCTGTTAGTCACATGTCTGTGAAACTTGTTCAGTTTATGTCTTAGTTGTTGAATCTTTTTATGTTCATACAAATATTTACTTATGTTAAGTTTGCTGAAAATAAAAGCAGTTGAAAGTGAGAGGGCGTTTCTTTTTTTGCTGAATGTGAGTGTGTGTGTGTATATAGTACTGTGCAAAAGTTTTAGGCACTTGTGAAAAATGTTGCATAGTGAGGATGTGTTCAAAATGAATGCCATAAATAGTTTTCATTTATCAATTAACACCATACAAAGTCCAGTAAACAAAAAAGCTAAATCAATATTTGCCTTTAACACAGCCCCAGTTCTCCTAGGTACACCTGGATACAGTTTTTCTTGGTTGTTGGCAGATAGGATGTACCAAGCTTCTTGGAGAATTCACCACAGTTCTTCTATTTAGGCTGTCTATTGCTTCTGTCTCTTCGTGTAATCTCAGACTGACTTGATGTTCAGTGGGGGCAATGCCATTTCTTGCAGAGCACCCTGTTCTTCTATTCTAATCTTTTCTATTTGCAAAAGTAATGTTTTGGAGTCTAAAATATATTTTTCCTATTGACACACTAAAGCTGAAGATATAAATAACCATCTTAAGACAAATGTTTTTGTGAAACATTTTAAGTGCCTAAAACTTTTGCACAGTACTGTAATATATATATATATATATATATATATATATATATATGTGTGTGTGTGTGTGTGTGTGTGTGTGTTATAAACTTGTAAAAAGACAACCTTATGTACTCTATATTGTTGTATGACACTATATTTCTATATTACTCTATGTAGCTATATTTGTTATTCAATGTGGCAAGGCGTACAAAAGAAAAAAAAAGGACAAAGAAAATTTGCAGGTTTAAAAACACTAAGACATTCTGGAGCTATTACCATTGTGCTCTTGCTCCCTGTAATAGGTATAGTGTCATGCACTTTAGATAAAAGCTCCGGCTGAATGCCAACATGCTATACTTTCATAGGACGTATAAATATGAATGTGAACATGGTATTTAACATGTATTTAATTACATAATAAATGGAAAATGAAAACAATCAATGATTACAAGAGTTGTACTAGTCTTAAATGCATTGAACACCATAGTAAATGTATACTGGTCATATAGGACCTACATACAGTATGCTTTCTGGGGTACTAATACAAATTCTCTAATTAAAAAAATATTCAACTAAATGTTCAAGGAGTCAGTTCACATGGTCTAAGACATCTTAATTGAGGAATACCTGGAGTGGCAGATCAAAAGACCACTTCATGTAAAAATTTGTCAAAACGTAGACGGCCATGCAGTTTTCTACCCACATATGCTACATGAAGTATGTGACCCACAAAAGCCATCAGTGAACAGCTTTATAGAAAATCATGCCTTAATGTTTTTGTTTTTAAGGCCCCAGTGAGCAAGTCAAAGGTGATGGTGGTATAGAAAAACTCCATAAGAGTTTAGTTAGTTGGGAGAAAAACCTGAGTCCTTCTCTGACTTTTCATGTCCATCCAAACTGACTGCAGGAATGCAGGCTTTCTGGCCGGTTGGCAGGCTTTAAAGAAAAAGTCATAAAAGTTAAAGAAAGTCATACGGGTTTGGGGCAGCATTGGGGTAAGTACTGTAAATGATGAGAGAATTTAAATTTTTGGGTGAACTATCCATTTAAGAGATTGAAATGCAGGCAATGGTCAGTAAAATGTCTATCATTTCCTAATCCTTATGTTGATTCAAACCTGTATGACTTTATTTCTTCCGTAGAACACAAAAGGAGCAGTTTGACAAAATGTTATTCACTTTCATTGGATGAAAAAAGATCCAGTGAAAGTGATTGCGGACTAAGGCTAACATTCTGCTATCATTTTTTGTGTTCCACAGAAAAAAGAAAGTCATTTGTATTTGAAACATTTTTCAAAAATGAAAATTCTCATTTACTCACCCTCATGCCATCCCAGATATATATGACTTTCTTCCTTCTGCTGAACACAAATGAAGATTTTTAGAAGAATATCTCAGCTCTGTAGGTCCATTCAATGCAAGTGTTTGGTGGCCAGAACTTTTAAGCTCCAAAACAACAAAGGCAGCATAAAATTAATCCAAAATACTCCAGTGTTTTAATTCATGTCTTCTGAAGCGATTTGAAAGGTGTGGGTGAGAAACAGATCAATATTAAAGTCTTTTTTTTTACTATAAATTCTCATACATGCCCAGTAGGTGGCGATATGCACGAAGGATGCGAATTGCCAAAAACAAAAGCGGAAGAATGTGAAAGTAGAAGTGAATGTGGAGATTCATAGTAAAAAAAAATTTAAGGACTTAAATTTTGATCTGTTTCTCACCCACACCTATCATATTGTTTCAGAAGACATTGATTTAACCAGTGGAGTCATTTACTTTTATGCTGCCTTTATATGCATTTTGAACCTTCACATTCTGGCAGTCATTCACTTGCATTGAATGGACCTACAGAACTGAGATATTGTTCTAAAAATCTTCATTTATGTTCTGCAGAAGAAAGTCATACACTTCTGGGATGGTATGTGGGTGAGTAAATGAGAGAATTTTCATTTTTGGGTAAACTATCCCTTTAAGTTATAACTCTGTCTTCTCTAGGTGCTTCATATCTTCATCAACACTCCTCTTCAGAAGACACAGATCAAGACTTCATCGCTTCTCCCCATCTCTCTCCTGAAGTTCATCCACTTTTCTTCCCTCTCGCTGCACTTTCTCTTAAAGAGAAGAGACCACGCCCCTTTCATACCAATAAGACATCATCAGAGGGTGCCTACAGCTGTGGAACACTGTATTCCATTTCATCACATTCCAGTGCTTCTGTGAGCATGTTGGGGGTTGGGGAACTTAGCCAATCACATGATCGATGCCTCTCTGAGCCATCCATGTATTTTTCCACACCCAACACACAGGAAACAACTCATCCACCTGTTATCCGCCAATCTAGCTATGATGCTGTGGTAAAAAAAAGCCAAAATGAGCAGTCCCAGGGCTCCATGCGGTTAAGTCCAGAACAACAGTCCCATAATTCTGGGATAGGTACAAGACAACGACGTTACACTTTCTGGAAGTCACCACAAATCCCTAGCCGCTTCAGGCATCCTGCGCAGAGATTGGCCAGCATGTCAAGTCTGTCATCAACTACCACTTCCTCACTCAGCTCATTGGATAGTACGCTGTCCCTAAACTCTGCCGATCCAATCCCCAGCCCTCAAGATAGACAGTCCCGCCCTTTTTTGTTCGGAGCAGCTGCTAGACTGCGGCCTCTCACCCCAGAAATGGCCAGAAAGAGATGGACAAATACTTTCACTTACGAAGAGGAACAAAAGGTGGAGATATGGAGAGAAAGTGATCAGGAGACAGAAAATGAGAAAGAGAGGGGATTTAAAGGATCTTTTAATGACTGTGGTGGAGAGAGAATTGAGAAAGATGGAGAGAGAGCCGAGAGAGAGGATACCATGAGCTGTGAGTCATTCAGTAATATCCATGAGGTTAAATGTGTACAAAGACAATGTGCGTCAGAGTGTCTCACTGAGAATGTTTGCAGCGTGGGATTTAATCCTTTAAAGTCATCTGATGCATATAAGAAAGAGCCCGATTCTGAACTAAACTCACAGGCAATCTCACAAAATCCCTGCAGCATATGGACAGTCCCACAGGCAAAGCAGACTGGTAATGAGATACAGGCATCTGAGGTGACACAAATACTCATAAAGACACCCACAACCATGCAAAAGCAAATCAGTACCAAAATAAAAAACTCTGTCGGTCAACTTCAGCTGGAACGGACAAATACACGCTCAAACATGCACATTTCAGTTGGGCAGAAAATGAGCCGAATGAAAATCACATTCTTTCCCTCTTCAGGAAGAGTGATGCTTAAACATTCCAAGGTCACAAATCAAACTGCTGACATTACAAAGAGCATCCCTATGGAAAGAGAGCAAGAGATGGAGCCAGAATTCTTTGTTCAAAAGGGGGGAAAACGGGGAGACCCAGTTCAGGAGCATGTCCCAGAAACACTGTTTTACAGTCATAAGGTTCCGCAAGTGTTACATTCTACATCACCACAGCAAACATCAGTCCAGGTACAGACACACTGTACTTCCCCTAAGGATGTGGGTGTGGCTGATCCAGGTTTGTCTGGTGGTGGTGATGTTCGTGTTGTTACCTTAGATAGTAGTATCAGCAATGGAGTAAGCTGTTACCCAGAAGAGAGTATTGTCCAGTGTGTCAAATGTATTAATCTTGACAAGGGGGTTAGTCATAGCGCAAGCAATTTTGATGACCTGCACAGCCCTGGTAGCAGTCCTGATACTGCTGGCCCTGCATTTAGCGTTAGCAGTGGTTATAGTGTTAACCACGGTTTTAAGCTCTTTCATGGTCATTCTAAGCAGAGCTCTCCAAAGCCCGCTGGCAAATTCTCAGGAACCTTCCGTCACACAATCTGCATCAAGCTTCCTGTCAATTTATGCAGCAGAGGGCCAGCAGAGAACAAGCAATTACCATAAATGATTTCTTCTGGGTATGTAATATTAAGTGATATGGGGTATGAAACATATTCATAGAAAAGTTTTTAATCCTTTGCCTCAGTGTAAAAGTGTTTGTTTTTATAAGAAAAAAGCATGGTTGTAAAGTAAAACCACACTGCAAAAATAAATAAATAAAAAGTTACAGTAAAAATATCTAACTATCTTACTAGTTTATTTACTAGTACTTATTTAAAAAAAAACATTTGTGCAAGATTATAAATAAGAATTTTTTTTCTTGCCACAATGGTGAATTGTTTTATCTTGTTTTAAGCATAAACCTCACAAAATATGTTAGATTTATGCTTAAAGCAATTTGCATTTTATGCATTTGGCAGATGCTTTTATCTAAAGCGACTTACAGTGCACTTATTACAGGGACAATACCGCTGGAGCAACCTGGAGTTAAGTGTTAAGTGTGGGGATTGAACCAGTAACCTTCTGATTACCAGTTGTGTGCTTAAGCCCACTACGCCATTTCATTTAAGAATGAAAGATACTCTGAAAACAAGTCTATATCTTGTTTTAAAGGAATAGTTCGTCCCAAAATAACACTTCTCTCATTATTTACTTACCCTCATGTAATCCCACACTCGTATGACTTTCTTCTGTGGAGCACAAACAAAGAGATTTTGAAGACGTTTTTGAAGGTGTTTCTGTCTATACAATAGACAGAAACATGCTCCAAAAAGGACATAAAGGCAGTATGAAAGCAATCAATACGACTCAAGTGGTTTAATCCATGTCTTCTGAAACAATATGACCACTTTGGGTAAGACACAGACCAAAATGAAAGGCCTTTTTCACTATAAATCTTTACTTCTGCAGTCTCCCTGGTGCATTCATGAGAGAAGCTCGTTCACACACTTCCATGCGTTTAACTCATATGCAGTGCTGTATACAAACCAGACACAGTGTTTGCCAGGTTTGCTGTTTTCATGCCAAGTTGGGCTATTTTGAAAAGGCATGAGTTGGAGACGCAAGTTGTTGTTTTTTTGTTTTGTTTTTTAAATGCAATGTTTAATTGATGTATAATGAAACTGGAATTGTGTACCTGGCAACCGCGTGCATAGTCAAAGAATCACCGTCTTGAAGCCTGCACTGTGTTCCAATTGGAATGTTAATATTTATAGTGAATTAGCAGTTACATTTTAATTTGTTTCTCTTCTCATCAGAAGACATGAATTACCAGTTGTAAGGATTGCTTTTATGCTGCTTTAATGTCCTTATTTGAGTGTTAAACTTTTGGACCCAGTTGACCTACATTGCATGGACAAAAACACCTGGTGCTGTACATGCTTCAAAGTATTTTTTTTGTGTGTGTGTGTGTGTGTGTGTTCTACAGAAGAAAGATAGACTTAAAAGTTTGGGATGGTATGAGAGTAAATTATGAGAAAATTGTAACTTTTTGGGTGAAATATGCCTTTAAGGATGTTTAGATATTTTTACTGTCAAACAAGAAAAAAAATACTAATTAAAGGAATATTGCGGGTTCAGTAAGTTAAACTCAATCGACAAAATTTGTGGCAAATTTTGGAGGATTTATAGGCAGAAATGTGAAGCTTATCATTACATAAAAGCACATATTTTAATTCCTCTGTTTAAACTCGTATTATTGAGCTGTAAAGTTTTTAAATCGTCGTTTTAGGGTTAGTTGACATTACATCGTCATGGCAACCAATTTGTAAAAAAAATTATATTTTACACAGAAAAGGTTCATAAATGATTTTATTACACTAAAATCATATTAACACACATTGTTTATTTCTTGTGGCCATACTTTTGAAAAAGTGAGTATTTTAACATTCAGATTGGCCCCCATTAATTTCCATTGGAAGTGCCTCAATGTCACCTCAATTTTTATTTTGTTTTTAAAGAAAAGGAGAGGCAAGTCAAAATTTATTTTTGTGGTAATCAATATAATGCCACAAATGTTGACAATTAAGCTTAACTTGTATTGAACCTGGAATATTCCTTTAAAATTAGTTTTTGCAGTGCAGTCTTGAAATTATGCTTGATCTTGCATGCGGATCACTGGTAACATGCATGTTTACGTGTATGGTATAGAGGCCACGGGATTAAAATGAAATTGTATCTCCACAAGATTTGACTGAGGGGAGTGCCTTTTAAAAGGCTTCTTGAAGAGAGAGCACACGGAGAAGGGCTGCGAGAAAGTTCATGCTGCTGTGGCTGGGGGATTGTAGGTGTTAGGCATATTCTACACTGGTAAAGGAAGAAAGAAAAGTGTCTGGAGGCAGAGAGCGGAAAGAATAAGTAATTGATGACATATAAAGATAGCGAGTGATTGAGAGGATTTAATCAGGAAGAGCGCATGCTGTGATATTATAAGAATGTATATTAACATGCACATGCCAGAAAGAGCAAGTGAACAGGGTTACCATTACATCCTTCTCTTGATGTAGGGCATGCCAAGTACTTCAAGGACAAAGTTTAAACAGCAGACATCGTAGTGTGTTACTACAGTTAAGTAACCAAGCATGAGGCAGGAGAAGGTCTTTCTGTAGAGACAGCGGGAAAGTGGATCACCCAGGGTAACAGCGTGCTTTGCATAAATGCTGTGAATTTTGAATTATAGAGGAACAAAAGAGAGAGGGGCAGAGTGTGTGTGTGTGTTTAGATCTGAGTATGCATTGTAAAGGCCCAACTGAAAGATATTAGTGGATAATTGAATAATGTTTTAAATAATCACTTTATATTTTTGTTGCAAAGGGCTCAGAGCCATGTTTATTTTGTATAGTAATAAGGTGAGAAATAAGCTTCATGGCCAGTTGTCAGGCCACAGACTTCCTTCAACAAATGCTGTCAGCTGTACTTTGATGTTTTGATGTTGGAATAGTTTTTTCATAAATTTTTTTTTATTGTTCTGATATTATATAATGGAACTGACTGGCTATTTCTGTTATGCAGTACATATGACATCTGTAACTTTTAACAAATTAATCTGTGTGTATTGTAATTTAAGGAAATATTGCTATAAAAGGCTATACCGAGAAATATGCTCTGGTAAAGCTCAGGCACTTCAACTTTATTAACTACAGTATAACTTGATTATTTACACAATGGCAAGAAAATTTTTCCATCATGCCTAAGAGGTTGGAACCCAGCAAGATCTGAATGGAAACAGTTTGTCTAGAAAAAGGGGGAAAATGAATAATAATAATAAAAAGTATATTTCTTAATAAATTGTAAGTTTTTCATTTAAGTTAGTGCCAGTCACCCGAGGACATGGCAAAAATGACAACATCTATTCAAACCAAAAGTGAAGGGAAGTAAACTTATTCAAAATAATTTCCTTATTTTCACTTAACTATGATATAGTGGGAAAAAAAGAAAACTAACTAATATGATTTCCATCTTTAACAATTGTGAGTTTAATATTTTATCCAGAAGTTATGGAACATGAACATTTACTGCATAGTTAGAATGATGCATGAAAAAGACTTTTATACCGATTACTTGGCAATAGAGCCAGACAATACTGTCAATACCAGTTAGGTCAGTGAGAAATATAAATCTAATAATAATCAGTTGGCACATATAATTAGTAATATGATCACATATGACTTTTGAAAAGTTTGCTCGCATGTGAAACATTTGATCTCAAATGCATTCCTATGAAAGAATCCTCTATGCAGTGTGTGAAGATTTATCAGCATGCACTTCTGTTATCATTAGAAATTTCAAATGCATATTTCAAGTGAATGTGCACTTCATATTTGACTGCAGTTTACATTTTGGCAGGTAGCTGCGAGGACTGTGCACACTGTACAAGGTCATTTGTAAGAGTCTTTTAGAACACCTGAAAAGGTTAGATTAAAGCTTTCTGTCCCTGAAAAAAAGAAATCTGTGCTAATAGCTCAGTACGGTTGAACTGGCTAACTCCTGTCCTGCCATCACCTCAGACGGTCAGCCACATCAGGGCTGAACATTTCTACCATTAGCCAGGAGTGAAGACAAAACTCTGCCTCTTCTTATTACCTCTTCAAGGATTTGCTAGATTGGGAAATTCAAATTGCAGCACAGTGGTCAGATGTGTTTTATATATATATATATATGTATATATATTTATTTATTTATTTTTTTAATCTGGATGCTGAGTGATTTCATCAGGTCTGTTTAGATGTCACCAACTCCAGTGGTCTCCATCTGCACCTGATAGCCCCCATGGAGCCTGTGAGTTGCCTACAGAACACATGCTATAAAATAACCTAAATTTTAATCATTCAATTCCTTTCCATTTTCTTTTTTTAAACTTGCGTGAGATATATAATTTTATAACAATCAAAATGTATACATATAGGCTATACACTGTATCTTTACATTTCCAGTCAGGGGCGGACTGGGAAGAAAATTCGTCCCGGGATTTTACATAGAAACTGGGGGGGGGGGGTTCTGCATATCGCTGCCCCCTTCCGTAAACATTTTTACATATGACAAATAACAAGGTTGTGTGTTTGAGAAAGAGAGTATTTGATTATCTGATGGAGATATGATTCCTGCATATGCCACGGCGCTCGGCCATTTAAATGACATCCAGTCGAATAATGTTATGACATACTATTACAGTTTTTTAGCTGGACAGACTCTACATTTAGCATTTGCCCCATTGATAAAATTCCTGAGATTCTTTATCCTTTTTCTGTCTCTTTTGAGATAGGCTTTATGAGTCTTTGAAGTTCTGTTAATTCGACACCTTGGAAAATTTGTCAATCGATGGACCCTTTTCACACTTCCAGGTTTTGGGATGCGGAAGTAAACGATTGCAGGGTAAACTTTGAATGCGGTAAAACGGTAAAAAGTCGGAAACTTTGAATGTGGTCAAATATACTGTCATTTTTGCTTACCCATTTGCTCCAACGTCAAAAGAAAAATGCCACCATTACGTTTCCACAACTTATCAAAATAAGAAAAAGATGTAGAGTGATGGTTTACGATCGTCAGAGGGGTGAAAATGGCAAATTTACTGTCACTCAGTAGCTGTGTTAGATACCTCATCACATTTGTGGTAACTCATTTTTAGTAACTAATTCCAGGGTAATATAATACAAAGTAAAATTTACACTAAATAATTACAAAATTGCTAATATAAAAAGTTTGCTAGATTTACGCTGCTAAATAAGGTGGAAATGCATCACAGTCTGTAAAAAGGGTCCATTGGAATTAAGAATTCAACAATGCAATGGAATATCAAATAATTAGCTTCTGAGAAATCATTAGTAGTATTCATACGATATCAAGAGATTTCATTAGTATTCCTTGAACATGTAATAGTGATTAATGTGAAAATATGCAGCAGCGTGGTTTTGCCTGAAACATCTGGTAAAGCAACGTCAAATTGATATTCTTTGAGTAAATCAAACAAGTAGCCCTTCAGATTATTTTATCCCTTTAGGTATCTCCCACTCACAATAAGGTTGGAGATCCCTGATTTTGATGAACACCTAGAATAAGCATCTCTCTCTCTCTCTCTCTATTCGATGTATATTAAGGTTATTGATTTAAAATGTTTAGTGGGATTAATTCTATTTAAAAAAAGAACTCCTAAAAAAAAAAAATCAACACATGTAATCATGCCTCCTGACCATACCTTAATTTTGAATTTTCATACTAACCAAGCAATTCAAGCTTGAAGAACCGCCTTGATTTTTTTGCTAGTCTCAGTCAGCAGGTGGCAGTAACCACAGCTCTAGCTGTACAAGCAACGTGCAGTACAGACAGAATAAAGGGGTGAGACATGGGTTTTAAAGGAACAGGTGTTATGCCCTTATGCCATCCCAGATGTGTATGACTTTCTTTCATCTGCTGAACTCAAATTAAGATTTTAGAAGAATTTCTCAGCTCTTTTGGTCCATACAATGCAAGTGAATAGGTGCCAAAATCTGAAGCTCCAAATATCACATAAGTCAGCATAAAAGTAATCCATAAGACTCCAATGGTTAAATCAATGTCTTCAGAAGCGATATGATAGGTGTGGGTGAGAAAAAGATCAATAGTCTTTTTTACTATAAATTCTACTCCCTGCTCAGTCAGTCTCCACTTTAACTTTCACATTCTTCTTCTTGTGTTTTTGGTTATTTACACTCTATGCATATCACTCCCTACTGGGCAGGGAGAAGAATTTCTAGCAAAAAAAAGGACTTGACAAAAAATGTATCTGTTTCTCTGAGAACTCGACAGTATGAAATAACAGGTAACACTCTGCAATAAGGTTCCATTTGTTAACATTAGTTAACAACATTAGTTAACAATGAACAATATTTAAGCATTTATTAACAAAGATTAATAAATGATGTAACAAATATATTGTTAATTGTTTGTTCGTGTTACCTAATGCATTTACTAATGTTAACAAATGGAACCTTATGTTTCGCTTGCCATAAGCCCCGTCCTACAGTTCAATGTCAGGATTCTTGCTCGAACCATCAGAATCTGATGGAAGGTGATGACGGCAGGGTAGAGCAGCTACCCCTAAAAGGAAATTAGAACCTAATTTAAACTTATCCCCCCAAAAGGGGAACTAAACTATTAGTTCAACTTAGATGACCAGGTCTCAGGCGAAGGAACCTGAAGAAACAGAAATATTAGTAATACAGTGAATATAACCTTATATGACTAGCAAACATGAAACCAATACAAATGGCATGTAATGTGCCATACCCTACTGAAAGCTGACTACTTTTGTGAAATGGCATAGCTTCCGAAGTGTCTGTACAAACGTACTGCCTATGGAATGGGTGGCATTGCCTAGTTATGCATTTCTGAAATGCAATGTGTCTGTGAAACAGACTGCTATGAAATGGGTGACAATACGTTTGTGCGAACTACTGCCTGTGGAATGGTTGGCAATGCTTGCAATGTGTCTCAGCAAACAGTGTACCCATGCGAAATTGTGGCAAGCTGTATTATGCTGAATACATAAATGCAGATTGATAAAGACGATCATATAATTAAGACATTAGGGCAGTTTAACCAACAATGCAAATACCTACACTGGTACGTTGAAATGACCCCTTATTAAAAAGGTAAACATTGGATAATTGCAATACATGATTGATACATCCCATTTGATTTAAAATATTCTGATTGGCAGCAATTATACATGCTGTGCTAAGGTTCTTTTTTCAGTTATGTTGATCTGCAGTTTCCTAGATGTCACTAGGAAGCACCAACAATTGATCCTACGGTTTAAGAGAGAATGCGATAGTAAACGTCTTACAAATCATGCAAGATATGGTGTTAATGCGAGAGGGTGACTATAACGCAAAGCATCAGCAGGAAATATTATAAATCGGAGAAACAGCAGTGACAATCCTGCAATAGGAAAATAACCATTGGACTATAATTCTAACGAAATATGAGTCAAACATATGTAACCATACCTGAACTGAATAAAGATTATAATCAGACCACATGCACTTAGTATTATTCATATTCGAAATGCATGAATACTCAATCCTGATTGCCCAGTGCAGGAATATAGTAGTGAATGCAAAAACCATCGACAACATATGCAACATGAATCGGACTTCCCATATCTGCGGAACAACATGAAGATCGGTGAGCACCGACTACTCTTATAAAAGTTAACATTGACATTGTTGCATGAAAAGCAATTACTGGATGTAGCATAAGTAATATTATGGATGGTGAATAGTGAAAAATTAATAACAGAAAAGCCTGAAACCCTAATGCCAACTATGGATAAGTATATTGTTCCCCAAAGAAAATAAATAGCTAATAACCTGCATATGTTGCTGATGAGACCAGTGCATGAACATCAAGGTGAGTGCCAAAGAGGGACAACAAAGCGCTGTTGCTTGGAAAGCAAAGGCATAGTATTTGAGATGATTGTGTTTCTCTAAAACGAAATACGATCTGACCCGAGAAAACAAAAGAAGAAAACACGAATCAATGCAAATACATACAATTATATGACACTTCCAAAGCAAACTGAGGCTACTAATTAAATTCCAGTATGTTTAGCACCATAGCCTACCACTAGGTGTCAGAAGTTACACAGTAACAATGATACTGGCCTTTTAAAGGAGATGTGATTGTAGGCATCTGAAGAAAATCAAAGCAGGAGTTCGTGATGTTACGTGCGATAGGAGCGAAAAGCAGAAAACAAGAAGCATCAGCTGAACTTAATGGAGATAATCAACCACGTACACTGAAAGTAGTTGTGCATAATCAACATGCATGATTTATGAGTATTTACCCCGATTCTCCTATACTGGGATATACTCGGGCATACAACGCTGATGTAAAAGATGTAAACTGTGAGTGACGTCGAATGGCTGCAAAACACACAATCTTTCTTACACCTTACATGGAGATCGGTGTAGAATGTGCATCGAATACTCTTGTAATGTCAAACATTGCCGGTTGAAAAGCGATTTGATGCAGATAATGAATATGATGAACAGTGATTATAGAGAAACACTGGCAGAAACGCCTACACCCCAAACGCCACCATAATTTTTTTTTTTTTTTTTTTTTTTTTTTGCAATTGTTCCACAAAGAAAGATAAAAGGAAAACTTCCATATCTTGTTGGATGAAATCGGGAGCGTGAGCATCAAGTTGAGTAGCCAAAAAATGTATAAATTAAAATGTTGAGCGACTGTTGCTTGAAAGTGAATGCATAGCATGTGCTCTGCTTGTGTGTTTGCTCACATGTGAGTGAAGCAATGCAGCATGCCAGAAATGAGACAGCTGTGGGACCTTATAAGGCATAGGCTAGATAATGATTGGATGAGATTCCTGAATTGAATGAATGAATGTCATAACACTACTAAGAG
Organism: Myxocyprinus asiaticus; assembly: GCF_019703515.2. Lineage (NCBI taxonomy): Eukaryota > Metazoa > Chordata > Actinopteri > Cypriniformes > Catostomidae > Myxocyprinus > Myxocyprinus asiaticus. The sequence goes on along the minus strand of NC_059347.1, from coordinate 46,942,478 downwards.
TCCTTTGCAAGAATTATCGCTTAGGCTTCCATTTCTAATTCACACCTGTCATATCACTTCTGAAGATATGGTTTAAAACACTGGAGTCGTATGGATTACTTTTATGCTGCCTTTATGTGCTTTTTGGAGCGTCAAAATTTTGGCACACATTCACTTGCATTGTATGGACCTACAGAGCTGAAACATTATTCTAAAAATCATAATTTGTGTTCTGCAGAAAAAAGAAAGTCATACACATTTGGGATGGCATGAGGGTGAGTAAATGATGAGAGAATAACTTTCATTTTTGCGTGAACGATCCCTTTAAAGTTTCAAACTGCTTTTAACTTGACAGCTTCATAAAATGTATGATATGCTGAAAACCAGTGAAACAACGCAACCACATTGAGGTAGGCCTACTCCAAAAGCCTGCGTCTGACGCATGTGTTCAGACTGAATGCATATCGCAAACTCTTTTGACATTTAATCACATGCAGGATATTAAAAATAAAATTTTTACTTGTTATAAAATGAAATCCTGATATCAGGAATTGAATTACTTATAAAAGTGCAAATTGTCCAGTAATTACATTTAGACTAGTAAAAATGCCAATTCTTGATATAAAAATATGTTATTAGTCACAGAAATACACATTCTTGATATCAAAAATGAAATTTCAACTAGTAAAAATATATTCTTCATAACTGTAGTCAGGGTTGGGGAGTAACAAAATACATGTAATGGGATTACGTATTTAAAATACAAAATATAAGTAACTGTATTCCACTACAGTTACAATTGAAATCATTGGTAATTAGAATACAGTTACATTCAAAAAGTATTTTGATTACTGAAGAGATTACTTTGCATTTTATTGTCATTTGTTTCATTTAATATTTAGTCCTTTCAGATGGAAAACATTTATACATATAAATGATGCGATCCAAAGTGCATTTGAACAGCAGTGAAACACTTTCTTATGATGTGTTACATTCATACGAGCAGACAGAGAAGTAAGTTTGAAGTAAGTTTGGAGCAGAAGAAATAGAAATAAACCTTGTGTAAATTGTCAGCTTTACGCTAAGCTAAAATGCTATTTCTAGCCATTTTACATGCACATGTAACCAGGCACAATCATATTTTTTTTTTTTTATCAAGAAAATTCAAGTTGGATCATAATTTATTTTTTCTAGTAAGACCTTTCATATTAGGGCAAAAATCATATTCTTGATAAGTTTTCCTGTAAAAAAAAATCTAAATCTTTAAAATAAGATCAATTTGATTTATCTTGTTCTAGAAACAACACTGCATAAGATATTTAGGTTTTTCAGAGAATGTGTTTTTAACGTGTATTTTGTCTTACTGTACTGGCAGAGTTTTTTTATAGTCAAAACTATAGTGAAAAAATCTACCAGTGCTGAAGAAGTAATCCAAAGTATTTAGAATACGTTACTGACCTTGAGTAATCTAACGGAATACATTACAAATGACATTTTACAGCATGTATTCTGTAACCTGTAGTGGAATACATTTCAAAAGTAACCCTCCCAACCCTGGCTGTAGTTGCATTTTCACTAGTAGAATTTCACAATGATCTGACATTCATTCCTATTCAAAACGCAATTGCAGACATCAGTACTAATTTCTTGTTGAAATTCCAATTTCACATAAGCAATGCACTTTTCACCAGTAATTTATCAATTAGTTTTTTTATATCAATAATTACTCTGTTACTAGCACAAATGTCAGACTGAATTTCAATTAGTAAAAATTTACATTTTATATATCTGTGAAATAATTCAACATGTTAAATTTGGAATTTCAGATATCTGGAAATGGATTTTTAGATATCAATAACTTGAAGATATCTTAAAAGGCTTTTTTACTAATTACAATAGATATCTGAAATTAACATTGCCACTAGTGAAAGCCAATTGACTGAAATCAGAAATTAGAATTTTCACTAGATGTAACTGAATTGTTGATATCAGGAATTGACATTTGCTCTAGAGTGCATTGCAGTACAATGTTAATATCATTTGACACATTACTACTGTTTCTCTGGTCCTATATTCAGGATGAGATGAGCATCATAATGTTAGCTGCAGTAGTAGTATAACCATTTCCTAAAGCTACACACAAAGAGTGTTTGTTTTAGCTTCATTTTTCTTCATCTGTATTAACTGGCAATTATAGTAATTCAACAGCCTTGCCAAATATTCCACCATCAAAATTCTTTGCAATTCAAGTTTTTTTTGTGTGTGTGTTTTTTTATTTTATTTTATTTTTTATAGGTAGCGCACTTTTCACATTACAAATCAGAACAAAGAAACTTTACAAAGAATATTGCTCTACAATCCCCAATGAACAAACCAAGAGCTACAGTGTCAAGTAAAACTGCATTACATTGAATATGGAAGAAAACTTGGAAGGGACCAAGACTCCACCAGGGTATAGCCCACCTCCTCTGGCCAGCATGTTTAAACAAATTTAGACAAAAATAATGAACATACAGTACATGCACACATTGTCATAGAAGGGGTGGGGGGGACACGCACATCCCCCCCCCCCCCAGATGCTATTTACACCGGGGTGTAAATAGTCACTCCGTTTTTTTATCAATGCTGAAAATTATTTAGAATGGGATACCTTGCAATTATGTGACTGTTAGTTTGTCATAATCGGACAAAACATGAAAGTCCCCCCTCCGCTTTACGAGTTGGTATCGCCCACCTAGTGTTTAGCTGTCCCCTTTAGCGAAGACAGTTGGATCACGTGGTACCTATTAGAGCCCAACCGATATGGGATTTTTGAGACCGATACCGATTTTAGAGGGGGAAAATTCACTGATTACCGATATGATGGCCGATATAGTTCATTTTTGAGCTGGACTGTTCACCGATTTTGCACCGATATGACTGTGCAAAGGTACTCAGAAGGCAGCTTTCTTAGATATTTTTAATCAAAGAATATTTGACATTATTATTATACATTGTCAACAAATTCTAGAAATGAACACTGAGAAAATAAAGAAAAAATACAAATATAATAAATAGCTAAATAAACATAAGTACTGTTTAGTATCAGTCAGTTGCTGACCATTTAAATAAAAATACAATAAATAGCTTCAAAAACATCAGTACTGTATGTTCAGTATCGGTCAAATGCTGACCATTAAAATAAAGAATAAATTCAAATAAAATAAATAGCTAAATAAACATCAGTACTGTTTAGTATCAGTCAGTCAAATGCTGACTATTTTAATACTGCCAGTCGATTATTGGCAGGTTGTAAAACAAGAAGCATTTACACCTGCTGAGAAAAGAGATAAACTGTGACAGTGGTGTTGCACCGTATTCTGCTATACAAGTTCAGGGGAAACTTTTAACAGTGGAAAACCAGACTTTTAAATATTACATTTTATAAATGCAGTGACTGGAATTGTTTGGTTGAAGGGGGTACCAAACTATGAATCCTGAACATAACAGTTTGGTAAATACATGTTTACACATTAACTTCCACTCAGCTGACAAGCATTTAAAGTACGCTATGTGGTTAGCTAGTTAGCTGTAAGCTCGTTGTCATGGAGAGTAAAAAATGGACCAGCATTGCGTCTTACCAACTAGGTAACAACGTTCAACAGACACAATCCACCACTGCATCATTGTCTGCTGAGCTGCAAAAAGATGCTCTGATGTTTACCTTTCAATCTGCTACATTACTTACTGCACTGACAAACTATAGCTGGCTAACAAAACAAACAGATGGGATAAACATGAGTGACATGGTTGTCAGGGACAGGGTCAACGTTATATTAGTTATATAGAAAAGGGGAAATGATGCAGTCATTGTTTATTAACATTCCAGTATGTATTTCACAAACTAGTTAGCAGCTTACCAAGAAGACACCGCTTAACTCCGCACCACTTAACTCCGCCCTGTCTGCAGAACCACCATCAGCTCAGCTCTGTAAACAATGGAGTCGCAGCACACTCTGCTGGACAAACTGCGTAATAACTATCCAGTGTAATATGTCTGAAATGAGATATAATACGGTCTAAGATTTAAATGCGGATGCATGGAGGATTTGGTGTTCTGAGCCTCAAGCACCCCCTGCAGGAATAAAACTTTGTGTCTCATAAGAAAAAGTCAGTGGCTGACAACATGTGCAATTTTGGTCTGTAGGTCTGTTCCCTTACAGAACTACCACATGAAATTTGAAATATCACATGAGTCATACATGGAGCTAGATAGATAGATGGATGGATGGATGGATGAGTGAAAGGAATCACCATTGTGTGGGCAATGTTCAGGATAGCTTACTAGCTTATACTGTTACTATTTCCACAGTTTACAGTTGCTACTGAACAGATTTTTTTTTATTCTACTGATTGAAACAGTTATCAATGCATGATTAGTTCAGTTTCACTTTTTTTTTTTTTTTTTTTTTTTTAAACAGTAGGCAGTATACAGTAAGTAGGTAGTTGTAAATAGTAAGCAAGTATTCCATTCCAAACATACCCATGGATAACATCTCTTGGCATTACTGATGAGAGCTAATTGTCTGCAGCTGTGTCTCTTGTTGTACGCCTAAATTATGATTCACAGTATCCCACTTTACAGACATTTTCTGGTGTTTATCTGCTGTTCTGGCTTTACACAGAGAAACATGGAGGCTTCAGCTGCATGTGCTAAACTCGCACTGTAAAAAATGTTAGTAATTGTAATGGTAAAAGACTGTAAAAATGCTACAGTAAAAAAAGGTAAATTGGTTAATGAGTTGTTACCATAAAATATATGTTAAACAATTGTAATATATTTAAAAAGACATATACAAATATATACAATACAAAATTACATTAAAAAATTGTTAATTATGATTTTTCCTGTATAATTAACAATTAAAATGTATATTATGCAGGGTTCCCGCGGATCCTTAAAGTCTTAAAATGTCTTAAATTCAGTTTTCCAAAATTTAAGGTCATAAAAAGTCTTAAATGATACAATAAAAGTCTTAATTTGTATTTAAAGAGGTCTTAAATTTGGGGGCGGAAAGACAGGAATCGTGATATGACCTAATATGATTATCAAACGTTAAAAGATTATGATCTGATTAAATAAATGCATGTGCTGCATCCTTCAGAGTGAAAACGCAGCATTGTTCACATGCTCAACAGTTTCTATTTGACTGCAGTTTGTACATTGTCCTGTTTCATGTTTCCCTATTCTGGATAATGAATAATTTAAACCAGTGTTCCCTATTCGAAGATGGGTGATTATGGTGTCGTTTTTCCTGTTATTATGACCAATTCTCCCAGTACTGACTTGCTTTTGGATACTGTAAAGTTGTCTCTTTGTTTCTTCCTCCCATAACTCTTGCCACTTTGTATTCATCGTCAAAATATTCCCTTTAACCACTGCCTTAGTGGTACGTGAATGTCGACTTCCAGATGTTCAGTTGCTTGTTTTGCCAAATCATCAACTACTTAATTTCCTTGGACTCCCACATGTGCAGGTATCCACAGGAAACTTAGCATTATTCCCATATTCTGTATTTTTATCAAACTTGTAAGGATCTCATAAACTATATCTTGTCATGATATAGACTGCTAATTTACAAGACTAGTTAAGGCTGAGTGTGAATCAGAACATTTAACCACATTCATGGGATCTAGATGTTGTACTATAAACTGCTTAGGGATAGATGTCTCATATTTTTTTATTTTTTTTATTTATCCTGTAGTTGGAGATCAACTCTAGGCACAGGGACTAGCACAGGGAGGAATACTTGGTATTACAACAGTGGGACAAATTGTTATTTCTGTAAGACCCATTGCTTGAGCATCGTTATTATCTGTCCATCCAAAACTTCTAATGTTATTGTTTCCATGCTCCCAGCATTCGTCTAAAACTTTCTTTACAGGGTGATTCTCAGAATGTCCTTTCATATTAACCCAATATGTCATTGCCAGTTTTAATCTATGGAAACACAAGGGGATTTCTCCCATCTCTACCTGAGGTATACTGAAGGTCAACCTAGAGCATCCAGACACCTAGATATCTTATGACATTGACTTGTTCAAGTACTTGCCCATACATTTTCACTTCAACTTCTGAAATTCTGTTATATTTTGTAAACCATATCACCTGGATTTTGGCTACTAACAATCTGAAACTCCATTTACTGGCCCATTTCTCAACTTTGTTTACGGCTAAATGTATGACTTCTGTTACATGTGTGATGTTACGACCTCGCTTCCATATTCATCATCAGCATAGAGTGATCTTCCTATATGTATTTTTATTTGCTTAAATACATCATTTATCATGATATTAAACAGTATTGGGCTGCGTACACTTCTTGTGATGTGCCATTGTCTATTGTATAGATTTTAGAATTACTCCAAAGATGACTCCAATCTCACTTGTACTGTTTTATCAAACAAAAAATCTATTATCCAATTGTACATTCTCCCTTCAATACCCAGATATTTTAGCTTTATTAAAAGTCCCTCTCTCCAAAGCATATCACAAGCTTTCTCTGTCAAAAAACACACCTATTATCACTTCTTTATTAGCCTGTGCCTTTCTTATATCTGCTTCCAGACATTGAGCAGCGGCCATTGTACTACGCCCTTAAGGAAGCCACTCTGATATGTAGATATAAGTCCTTTCTTTTCCAGCACATAATTCAGCCTCTATACAATCATATGCTCCATAATCTTACATATATTGGATGTCATTGCTATTGGCCGATAACTCTTAGCTTCAGATCTATCCTTACCTGGCTTTTCAATTGGCACAATAACTCCATGCTTCCATGAAGAAAGAAGTCTGCCTATCCTCCATTTATTAAACAGATGCAGTATTACAGTTAAAGATTTATCAGACAGGTTTTTAACTATCATATAACAAATCTCATCCTTTCCTGGAGACATCTGCTTAGCTCCCCCAATTGCTCTTTTTAATTCATACAATGAAAATTCCACATCAAGACAATCCCCTGAAGGCTTTCTTCCCACCATAATATCTGGATTCCTCCTATTTTGTTCTCTGTATTCTTTCATTACTTCTGATACATTATTGTTACTATGTTTTTTGATAAAAACATTTTTCAGTATTTGTCACAGCTATTTTTCCTTTACTATTTAGTACAGGTAATCTATGGCTTTTATGTATTCCTCCCATTTTCCTGATCATGCCCCATACTTCACTAATATCTACCTCCTCACCTATAGATTTACAAAAATCCCTCCAGTAATAATTTTTGCTGTTCTAATTACCCTACTTACTTCTGCTTGTGCTTTCTTATATAAAATAATATCTTCAATTGCATGAGTTCTTTTAATCTCCCTAAAGGCCTTATTCCTAGTTTGTATTGCTTTGCTACATACACCGATCAGCCACAACATTAAAACCACCTGCCTAATATTGTGTAGGTCCCCCGCCAAAACAGCGCCAACCCACTGACAAGATGCTGTTCTTCTCACCACAATTGAACAGAGCAGTTATCTGAGTTACCATAGACTTTGTCAGTTCGAATCAGTCTGGCCATTCTCTGTTGACCTCTCTCATCAACAAGGCATTTCCGTCCACAGAACTGCCGCTCACTGGATGTATTTTTTATTTTTTTGGCACCATTCGGAGTAAATTCTGTTGTGCGTGAAAATCCCAGGAGATCAGCAGTTACAGAAATACTCAAATTTGAAACATCTGGTCGGAGGAGGTACATGAGGTCTGACTACATAACTGACAAATCCTATATACACTATTTGGCATTCTTTCTTCATCAAATCATAGCATTACAGACAGACTATCTATTCTTATTTCAAATGCATTTGAATCTTTTTGCTTCAGTCACCTTAGCCCCCATAATGCTGCTCTTTATTTCATCTGATGATACTTCGGTTGGAACTCCAGATATGACTCCCCTAACCCAAGGCTAAGTATTAAGTACTGTGCACATAACTGCCTGTCCAAGTAAGGACTTTATGCTTTGCGCTACCTTCATCCTTACATAGAATTAGGAGTTTACCATTATGCAGAATCTTGGCACTATCTATATCTCCTATAGCTTTTTTCACCACTTTGGTAAGCTTTATTGGATTTATTGCCTTGACATTTTCAGAAAATTTCAACAATACCTCCTCCTGGGTTTTCCTTGCAGGTTCACAAAACAAACCTCTTTTACTATCTGTTCCTGATCTAAGACTATTCATTTTCTTTCTTTTATGTCTTGCAACCTGACTCCAAACATTCCCTTCACTATTACCACCTATGATTTCACCTTCCATCTCCAGATCACTTCCGGAACTATCATCACTGCCACCCATCAATGCTCCAGTCTCTGTCCTGGTGCTACCTTCCACTTCCGGTATGAATCAAATAGCATCTGGTGTTTAATTCAATTTGGACTCTTGTAGCCTCTGTCTGGCCATCCCCATCACAGGAAGGAAAGACTAAGAACATTTAATATAGGCTACCAATTTTAAAAACAATTGGCAGATGAACTGGCTTTCTTTCAACGCACCAAATCAGCACAATTCAATATTGGTCGACTTTTAATTTGTATTTATTTATATAATGGTACATAAACCAATTATAATGTGATATACATGCGGAAAACATGTCTTGAGTATTTTAAACTAGCATATATCCTACCCTGTTTTACTGATAAGCAATGTTAAGACCCTGTTGAATGTGTGCCTCTGCCTGTTTAAGTAAGAGTCTGTGATCCATGATTTATTTTGAGATTGTGTTGGTTTGTTTTGGTATGGGGATACAGTATTCATTTTATTTGTTCAGGTCTTGAAAAAGGTCTTAAAAAGTCTTAAATTTGATTTTAAAAACTCTGCAGCAACCCTGTTATGTTTAACAAGAGAGTACATGTACTTTTACAGAAAATTATTGTTATAATTACGGTAAAAAAAACAGTAGTTCCCAGAATTCCTTGTATGACCCATTACATTTGATTATATTTTATGGGAATAGTTATGTTTCTTATTATTTTTAATATCAGTTATGTACTTTGGGGTGTTCTGTGTTTTATTTGTAGTTTAGTTCATGTTTATTGCATTATTTCACATGTGTTACCCTGATGGTGTTTAGTGTTTGTGTGAGTGACACTGAGAACTGTCTCTACATGTTAATTGATCATTGCTCATGGAAGGGCCACTATTGGTGAACTTCATGTCATCATGTGTCCTTCTGTAATTACTATGGTGATTAACAATACATTATTAAGTGAAAAGCAGATTTTTACAGTTTCAGAAGGTTAGTATATTAAGTTTATCATTTAATAATATAGATGACAGTACTGCACCGTAAAAACAACAGTTTTAAACTGTAAAATTGTTGTTCTGTAAATTTACTGTATTTTTTTTACATAATTATTCTGGCAACCACAGCTGCCAGTTTTATTTTATTTGTTTGTAAAAACAACAGGATTGTTTTTACAGTGCAGTTAATAGGAGAGTTTGTGTGTTTGTGTAACAGTGCTGTTAATGAATCATTAGATCAGACTAATGATGACTGAAGATAGCCGTGAGATCTTCAACACTGCTCACATTTAACACTCCTCGCACAGAAGGTGTGTTCAGTCAAAGATGTGTTGAAGTTCTCATTATTTTTAAATTGTTCACACTTACTCCTGTTATTCCTCATCAGTTTACTCTCTAATTAATTCGCCATACATAAAAGAATGTATCCGCATAATTTTACTAAGACTGACACGATGTTCAGTGTGGGGCTTTGTGGGGGCCATGACATCTGTTGCAGGACTCCCAGTTCTCCTATTCTAATCTTTTCTATTTGCAAAAGTAATATTTGGGAGTCTAACATTTATATTTCCCATTGACACACTGAAGCTGAAGATATGAATAACCATCTTAAGACAAATGCTTTTGTGAAACATCTTATGTGCCTAAGAATTTTACACAATACTGTATATTGTGTGTTTTATCAATATGATTTTTATGTAAGAGTAATTGTGCTTTAATTTTTTTTTTGTACATTTATGATCACAGAGTGTATATTTAAACACATGTCCAACTGCTATACTATTTAATGTAACTACTTTAACAGATTGGTTATATATGCTGTAACAGCCTGATCTCATTAATATATGTAGCTATTTGTATGATAATATTTGTAACATTTAAACGTACATGTTTGTACGTTTGGATAGACACTAAAACGTACAATATATTTCTGTATTTATCTTTGTATTCTTTGACAAATTCTACCCTTTTGTCTCATGCCTTTGAGATAAAATAGATTTCCAACATTTATCAACTCTGTGGCCTACATAACAGACTACAAAAGCTTCTAGGTTGCACAAGACATTCGTTTTGCTATTTATGCCAACTAATAAGCCGATAATTAACTGCTGTAGTTTTTGAAGGGCATTATTTTGCAAAACAACTGTACATTATCCCCTTCATGTAAACCACTACTTACCAAATGTAATTTAGCAAACATTTCTTACAGGTACAATTCCCCTTGAGCAACCTGCAGTAAAGTGCCTTGAGCAAGGGCACAATGGGGATGACTCATGGCTCAGTCTTTGTGGGGATCAAACCAGTAACCAGACCCAGAGCTTTAACCACTAAAACACACCACATTATTAAAAAAAAAAAAAAAAAAAAAAAAACTAATATGCATGAACATACTACACAGCTCCTTGTTCAGTCTCTTGTCTTATCCAGATTGGATTACTGTAATGCTCTTTTAGGGCGTCTACACGCTAGTAAATGCTGCATCAGAGAACGCTGCAAATGCAGTGATTTCAGTGGGGATGGTGCGTTGGAAGAACGGAGAGGGAAAACGCAAGGTTTTCCGATAGTGAAGCTCTGTCATTCACTCTGTGTAGACATCTATTTGTCAATGGGAATCTTGGAGAGGCGGGACTAATTGTGCTGTGAAATAGAAGAAAAAAAACAAAACATGGCTGACAAACTAATACACGTGGTGTATTCATTCCCTGTCCTCTATTATCTATCTCTGCCAGACTAATAGACAATATAGACATTTGAAAGCATCTCAAACGCAAACGTTTTTACGTATTTACAGATTTAGAAACGTAAAATATTGATGAATCCATTACAAATATTTTTGAAAACATGAATCGATTATAAATATATTTGTATATTTTTACTGTTTTATAGATATTTTAGATGCCTTAACCCTACCCCAGCCTCTAAACATAACCGTATTTCAACAATATAAAAACATGTAACAAGTAGATTAATGTACAGTAGCAATAATTTGTTACAATATACTAATTTATTTATATTTTACAACCATTAATTCCACACCTACTCCTAAACCTAACCATAACCATTTATTGAGCATATAAAACGCGTAATAGGCAGATAAATTTAATCACAATAATTTATTCCGAAAAATGGCAAAATTCTGTACAAAAGTAGTCAAAAGGGTGATGTGCTGCATCTGATGTGCTCCCTGATGGCATAAAATAGCATTGTGTGAGGTGGAGAGTAGAATTGTAATTATTAATCGCTGTAAATCTTCTGATGCATTCTATAATGGCGCTGTCATTTCTCATACAAACATATACATTACAGAATACGGCATGTCGCAAACGGTCACTGCTCTAAATCCGCTGGTTGTAATGCTTGAGGTGGCAATTTTTTAATTTTGAAAATTAAACCAACGCATGTTGATGGTTACGGTGGGCACGATGGTGCTGCGGTGGATGGAGACAGAGATTGTTGAATTAAAGGCTTGAATTTAGCAATCTGAAGATTAGGATTATAGATCAAATGTATGAATAATTGTTTTTTTTTTTTTTTTTTGCTTTTTGCTTTTTGGCATATTCTGAAAACAACTTTTGTGTCCCAAACAAAAATAAAATGAAATGCTTAATAAATGATTAAATGATTTCAGAGTTTTTATTCATTTTTATATTTTAAAGTTTAGTCTTGGTTAAAGTGATATAATCTTTTAAAACTTTTGTAAAGGGCAGCAGAAATCGCACAGAACTGAATGAAACCATTAAATTGTCATTTTATAATGTCAGCTGCATTAAATAAATGTGATGGCATTGATTATAAATTAAATGTAATTAACTGATTAATTGTATGAATTCAATATTATCACTTGTTTGGCGATTTTGAGCTGTTTGTAGAGGCATCTGCAAAAAGACCGGAACAAGGTTAAGATTAGAATATGCTCTTCAAAACATGTTTGTTAAGCATTTAAATGGATAGTTCACCCAAAAACGAAAATTCTCATTTACTCACCCTCATGATATCCCAGGTATGTATGACTTTCTTTGTTCACCAGAACACATTTGAAGAAGGTGGTCCTTAAAATACAAGAACTTTAATATTGATCTTTTTTCGCACCAAAAGGGATCATATCGCTTTAGAAGACATTAATTTAACCTCAGGAGACGTATCAATGATGTTTATGCTGACTGTCTGTGATTTTTGGAGCTTCAAAAGTTGGATCACCATCCACTTGCATTTTTAGGAACTACTGATATATATGAGCAGAGATATATATTTTTCTTCAAATGTGTTCTGGTGAAGAAAGATACACTCCTGGGATACTGTGAGGGTGAGTATAAATGATTAAGAGAATTTTAGTTTTTGAGTGAACTATCCCTTTAAGGAAGCACTTAAGTGAATGACCATAAATACCAGAAAAAAATTGATTTCCACCTAGTCAAAAAATTTTATGTTTTAAAAACAAATTAAAGAGCACCTGACAATCAAATAAATGTTTTTTTCATTGTCATTGAGCAATCAACAGCCCAGTAATTCCTTAATTGCACCCTGAATCAGGAACTGTTGCTTTAGATCTCTATTAACTCCCATTTCCGTGATTGAAACGTGGAAGTATAGCAGGGAGACCGCATCAAATATCCCATTTTCTCCAACAGCATGAGAAAAACAAACTTAAATTTCCATTACTTTCCAAAAAAGGAATAAAATAGAGAGAGATGGATTATAGTTGTCAAAAGAGAGAAAGATGCCATCAACAATGTTGATGTTATTTTTCAATTAATGCTAGGGTAATGTAACACAAAGTGTAGTAATATAAATGTATATTAAATCATTTAAAAATGGAAAAAAAAATGTCTAGATTAACTCTGCTAAATTAAGACAGAAAAGTATCATAGTCTGTGAAAAGGGTCCATTCAAATCTCTGCATTCGTTTCCTATAGCTGTCAGAGTCAGGTTTAAGGTTCTGTTTCTAAACTAAAGTGCAGCCGATAACCTTAATAGTGCTGACCTAAGTACCATTTAAATATTCTGGCTTGATCTGTTCAGACATGGCATCACAAAATATTCATGAACTGCAACAGTTTTTAAAGTGATTTTATCCAAAATACTTCTTTATTCCTCCAGAGGTCTGATCAATAGTTACAGAATGAATTTGGTTTTGAATTCATTGCCAATAAAGGACTTTTTGCTTCCCACTAATTACTCTGTTGCACGTTCACATGCTCACAATGTTCACATTCACATAAAGCATTTGGTGAATGAACATATGGCGCAGTAAAACATTTTAAATACTGATTCCTAAGGGTTCACAGAAAACGTTCAGACAACTCTGAAGAGCAATGGGATTACTCATATTTCCTGGGGTCACTCAACTACAATCCAATTTTATGAAATTAATGTAATGATTTTTTTAATGTGAAGGCATAGATGGGAAAGCTCATGTACAAATCATAGGATAATTCAAATAAATAAATCAGAGTGAACTTAATAACAGTGTTTTGTGGTAATTACATCCTGGCACAAAAACACATCACTTTCCTCTTTGTTGTGTCATTTAGTGTACTTTGAAACCTGTGAGTCATTGAAGACCAGAGTTTCTTCCAACCATAATAATCTCTGTAACATGTCTCTCTTATTTCCAACCAGAAAAAAAAGAAAAAAAAAATCAACTGAAAAAAATAAAATAAAAAATGAATAAACTTGTCAAACAAGGCTAAAGGCTTTTACAAAAGGCTTCAGACTATACACTACTACACCCTCTAGAGCCATAATATCACTGGAATGGAGAAACATTTCTTTGTTTTCTCCTGCAGTTAAGAGAGGAGGTCTGATTGCACAGTGTTTCACTTTCTTCCTCTTTTTCTGTATTTATCTTTGTATTCTTTGACAAATTCTACCCTTTTGTCTCATGCCTTTGAGATAAAATAGATTTCCAACATTTATCAACTCTGTGGCCTACATAACAGACTACAAAAGCTTCTAGGTTGCACAAGACTTATTCGTTTTGCTATTTATGCCAACTAATAAGCCGATAATGAACTGCTGTAGTTTTTGAAGGGCATTATTTTGCAAAACAACTGTACATTATCCCCTTCATGTAAACCACTACTTACCAAATGTAATTTAGCAAACATTTCTTACAGGTACAATTCCCCTTGAGCAACTTGCAGTAAAGTGCCTTGAGCAAGGGCACAATGGGGATGACTCATGGCTCAGTCTTTGTGGGGATCAAACTAGTAACCAGACCCAGAGCTTTAACCACTAAACACACCACATTATTAAAAAAAAAAAAAAAAAAAAAAAATATGCATGAACATGCTACACAGCTCCTTGTTCAGTCTCTTGTCTTATCCAGATTGGATTACTGTAATGCTCTTTTAGGGCGTCTATACGCTAGTAAATGCTGCATCAGAGAACGCTGCAAATGCAGTGATTTCAGTGGCGATGGTGCGTTGGAAGAACGGAGAGGGAAAACGCAAGGGTTTCCGATAGTGAAGCTCTGTCATTCACTCTGTGTAGACATCTATTTGTCAATGAGAATCTTGGAGAGGCGGGACTAATTGTGCTGTGAAATAGAAGAAAAAATCAAAACATGGCTGACAAACTAATACACGCGGTGTATTCATTCCCTGTCCTCTATTATCTATCTCTTCCAGGCTAAAAGGATAGTATTTGTGTTAGACCAAGATTACACAGAAATGATTTTCATTGTAAGTAAACTTATGTTTTTTGTTTTTTTTTTTTGTTTTTTTTTTAGATCTGTTCTTTTTTCTGAAGGTGGAAAAGCTTGTTCAGAGAGCTTGTAGTAATGGTTGTGGAATTGTAATCCCTGACACTGTTGTTTTGTGATATTTTAATATTTTATTACAGTCTGTGTTGTAATGTGAGTTTACATTTTGTATTAGTTTTACATCTGTGATATACTGTGTGAGATGTGTTGTGTAATTTAAGGTGGGTCCACAAGCATCAGCAGTTCGTTAATGTATTCATTTCTTCTTTCTTTCTTTCTTTCTTTCTTTCTTTCTTTCTTTATAAAGCACAAATAAACACAACAAAAGTTGACCACTGTGCTGTACACATCTGGGTTTCAAAATAAAACAAATAGAATAAAAATAAATAAATGTTTTTATATATATATATATATATATATATATATATATATATATATATATATATATATATATATATATATATATATATATATATATATATATATATATATATATATATATAATTACCTAGTCATTCAATAAGGATGTGTTAAAACTCACCCTCATTTAATCAGTCACGGGCAATTATCTTTTGTTTTTTTTAAACAGTGGATTCACTTGGTGCTCTGCCAACTGTTTAGCAAGGCCAAGTGCCAAAATTAATAGCAAAATCCAATTTATTTCTATAAAATTTACAAAAATGTTAATCAATTAATATGGTGGACAAGTTTTGGAAAAATGTAAATGGTTTCCGATTCCTCACCGTGGTAACTACGGTGCTTCAACTGAGTAATTTTTTTTTCTCCTCAAAGCAATATTTGTGTTTTGTTTGCTATTGTTGAGCCATTTTTATTTTTATTTAGCTTTTTAGCAATTTATGAAACATTTATAGAGGCTGGACTGGTGGTAGGATTTGGGGGTTATGAGTCACTGAAAGCCCAGTGTATGCCCTGTGCTATTCACATTCAGTTTCCTGGCTTATGAATTAGCTAATGAATCTTACTGTATGCACATAGAGTAGATGTATTTGTGGGGAATTATAGTGGATACTTTTATTGCAAAATGATTTCAAGTACACACTTCAAAACATGCAAGTCTTTCACAAAACATTCTACAGTTCCTTTCATGTGTGTAAATAGCAGTAAAGAGCTATTCATTCATAAGGGTGAAATTTCTGTTTTTAGAGGTTGTCAAAAAAGGGGGGAAATAATGTTCTAAATTCTCAGATGTTGTGATTATTTCACAGTTTAAAAAAAATTAAATAACCAATTAAAACACAGAACTCTAGTTTTGGTTTAGTCCATGTTTGAAGTCCATCTAAATGCTAGTGTACACCTAAATGCTGACAAAATTCACTTTTTGCAGATATATGCAATACTTATATACAGTCTATCTCTTCTGGGAAAACAAACAAAAAATGCTGATGACTCATCTTGTACCACACAAATTTTTATCCAAGCAAATGCTTTCTAGAATGAGAATTTCCCCCTACTACCACCTGCAACCAGGGGTGCCATAATATGGGGGAAGATTAGAACAATTCTAGGGCCCTGGACAGACAGAGGGCCCAGCAGAACCCCCAAGAGTTTTCATGCGTGATTTTGTTATAAATGGCCACTTTGCACTGGTTAGCTAAAATGAAGACTCTTCTTTCTTAATAAAAGATGATCTAGTGTGTAGGATGACTGGGATCTCCCTTAAGATGGTCAGTGGTTTATCCCAAAAAGCGCTTTTTAAGTGCTAAATGCGCTTCCCATCTGTGTAGCGTGGCGCTACTTGCACGCATCCTAGCGCTGGACACGTCATAAACCAGGCTTGACTGGATCATGCGGAGTGCTAAACAGTGTGGCGTAGACCCCAAAACCTGAATACAATTTATATTTTTCTACTTTGAAGCACTATGCACAATGTCAATCATCTCATAAGGCCAGACAGACCTGACATTCTAAATAGCGCTGATGACGAGAAAACAATGTGTGTGCCATTACTGTAGTAACACCAACTGTGGAAACGGGTATGATTTGACAGTAATGTTATAGTTTCATATTAAAAGGGCAAGGAGAAGTCTACTTAGTTTTATAAAAGGCCATTTTAAAATGGGTTTTAAATATTTAGGCTTCTATTTTTTCCAACAACAAAAAAATGCTTTGATTTATAGAAACCATAGTTTCTATGAAACAAGGATGAGCCATTCATGGTCAAACATGTGGTAATTCTTACAAATAAAAAAGTAATATACTAATGGGGAAAAATATTGGTTTTGTTTGCTTTCAGATATTCCAAGAGATGACTTAACCCTAGAATGCATATGTAACTTAACCCCCTTAAATAGATATGTGAAGAGGTGAAATCTAGAGGATTATTCTTTATAAAACTACTGTACTTATTTTTATAAGTAGTAAAATTATTATATTAATGATAATTGTATAGATAATTAAAAACATTTAAATAGTTTATACAGTATATATTTATTTAATGCTGAAGGCTGAAGGCTTTCAGACACATTAAAAAATTAAGTAGGACTTTTGGATGACAGTGTAATATGAAATATGGGAAATTTCTATGTTTGGTGGTAAAATGTGAAATGTCTCAATAAATCTATCCACATAAACACACACATTTAAGTACAATGGACTAGGATCATTTTTATTTTTTATTTTTTTAAACATGTAAAACTACAACCTTATTTATTTTATATTGCCATATGACAATATATTTCTATATTACTCGAATGTATCGATGTATTACAAAATAATACCAGTGTTAA
Source organism: Myxocyprinus asiaticus (assembly GCF_019703515.2). NCBI lineage: Eukaryota > Metazoa > Chordata > Actinopteri > Cypriniformes > Catostomidae > Myxocyprinus > Myxocyprinus asiaticus. Next base: position 46,924,769 of record NC_059347.1, on the reverse strand, counting down.
ATGCATTGAATACCATAGGATGGACATATGCATTCTAGAGGTTGTCATGGAAATTATCTTTTAATTTAAAAAATATTCAAATAATAATAATAAAAAAAAAAAAGTTAGTTCACATGATAGAAGACATCTTAATTGAGGAACACCTGGAGAGGCAAATCAAAAGTTTCTAAATTAATTCTTAAACATTAGATGCCAAGTTTTTAACCAACATGCATTCTAGGGTTAAATCAATATTTAAAACATAACAATCTAATAGTTCCATCAGAAATACTGTCCCAAATGACATTTAATCATTCTAATATATATATATATATATATATATATATATATATATATATATATATATATATATATATATATATATATATATATATATATATATATATATATATATATATATATAATATATATATATATATATATATATATATATATATATATATATATATATATATATATATATAAATTAAATGCATTGTTATTTTAAGAAGCTTTTCAAACTCAAGTTTGTTTTTTAGTGTCTCTCATTGTTCACGTTTATTAATAATGATAACTAATGAAACATTTATTTGTACTGGTTGCGATAAGAAAGGGGGCCCAAAAATCCTAACAGCACCCCTGTCTGCAACCAACTAACAAGCAGTAAATCGTGGTCCCTATTTTATCAAAAGGGACAGACCCTATGATGTGCCCCTATTCCTGTTTTGTCAACAAAACAATTACATGGGGTTTTTAAGACCAAAGACCTTGCACACCATCATGAGGTTGAAAAGGCTGTAAATTACAAGATGTCCTTTCATTGGTTTTATGAGTGTATTTTCTGTGATTGCATCCCATGTAACCTTATACTGTATGTGAAAATGTGAACAAGAGTCACTTTACCAGCACATATCAGCAACAAACTTAGGACCTGTGCTACTCTTATAAAGGCAAACAACAGTCAATCCATGATCAAAAAAGAGTGCTGTGTCTGATTCACTCTTTTTTTTACAAAACCTCATTAGGCATTCTCATAATTAATACAGATAATTAATACATCTCTACTTACAGGCACCTTCCCCACCACATTTAAACAGGCTTGAAAAACCTGCACTTAAACCCACACAAGTAGGAAATTATAGACCGGTTTCTCTCCTCCCATTCATGGTGAAAACTCTTGAAAGGGTTGTTCTCAATTAGATCTCTGCCTTTCTCTCACAGAACAATCTGCTAGATGACAATCAGTCAGGCTTCAAACGTGGATATTCCACCGAGACTGCCCTGCTGTCTGTCACTGAATCCCTGAGTCAGGGGAGAGCTGGTTCCTGATCATCAGTCCTTTTTCTGTTGGACCTATCTGCAGCCTTTGACTCAGTCAACCATCAGATCCTCCTGTCCACCCTCTCTACTCTGGGCATCACAGGAACTGTGTTTAACTGGTTCAAGTCCTGTCTCTCAGATAGGTCTTTCGAGGTAGCCTGGAGAGGTGTGGTGTCACAACAGCTACTTCCTGGGGTACCCCAGGGTTCAGTGCTTGGCCTACTTCTCTTCTCCATATATACAGCATCACTGGAACCCATTATTCAAGCACACAGGTTTTCTTTCCATTGCTATGCCGATGACACACAGCTCTACTTGTCTTTCCAGCCTGACGACCACACGGTGACTGCTCGGATCTCGGACTGCCTGGCAGACATCTCGGCCTGGATGACGGAACACCACCTTCGACTCAACCTGGTGAAGATTGAGCTCCTCGTCTTTCCAGCCAACTCTGCTGTTGAGCACAACATCTCCGTTCAGCGTTCATCCACAATAATACCATCCAAAATGGTGAGAAACCTAGAGGTAACTGCAAGACTGTAACTATGTCTTGAACATTGGAGGGGGGGGCAAACCATATTGGGGGTGGGGGGTCACGGGTGTTGAGGTCACAAATATAATGGTCCTCTTTGGTCTTTTAATACAGTAAAGGCGCTGAATACAGTACTTTTCTAAAAGTCTTGAAATGTGATAAAGGCCCAAAATGTCTGGCTGTCTTTGTGTGAGCGCACGGTTAGGTCACGAGCTGTCTACACGTTGTGCTGAGTTTTGATCACTTCGGTCTGAAATTTTGGGTTTGTGAGTGGCCGAACTCTCGCACAGGTGTCCTGTCTTGTTTTTGTTACCTGTTGCATGCATCGCGTGGTGTTTGCCTCGCGATGTACACTCAGGTTTCTTTTAGTGTGAGAATGCGTGGCATCACTTTGTTTGGCGTTGCTACGCATTCTCATCTTGTTTGTCAGTTGGCATGGGAGTATATTGCCTTATTGTCTTGGTGATGTGTGTTCATGCCATTCGGGTGTTTTGTTGTCTTGTGAGAGCATGTGGCTTTTTGTTTCTGTATTGCCGTTTGTCTCTCTGTCTTACTTAATACCCTGCCTCCTTGTTTGCTTATTAGTTCGTTTGCCTCACCTGTCCCCTGTTAACCCATTTGATTTCTCTGCCTATTTTAGTCTCCTTGTGTTTGCTGTCCAGTGCCAGTTCGTCTTGTTTCCAGTCTGTTTGTTCCTCTCATGTCGGTCTTATCAGTCGGTCTGTTTCCTCCTACCCTGGTTCCCGTAGCCCAGTCCGGTCGGTCCTGTTCCCTGTTTCCCCTGCCTGGATTATTTACTTTGTGTTTTTTCCCCTTCGGGGTAGTTTGTTTTTTTTTTTTACCCCTTGTGGGAGTTTTTCTTTAGTTTTTTATTTTTATTTGTTTTTTATTTGTCCCTCCCTGTTTATTTTCACTCTGCATTTGGGTCCTGAGCCTCATTCTGTGATTTTGACAATCTGTAAAATGACATGACTGTGTCAGCTGGCTAGCAGAAAGGAAATACACTAAATTATTTACTGCCCTCAAGTTGTCCTTTCATGTTTTTTCCTCACAGTAGAATCATTGCTCTTTTTCATACAAAAACATTTCATATTGACCACCGCTGTCAAGGTCCAAAGAAAAGAAAAATTATTAGTATACCACAAAAATAGTCTATATAACACAAAGATGTTGTATGGCCCCAGAAAGCTGGGAATATAGTGCACTTGTCATATGGACTACTGTTATGATGTCTTTATACTGAACCTTTAATAGTGCTTTATAGTATTTGTCCTTTTTGAAGCTTGACAGCTCCTGCTCACTCTAAACTTTTATTCTATGGAATAGAACTGCTTAAAATGTCTCTTTTTATGTTCCAAGAAAAACCAACATATGGGTTTTGAACAACATAAGGTGAGTAAATGAGTGAGTAAAAGTACATTTTCCATTTTTAGGTGAACTACTGCTTTAAGTGGTGGCTCATTTTTTGAGCACAAAATTTTGAATTAATTAAAGACAAAGAAATTATTTAGAAAATCTTAAATTGATTTTAAATGATTACCTAATAATATTTGCATTAAGAATATATGACACTGTCCTTGCCAAAAACCTAAAAGCACAATAGAAGTCACAAGTCACAGGTCTTACCATGTTCTAGTCTGATCTGGGTGATAATTATCTACTTTGTGTTTTTTTATAGATCATTTTCTTAGACAATGTCCGAGAATTTTCTAAAAAGCTACTTCAAAAGCCTGCCAGATTACCCTGGCAGGCTTATTCCTTTACAATATACACACATTCGCTCTTTGTCTTAAGCCTGATTCACTGAAAACTGCTCCGCTAATGTTTTCACATTATGATTGACATACAAATCACGTACTGTACATGACAGATTTTAAATTCAAAATGGTGAATTTTGCCATATGGTGAATAGTTTGCACCCTTGGAAATTAATGTTGGTCGGTACACCATTTAAATCATAAAACAGTGGTCAAATATTGTACGTTTAGTTATATACTTACATCTCACATGACACAAACACTCTTAACCTTAACTGCTTGCTGATGCGCGGCACTGGGATAATCCACAAGGTTTCCGCTTAGCATCTTAAATTTGAGTCCCGCCTTCATCGATTTGATTGGCATCTCATATGACATTGACGAGCATGTTAGAATACTGAGCACGCAAAAATTGTTACTTTTTTAAACCATAATGTTATTCCTGCAACAACTTCATGACAATTAGACAGCAGTGCATAATAGACTGTAGCAGAACAGCAACAAGGATATCAATTATTGGGGGGGGCGGGGGGGGGGGGGCAATGTGGCCATATCTGATTATTGGGGGGGACTTGTCCCCATCAAAGTAAATTGTGGTTACGGCCCTGGGTAACTGTTGACAGCCAACTCACTTTCACCGACCACATCTTAAAAACAGCCCGATCAACAGCCGTCAGATTAAACCCCCATAAGATATTTTTTTATCTTGTGTTGTTTATTAATAACCCACTGGCTACATGTATATAAACTCAGCAAAAAAAAGAAAAGTTCTCTCAGTTTCAACTGCTTTTATTTTCAGTAAACTTAACATGTGTAAATATTTGTAAGAAGATAAAAAGATTCAACAACTAAGACATAAACTGAACAAGTTTCACAGACATGTAACTAACAGAAATGGAATAATGTGTCCCTGAATGGGGGGGGGGGTCAAAATCAAAAGTAACAGTCATTATCTGGTGTGGCCACCAGCTGCATTAAGTACTGCAGTGCATCTCCTCCTCATGGACTGCACCAGATTGCCAGTTCTTGCTGTGAGACACTTCCACCAAGGCACTTGCAAGTTCCCGGACATTTCTGGGGGAAATGACCCTAGCCCTCACCCTTCGATCCAACAGGTCCCAGACGTGCTCAATGGGATTGAAATCCGGGCTCTTCGCTGGCCATGGCAGAACACTAACATTCCTGTCTTGCAGGAAATCATGCACAGAACGAGCAGTATGGCTGTTGGCATTGTCATGTCTTCCCTGTAATGCACAGTGTTGAGACTGCAGGCAATGACAACAAGTTCAGTCCGATGATGCTGTGACACACTGCTCCAGACCATGACGGACCCTCCACCTCCAAATCGATCCCGCTCCAGAGTACAGACCTCAGTGTAACTCTTATTCCTTCAATAAACACGATTCCGACCATCACCCCTGGTGAGACAAAACCATGACTCGTCAGTGAAGAGCACTTTTTGCCAGTCCTGTCTGGTCCAGCAAAGGTGGGTCTGTGCCCATAGGTGACGTTGTTGCCAGTGATGTCTGGTAAGGACCTGCCTTACAACAGGCCTACAAGCCCTCAGTCCACCCTCTCTTAGATTATTGCGGACAGTCTGAACTCTGATGTTGTGCATTCCTGGTGCAACTCGGGCAGTTGTTGTTGCCATACTGTACCTGTACCGCAGGTGTGATATTCGGATGTACCGATCCTGTGCAGGTGTTTTTACAGTGCACAGAGGAGGATCAGCTGTCCTTCCTTTCTCCCTGTAGCATTGTCTTAGGCGTCTCACAGTACGGACATTGTAATTTATTGCCCTGGCCACATCTGCAGTCCTCATGCCTCCACGCAGCATGCCTAAGGCACATTCATGCAGATGAGCAGGGACCCTGGGCATCATTCTTTTGGTTTTTTCAGAGTCAGTAGAAAGGTCTCTTTAGTGTCCTAAGTTTTTATAACTGTGACCTTAATTGCCTACTGTCTGTAAGCTGTTAGTGTCTTAACGATCGTTCCACAGGTGCATGTTCATTAATTGTTTATGGTTCATTGAACAAGCATGGAAAATATTGTTTAAACCCTTTACAATCAAGATCTGTAAAGTTATTTGGATTTTTACAAAATTCTTTAAAATACAGTGTCCTGAAGTTTATATATATATATATATATATATATATATATATATATATATATATATATATATATATATATATATAATGTTACATACTGCATGTTAGGGCTGCAACGGTACACAAAATTCACAGTTTGGTATGTACCTCGGTTTTGGGGTCATGGTTCGGTACAGTTTTGTACAGCAACGAAAACAAAGAATCTTTATTTATTTATTTTGCAAAGACAGTGGCTGATGGGCAACAATTCTTATTGTGAAGGCTCATTTATACATGACTGCACTATTTCTTCAACAAAATTACAATACAAAACTAAAGAGCCTCTTATAAGCACATTGTATACAAACATAAATAATAATAAAAGGGAAATAAAGTGCAATTATAATAATTGTAACAAAATTAAGACATTAACAGTGCTGATTTCTGTGTGTCTTGCCTTTCAGCTTACCACTTGTACTTATCACTAAATTTTCAATTTTATTTTTCGGGAAAATCAGAATATCCACATTATCAGGGGAGAGGGCGATCTGTTAGCATTGACAATGTCCCCTGCTGGACAATTACAGTGCATGCTTGTTTATATAGAGCGGGTACTACAGAATTGCTGAAATGTGTTCTTGTAGGAACTTTATAATGGGGCTCAAGCACGTTAAGCAGATGCTTAAATCCTGTGTTCTCAACGACTGATCTTGGTCGCATATCTGCAGCAATAAATACTCCTATGGTGTTCGTTATCGCTTTAACCCTGTCTGAGCTTGCAGCAAAAGGCTGCTTGAACGCCATGGCGAGACTAACTTGCACAGGCTTTTTATGCATTTCTCACGTAAGCTCAAAAGACACATGTGGATAATGTCGCCACAAATGAGTCATCATGTTAGATGTGCTTCCTGAGCAGGGCCGCTGATAAGGGGGGACAACTGGACCTTTTGGCCCGGGCTTGAGGTGGAGTGGCCCACAGAAAGGCTGTTCCATATTGTATATCGCATCTAAGCACATTCAGCGGGAGACGCGGATATAAACACGGAGATAGCATGCAAAAGTGATAGGCACCGGGGCAGCGCGAACGTTGATGAAAGAACTGTCCGCATAAACTTTACATGCATGTATCTGATCCACAGTTTCTAGTGTACCGTCTGGCGCTCTGTTCTGTTAAGTTTTGATTCTGTGCGACCCGTGTTGCTCTGCAATCTCTTTTCATTTTAGTTCTATGCGATTTGTGTTGTTCGTTATATGTTGTTTTAATATTGGTTTCATGCATGCTAAGATATGTAATCATTCGTGTGACTGCATGTACCATACTGAAGGCCCTGTATCCGTTCGGCGTGGACACCTACCATTGCAGCCCTAATATATGTGTGTAGCTGGTGAGCTGTGAATAAACCACACAGAATACAAAAATATCCTCTGGGTTTTATTCTGATGGCTGTTTACAAAAAATTAAAAAAATGGGTCGATGGGGCTGTATATAAAAAAAAAAAGGGAATGAAATACAAAAATTAAGTACAAAAATGAAATGCGAAATTGAAATACGGAAACGAAATACAGTAGATGCCAATGTCAAAAGAAAACACAAACAGGGTACCAGCCTACCCATATGCCCCAGCACACATCAACCTAATACATGCTTATATCATTCACAGCATTTTATACACTTAAGTACTTGCTCAAACCACTCAAAACATCTTATGCATTTAACACATGTTTAAACACTCACAGCATTTTATGCATTTAACACATGCTTAAATCACTCAAAGCATTTTATGAATTTTTAACCAGGCTTTAAGGACGTGGTTATCTTGGTTAAAGTCATAACAATTTCCTGTGTTTGCATAACTGCCCAATTTAGCCAAAAACTCACACCTTTAGATTTCAAATATGACCTTTTATCTCAAATATGAACTTCTAACCATCAAAAAAAGTTCAAATTCTCCATGGGTTCTATAATGATCCCTTGGTTATGTGGCATATTTTGAACGTTGTGACAAAATGTATCATAATAGAATTGGATTTACTTTATGAACAATAAAAATAAAAATAAAAACAATAACAATTTGCTGCCACTTCCAAGCATTTCACTGAAGAGAAATTTGATTAAAAATATCATTCAAACTTCCTTGAATGGAAAAGTATTTAAACCAAGTCATGATAAACTTTCAATTAACTGAAAATATTTTTAAAAATCTTATGAAGTGAGCAGCTTGTTTATCTATATGGGGTGAGGTACTTTCACATTCTTTATCAATTACTTTAAAAATTATATCAATGTTAACACTTTACAATTAGATTCTATTACTTAACATTACTTAATGCATTATGTATCATGAAGTAACAATGAACAATCTATTTTTACAGCATTTATTCATCTTTGTAAATATAAATTTTTAAAGATATAATTGTTAATTGTTCATGTTAGTTCATAATGTATTAACTAATGTTAAAATATACAACTTTTAATTAAAAAATGTATGCGGGTATTTTGAAATTACTGTAATATTAACCAAGAATATTATATGGCTCTCTGGAATACTCGATTCTGATTGATCAATGGCGGCATCTAGCGATCTGATATTTCTGAGTAACAACTGCACATCCACATATCAGACTGGTCATTCAGGTATTGCGAGCCATCTTTACTACTACTTGGATCAAAAATCAAACTTTGGGGGTTGTACTTGCTTGTTTTGATTACTGGGGGAATCTACACCCTTGCACCTACAGAACTCTGCTGCAAACCGGAGGTGGATTTCAGCTGTTCACCGATTAATTGTTTCCCACATAATTACATAATTAAATAATAATAATAATAATAATAATTTATGCCCATGTATTTATTTATTTGGTTAGTAGCCGACTTGCTGTGTAATAAGTGGGATAATGTACAGTCAGCCAGTTGTTATCACAAAATAAACCTTGACAAGATGATCAGGAACCCGATGCTGCTTAAAAATGGTTGTTTATTGATAATTTATTTGATTTAATGTACTTAACTAATGTTGACGAATACAACCTTATTGTAAAGTTACCAAAAATTTGAATAAGAAGAAAGTGTTCATTCTGAATTTTGATGCCTTATATTCCAAATTTCTTACCGTGTGGCAAATGTTCATGAATCAAAAACGGTTTCAGACTAGCGGGCTTCTACATCTGCAAAGAAATAAGTGAAATAACACAAGCTGTGTCTTGTTTCGAAGGCTGCGTGCTAGCTAGGATGCATCCTTTGAGGCTGCAGTATACGAGTGTCCTCTAAACAAGCCTCGATTAAACGAGGCCTTCGTAGGACAAACTGAGACAGAATGTATCATGGTTGCTATGACAGCATGCCACTCTTTAACAAGCGTGAGCGCTTTGAGTGACAAGGGAACAAAGATCCTTTGGAAAGGAATGTATGAGCAGGGTTGGAGAGTAACAAAATACATGTAATGGGATTACGTACTGTGGCAGCGGGGGTGTGGTCGAGCATCCATCCAGAGAGAGAGAAAGCGGTAAGTGCTCTTGCACCTGAGCTAGATTATGTGTAACACCTGTCTCTAATTCCAGTGAGCATGGGGAGAGTGGCATATAAACAGCCACACCACCAGCAGAGAGGGTGAGAGAGTCTGGCACAAAGAAGGCCCCGGTGCTCCTGAAACTGAAGTTGTTTAACCTGTTATGTTTACGAAGTTGATGTGTTTAAGTGACACTTGTTTATGAAGCTGATTTGTTAAATGCCTATGTGCCTGTGAAGCTGACAAGTTTGTGAAGTTGTAAAGCACTGAAGTGGCCTATTAAAAGTCCTACCTGAGCCAGGAAAAACTTGCTTCCCTATGTTCTCCTTCCCACCGGTTGTGAAGCTGTCTTACACTGGTGCCAAAACCCAGGATCATTGAGGTACGCCCCATGGAGCCCTCCCAGTTGGCCGAGATCCTCCAGTCCCTCGCCAGCCTACATCAGAAATACCAACAATCCCTGCTTAAGCTACACCAAGACCAGGAACGCCACTTCTTTTAGATCCTGTGAGCTCAAGCATGCGATCCGGAGCCTTCTTGGCCAGGAGAGAGCCCCGGCTGTGACCCCGGACAACCGTAGCCCCCTGCCCCCAACCACGCTCCTGAAGATGGGGGCGGAAGACGACGCGGAGGATTTCCTCTACATTTCTGAGTGGACGGCTGAGGTCTAGAGCTGGCTGCGTGACCAGTGGGTGGGCAGGCTCCTTCTGCTCTTGTCCGAGTAAGCCCAGCTTGCTGCCCAATAGCTGTCGGCGGCTAACCTCCTGGCCAATGACGACCTGAAGAAGGCCATCCTGCAGCAGGTGGGTCGAAGTCCGGAGCAGTACCGACAGCTGTTCCGGACCTTGAAGCTGGGGAAATCCGACCGCCTGTTTGCCTTTTCCCAACGGCTCCGAGACGCGTGCTGGAAATGGCTGATGGCGGGGAACCACGACGTCGTGGGAGTCATCGATCAAGTGGTACTGGAGCAGCTTATCCTTCGTCTGCCAAAGGGAATGGCAGAGTGGGTCCAGTGCCACCACCCGGCATTGCTGAAGGAAGCTGTCCAACTCGCGGAGGACCATATGGCAGCGTACCAAAGGGTGGAAGAGCCCTCTTCTTCTCTCTCTCTCTCCCATCCCCCCCCCGTGTGTTCCCCCCTCCCCTCTCACTCTGCTCTCTCTCCAGAGCCCATTCCTGCCCTGCGGAGGTGAGGAGCTCCGCCACTGCAGCCAGTTCCCCGAGCGTTTGTTATTAAATTTCGGGGAACAAAACATAGAGTGGAGGCCGCGGTTAGTTCCCGCCTCACCCATCCACTGATTTTGGGGACTAATTCCAACCTACAGACAGAAATTAAAATCTGCTAAGCCTGTAGTAAGGACTGTAAAGAGATGGACCAACGAAGCAGAGCTGGAACTACAAACCTGCTTTGACTGCACGGATTGGAGTGTTTTTGAGGCTGCAGCCACAGACCTGGACGAGCTCACAGATACTGTTACATCATATATCAGTTTCTGTAAGGATATGTGCATTCCTACTAGGACTTATTTAACATTTAACAATGACAAACCATGGTTTACAGCGGAACTCAGGCAGCTTCGTCAGGCCAAAGAGGATGCTTACAGAGTTGGGGATAAAGTCTTGTGTCTAAAAGAATATACTCTGAGAAGTTGAAAAACAAGTTTTCAGCTAACGACCCTGCATCAGTGAAACAACTTATGAATTACAGGACTCCTACCCCCAACCCTGTGGTGGACCAACAACTGACGACCTGAATGTGTTTTACTGTAGATTTGAAAGGCCCAATCTCACAGCCCACACCCACTCTGACCTTCAATTCACACAAATACCAACACCTCCTGCAACCCCCCTCCTCCCCCCTCCTGCTACTTAACCTGCACTTAATATATGTGAAGATGATGTGAGCTGTGTCTTTCTAAAACAAAGGATAAGGAAAGCACAGGGCCCAGATGGCGTTTCACCTGCATGTCTTAGATCCTGTGCTAACCAGCTGGCCCCCATCTTCACACAGATCTTCAATAGATCACTGGAGCAGTGTGAAGTTCCATGCTGCTTCAAACATTCCACTATCATCCCCATCCCAAAGAAACCAAAAATTACAGGACTTAATGACTACAGACCTGTTGCCCTGACATCTGTGGTCATGAAGTCATTTGAGAGACTGGTGTTGGCCCACCTGTAGGACATCACTGGACCCTTTCTAGATCCCCTTCAATTTGCTTATCAAGCAAACAGGTCTGTGGATGATGCAGTCAACATGGGATTGCATCATATCCTGCAACATCTGGACAGACCAGGGACATATGCAAGGATCCTTTTTGTGGACTTCAGTTCAGCTTTCAACACCATCATCCCAGCTATACTCCAGAATATATTACACCAACTCTCTGTTCCCACATCTATCTGTCAGTGGATTACCAGCTTTCTGACAGACAGGCAGCAGCTTGTGAGACAGGAGAAATTCACTTCCAGCACCTGTACAGTCAGCACTGGTGCCCCCCAGGGATGTGTGCTCTCCCCACTACTCTTCTCCCTCTACACCAACGACTGCATTGCTAAGGACCCCTCTGTCAAACTCCTGAAGTTTGCAATGACACCACTGTCATCAGCCTCATCTGAGATGACGTTGAGTCTGCATACAGAAGGGAGGTTAAACAGCTGGCTGTCTGGTGCAGTCAAAACAACCTTGAGCTGAACACGCTCAAAACGGTGGAAATGATTGTGGACTTTAGGAGGAACCCCCCAACACTGTCCCCCCTCACCATTCTAAACAGCACTGTGGCAGCAGTGGAGTCATTCAGGTTTCTGGGCACTACCATCTCACAGGACCTGAAGTGGGAGACCCACATTGACTCCACTGTGAAAAAGGCACAGCAGAGGTTGTACTTCCTTCACCAGCTGAGAAAGTTCAACCTGCCACAGGCGCTGCTGATACAGTTCTACTCAGAAGGTCATTGAGTCTGTCCTCTGCACTTCAATAACTGTCTGGTTTGGTTCAGCTACGAAATCAGATATCAGAAGACTACAAAGGACAGTTCGGACTTCTGAGAGGATTATTGGTTGCCCCCTGCCCACCCTTCAAGAACTATACACTTCCAGGGTGAGGGAAAAAGGCTAGAAAAATCACTCTGGAGCCCACTCACCCTGCCCACTACCTTTTTGAACTGTTGCCTTCTGGCCAATGCTTCAGAGCTCTGAGCACCAGAACTGTCAGGCACAGGAACAGTTTTTTCCCCCAGATGATCCATCTCATGAACAGTTAAAACTGCCTCTTTGAGCAATAATTAATGTGCAATACACAGCTTAGTCTTTTTATATTATCCAACACATCCTACCTCTTCTGCCATTACATTCCCTTGCACTGTACATAACCGATTTGTATTTAGATTTGCACTACGTATATGTATGTATGTATGTATGTATGTATGTATATATATTCATATATGTGTATATGTGTATGTGTGTGTATATGTATGTGTTGGGCCTCATGTATTCAGATAGAAGACAAAGGCAGGCCTAACACAGTCGTAAAAACATAACTCAAGCCCCCACCTTCTAAGTCATAAATCTTACTGATAAAAATCGCACCAAAATCAAACAAAGGGAGTCCAAAACAGACTACAAATCCATGAAGCCTTGCTCACTAAAGGATCGAACTCTCAACTCCTATTGGATGAGGCACACAACAGTTCGTCCCTCAAACATGACATCATCAGGAGTTGAAATACCTCTGAAATGTTTCGTGAGTTACTTCCAGCGACTTTGTTCACCGAATATAGACGTAGCTTTTTGCTGCTCTCAGGTGCAACCTCGTGGCACAAGGAAGTAATGTCCGACTTGAAACTGTAGCCATACAATCTCCGTCTCGCTGAACGAGTTGAGATTACTCTGTGTTCAACCAAACACTAACGGATCCGAAGGAGACCGCCGAGCAATTCGCATCTTCATCCGTTTGCCTACAGAAGTGAAGAGATTAAAAGATTTCTCTTCCATCTTCAATCAAGTTGATATTTCTGAGTTCTCCGCCAGCCCGCCGACAATCAACAGCCGTACCGCCCGCCGACAATCAACAGCCGTACCGCCCACCGACAGAGCGAGGAAACAGCCTCCTTTCATCACCCGAGCCTCAAGGAACCGGGTCAGAGGTAAAGGACGGAGGAAAACACATTCTACCTGTGTCCTCATGCGATTCAAGAAAGAGGTTTACGTCTGGGCAGAGATAGAATATTATAGTGTGTTATTCTTGTGTTTCAAGGTTTTTGCTTGTACAGTTTACGGAACGCCATGTCCGCTCATTATTAATACTCAGGGTATTAATTATCACGATTTTGTTTTGCTGTATTGTGGTCCAACCAAATTGGATTGTTGTGCAATTTCGCCATCGCGGGTGAGACAGCAACTGAGTTCATCAATTAAAGAGTCAAATAACGTGGGACTGTTTACGAGCCGTCCACCGCGTCTCTGAACGATGAACTAAACAGCTGCTTTCTCCCCACGATTGCGAAATCAGCTTTAGGGCTGTCACTTCTCTCTCTCTCTCTCTCTCTCTCTCTCTCGTACTAATTACACACACACTGTCACACACACACTGTCACACACACACACCTTATGTGTTATAGGATTATTTTATTTCCATATCTAATCATATCACTGTTTAGTTTGTAGTTGTAAGTCGGAAGTTTATTGACTGCATTGTATTAATTATTAATTGATATTACTGCATAAATAAACTTTGTTTATATTACAAAGAGAAGTGTTTTGGTTTGTTTTGCATACACCTGTGTCATGCTGACGGGATGTCAGTGCTTGTTGTGTACTGGAAGCTCATGTCACCAAGACAAATTCCTTGTATGTGTAAGTATACTTGGCAATAAAGCTCATTCTGATTCTGATTCTAATTGGCCTAAATTTAGAAATGTATTAAAGGGAATATGCGCGGATGAGTCCTGCACTAAAGCAATGAGATGTGAGATGTGCGATGCTCTGGCAGGGGAGGCGGAGCCAGGGCCGTCTTCGTCTGCTCCACGTCAGGATGACATGAGGGGGGAGAGGCTGCAGCCCCTCCCGTCCTCGGGGGATTTCCCGAAGGGGATTTCCCTTTGGAGCAGTCGCTAGACGAAACCCTCAAGCATGCCTTTGACCAAGTGAGAGTGATCGATGGTCAACAACTCCAGCCGGGTGTCGCACTTTCATATCCTTATTTTGCAATTATAAACGAGCGGTTGTATAGAGTGACGCAGGATGCTGAAACAAAGGAAGATTTAACCCAGCTCTTAATACCGTGGAGCCGTCAGGAAATGGTGTTCCAGGCAGCTCATTATAATCCCATGGCGGGTCATCTAGGGGAAAGAAAAACACTGAACCGCCTAATAGCCCGTTTTTATTGGCCGGGCATTGGCGGCGATGTCCGCAGGTGGTGTGCGGCATGCCGCGAATGCCAGCTGGTGAATCCACCGGCCACCCCAAAAGCACCATTGCACCCTCTTCCGCTGATCGAGATCCCCTTCGAGAGAATTGGAATGGACCTCGTCAGGCCATTAGAGTGGTCAGCATGTGGATATCGCTTTATATTGGTCCTAGTGGACTATGCAATGCGATATCCAGAAGCAGTGCCTCTGCGCAACATCTCAGCACGCAGTGTTGCGGAGGCACTCTTCAAAATAATCTCCCGATCAGGGCACAACCTTTATGTCACGAACACTACGCAAGCTTTACGAATGATTGGGCATTAAATCAATCTGCACCAGCGTTTACCATCCACAAACAGATGGCCTGGTGGAGCAATTTAATAAAACCCTTAAAAATATGATACGTAAGTTTGTGCACGAGGATGCTAGAAATTGGGACAAATGGCTCGATCCCCTGTTATTCGCAGTACTAGAGGTCCCGCAAGCCTCCACGGGATTTTCCCCGTTCAAGCTGGTATATGGGAGGCGTCCGCGCGGTGTGCTTGATGTTATGCGCGAAGCTTGGAAGGAGGGACCTTTATACAGTAAGAATGAAATTTAATACGTTCTTGATCTTAGAGCAAAACTCCACACTTTGGGGCAACTAACACAGGAGAATTTGCTCCAAGCTCAAGAACGACAGAGCCGACTGTACGACGGGAACTCGGCTGCGGGAATTTGCACCGGGAGATAAGGTACTCGTATTACTTCCCACATCGAGCTCCAAATTACTCGCCAAGAGGCAAGGACCCTAAACCTCCTGAAATTGTGGAGGGAGGTGGTCCCTGTGACGTTGGCTACGGTAGTTCCAGAGAGGGCGGAGCTCGGGCCAGAGGTGAATACAAAACACAATAATTTCACCCCGGTCACTTGCGGAGACCACCTCTCACCGTATCAACTCGCAGAGGTTGCCAAGTTGCAAAAGGAATTTGCAGACATGTTTTCCCCTCTACCGGGTCATACGAACCTCATACAGCACCACATCGAGACCGAGCTGGGGGTGGTGGTACGTAGCCATCCCTACCGATTGCCCGAGCACAAAAAGAAAATTGTCCGGGAAGAATTGGATGCAATGCTCGATATGGGGGTAATAGAGGAATCCCACAGTGATTGATCCAGCCTGGTTGTTCTAGTTCCTAAGAGCGACGGGTCTGTACGGTTCTGTGTGGTTTATAGAAAAGTCAACGTGGTGTCTAAATTTGACGCATACCCAATGCCTCGCGTTGATGAGTTGCTCGATCAGTTGGGCACTGCTCGATTTTATTCGACATTGAATTTGACAAAGGGTTATTGGCAGATCACCTTGACACCAATTTCCAGTGAAAAACTTGCTTCCCTGTGTTCTCCTTCCCGCAGGTTGTGAAGCTGTCTTACACATATTTAAAATACAAAATATAAGTAACTGTATTCCACTAGAGTTACAATCTAAATCACTGGTAATTAGAATAGTTACATTCAAAAAGTATTTTGAATACTGAAGAGATTACTTTGCATTTTATTGTCATTTGTTTCATTTATTATTTAGTTCATTCAGATGGAAAACATTTATACATATAAATGATGTGATCCAAAGAGCGTTTGAGCAGTAGTGAAACACTTTCTTATGATGTGTTACATTCATATGAGCAGACAGAGAACTCTGAAGTAAGTTTGGAGTGGAAGAAATGGAAATAAACCTTGTATAAATGGTCAGCTTTACGCTAAGCTAAAATGCTATTTCTAGCCATTTTACATGCACGTTACCAGGCACGATCATATTTTTTTGTCAAGAAAATTAACTTTAGATCATAATTTTTTTTCTAGTAAGACATTTGATATTAGGGCAAAAATATTATTCTTGATTATTTTTTTATTGTTTTCCTGTAAAAATATCTAAAAACAAATCCTTAAAACAAGATCAATTTCAATTATCTTGTTTTAGAAACAACACTGCATAAGATATTTAGGTTTTTCAGAGAATGTATTTTTAACATGTGTATTTTGTCTTACTGTACTGGCAGAGTTTTTATAGTCAAAACAAATGAAAAAATCTACCAGTGCTGAAGAAGTAATCCAAAGTATTTAGAATACATTACTGGCCTTGAGTAATCTAACGAAATACGTTACAAATGACATTTTACAGCATGTATTCTGTAATCTGTAGTGGAATACATTTTAAAAGTAACCCTCCTAACCCTGTGTGTATATATATACATATATATATACGCTAGATTTACACTGCAAAATAAGGCAAAAAGCATCATTACAGTCTGTGAAAAGGGTCCATCATCAGCAGTGCACAGTTGTTACATCCAGTGACCTAATTTTGCACACATTGATGTTTTTTTGTCCTGTTGGTTTTGTACATTTTGTAAATAGCTAATCCACTTTGGAAGTTGTAGGGGGTGGATGCCATTTCTTTTGTATTTATCCTTTTTCTCTTGTTAGTTAGGGAGTTAGATTATTGAATGTATTTTTATTTCTCTTTCATTAGGTGATTACTGAGAGTTAGGTTGGTGTTTGTTTGTTGTTTTGGCCTTTGCTCACCCCTGAAGTTGTTCTTACATTTGTGGTGTTGTAAATAAAACCTGTAAAAAGATTATTTTCTGTGACCCTAGACGGGGTCGTAACAACAATATAATTTATGATGTATAAAAAAAAATAATAATGGGCTAAACCTAAGAAAATCTTTTTTTTTTTTTTTACTTGATTTATCAGCTTTGAAAGAGATATGCATCTGACATGTGATGGGCACAGAGGAAACAGGTACATGCTTGACAATACACTGTATCATTAATAAATGGTTGTCATCCATATCATATAATTTACAGCTATAGAAATCTCAACAAAGAAGCAAACAACTCTGCAACTGGGACATAAATTCTGCAATTCATTCTGAAAGAGCTGTGTCCAAATAGACAGTTATCTCTCACACACGACATGTGGATAAACATGCACACACACACACACTGCACAACAATACATTCAGTTATTCTGTGGTTGGATTGAACATTGTATGAAGAATATCCACTTTTTGCAGTAATTCAAAGAATAATGCACCTCTCAGATTGGGCAACAGTATTCTATAGGGGTGATGCAATCCAACACAACAGAAGTCAGCTTAGTGTTAAATTGGTTTAAATAGACAAAAGGCAAGAAATCTGGCTTGCTTCAGGCACAATGGCACAACTAATCAGTCTTGACAAATCTGCCTGGGCCAAAAGGTGCTTTTGGTGTTTGTTTGTTTGTTTGTTTGTTTGCTTGCTTGTTTGTTTTTATTACAAATTACAAACTACAAACAACAAAACCTGTTTTAATTTACCAAAAATAGATCACATTTGTTAACCGCATCTGAGACACAATTAAGAACACTGAAATATTAGAAATTTATATTTTACGGCATAATTCTTTAGATTATTACAGTTACTCATCACATAGTTAGAATCATTAAGTGAATTAATGACACCTGACAGAAACTGTCTATATGCCTTACATATATAATCACCATATACTGTATGGATGCATAAATACTGTACATATTGACTAGTATATTGATGCATACTGTACAATACAGCTATGTGGATTCATCACTAAAGAATTCAGAACTTTTAATGCTTTCCCATTCATCTCATAACATGTGAAAGAAAATCACATTAGTTTCACATTCATTGTATGAATAAATCTTCATTTGGAGGAAATCTTTCTTCACTATCTCCAACCAACATGCCTTTAATGATTTTAACATCACAGTGAAACACCTGAAACTACAGCCAGTCCTGATATCTGAGTAGCACTGCAAAGTTTCCTTTGGATATTAGCATTTGTGCTTCACCATGTTGCATAAATCTATTCAAAAAAGTGCACTACCTACACTGGCGGCCAAAAGTTTGGAATAATGTACAGATTGTGCTGTTTGGGAAGGAAATTGGTAATTTAATTCACCAAAGTGGCATTCAACTGATCACAAAGTATAGTCAGGACATTACTGATGTAAAAAACAGTACGATCACTATTTGAAAAAGTAATTTTTTATCAAATCTAGACAGACCCCATTTCCAGTAGCTATCACTCCAACACCTTATCCTTGAGTAATCATGCTAAATTGCTAATTAGGTACTAGAAAATCGCTCCCCATTATATCAAACACAGGTGAAAGATATTTGGTCCATTAAATGAAGCTTAACATTGTCTTTGTGTCTGTTTTTGAGTTGCCACAGTATGCAATAGACTGGCATGTCTTAAGGTCAATATTAGGTCAAAAATGGCAACAAAAAAAAGAAAACAAAAAAGCTTTCTCTATGAACTTGGCAGTCAATCATTGTTTTGAGGAGTGAAGGCTATACAGTGCTTGAAATTGCCAAAAAAAAAAATGGAAGATTTCATACAAAGGTGTACACTACAGTCTTCAAGACAAAGGACAACTGGCTCTAACAAGGACAGAAAGAGATGTGGAAGGCCAGATGTACAACTAAACAAGAGGATAAGTGCATCAGAGTCTCTAGTTTGAGAAATAGACACCTCACAAGTCCTCAGCTGACAGCTTCGTTGAATTCTAGTTCTAATAAGGCGCAGGCCTTATGGGAAGAATTGCAAAGAAAAAGCAACTTTTGAAACAGAAAAACAAAAAGGAAAGGTTAGAGTGGGCAAAGAAACACAGACATTGGACAACAGATAATTGGAAAAGATTGTTATGGATCTTAACCCCATTGAGCTTTTGTGTGATCAGCTAGACTCTAAGAGGCGTGAGAAGTGCCCGATAAGACATCTATGGCAAGTGCTACAGGAAGCGTGGGGTGAAATGTCACCTGAGCATCTGGACAAAGTGGCAGCTAGAATGCCAAGGATCTGCAAAGCTGTCATTGCTGCATATGGAGGATTTTTTGATGAGAACACTTTGAAGTAGTTTAAGAAGTTCTGAATTTTTTTTTTCATGTTATTAATGCCCTGACTATACATTGTTATCTGTTGAATGGTACTTTGGTGAAAAAAAGTACCAATTCCTTTCCATAAGAGCAAAATCTGTACATTATTCCAAACCTTTGGCCACCAGTGTGTTTCTCAAATTTTGTGTTCTGAATCATTCAATTTGCGTAACTTGTGGTTTTGTTCTTTTGATTTAAAGATGTTAAGTGCTTACCAGTTATTACCATCTCATAATGTATTTTGACAAAAAATAAATAAATAAAAAATAAAAATAAAAATATGGACTTGTTAAACACAATACTCTGTATTAGAGTTTGTGCAAGAATTGGGTTTCACGTTTGTTAATGTATTTTATAAAACAATAAGGTAATATGTACTTCAAAAGCATTGTTTTATATTCTTTAGTACTTTTGTGTTTTTGCGGCAGACCAATCCAATGTTACTCATGAGGAATAGTTGTTATATTAACCCTGTAAACAATGTGTATTCCAGTATTTACCCAGAGAGTGTATGAGGTACAAGAGGACAAAAGATTTTGGAGGATGGGCCTAGTAGAGAAATGGTGCTCTCTGCTCCACATCACTAGATGAAGAAAACAGTTGTGGGGCTTTTGTACTACTGGTATTGCATTACAAAGCTTCATGACCACAATCTTGTTTCTTTGTGTAACATTTTCTTTTCAATAAAGGAGTGGACTGTATGTGTAATTGCTCTTGCCCTTACTAGAGAAATCAGTCCCAGACAACTGACACAACAAACTCAGCAAAAAAGCCAGAGCTCCAGCTGTCATGTTCTATACCAGTGTGTGTAAAATGTACCCAAATGTGTTGTCTTTTGTAGTAACATGCACAACAGTTTAAAATATTTTACAAGATACTGAGTTTGACATGTTTTTGTTAATGATTTATAAATACCTCTTTTGCAAGATCATTTTTTTTTTAAACAGACTTGTTTAAAATAAAGTCTTAAACATCTAACCTTGGTAAAACAGAATAAAAGATTTATGATTTTATAGGGATTAGTTCACCAAAAAAATCTATTCTATCATTTAATCACCCTCATGTAGTTTCAAAGACTCTTACATGGAACACATAAGATGTTAGGTAGAATATTAAGGACTGGCAGCCTGTCACTAATTACTTTCATTGTACGGGGAAAAACAGAAGTATCATCCATCCATCTTCTATATCTGCTTGTCCTATGCAGGGTTGTGGGTAGTGCTGGAGCCTATCCCAGCTGGGCTGAAGGCAGGACAGGTGGCCAGTCCATCACAGGGCAACACACACAGACATCCATATTCACACTCTCACCTACAGGCAATTCTCCAATTATTTCAACCTGCATGTCTTTTGGACTGTGGGGGAAACTGGAGCACCTGGAGGAAAGCAATACAAACACAGGGAAAACATGCAAACTCCACATAGAAAGGCCCAGTTGAACTGGGACTCCAACCCAGGACCTTCTTGCTGTGAGGCGACAGTGCTACCCATTGAGCCAATATTCACAATCAATTTCTCACATTCCATTGAACAAAGATGTACACGAGGGCGAGTACACAATGTCTGAATTTTAATTTTTGAGTGCACTAGTCCTTTAATGTATCTAAATGAATACAGTGTTGCTAATGTAGTCAAGTTTCATCACACTTTAATTTGAAGACATTGAAATATTACTAAAAATCTGACACATCAGAGATAAATAACTGATCTTATATTACACATTTTAAAACGTATCCTGTATTGGAGCTGGGACCACAGAGTTGAAGTATAGGTCTCTGTGGAACAGTAGTAGGCATTTCTCAATCTGTGGGCATTTTCAAACTGGGATGGGCATTTTTCAACTATCCAATGAAAGTATGGCATCTCAATGTAGTAACCAGTGGGCGTTTCCAAACCAGGATGGGCATTTCTGAACCATCCAATGAAAGTAGGGAATCTCAAGGTAGTAGGCAAATTGTGTAAAGTGATTGAAAAACGCCCATCCTGGTTTGAAAACGCCCATTTTTGTTCTGCAGAGACACAAGTCTCGCAGAGTTGGGACGCAGGTGAGTCAAGTGCTCAAAGTTGATGGGCAAATCACAGGGGAAACATCTGAAAAAGATAGCAATAAACAGTGAGTCAATCATTACTGAACTTGAAATAGTATTTCATGACAGCAATATAAGACTTGTCTGCCATAACATATGAAAATACAAAGAAATACATATATAAATAAAAAAGCTTTTGAAGTACACCATATTGTTTTATAAAATACATTAACAAATATGAAACCCAATTCTTGCACAAACTCTAATATAGAGTACTGATTTATGGTATGTGCTCTTCAGCTGATAATTTGTAATTGTGATTCATAAATGCACCTCTATAGGTACACTGCTCTTCTTCTGCATTAATGCCTTGTTTTTTTTAAAGATTGTAATGTTATGTTGTGTTATGCCCTTGAAGTAACAGTTTCTTACACTGAATCATATGACACCATGAATTGAAACAGTGTCAGGTGTTTTGATCAGACAGGTGACATTAAAGTCGCCATGAAATGGAAGTTATGACTTACTTATTACTGTATTGTGACATATTTCTGAGTGAAACGGCTTTTCGAACGAGAAAAAAAAAATGTAGGTTGGGGACTTGGTTTTACGTTAGGACAAGGCTGGAGCCGTTGTGCAAATAAAGATGAATTTGAAACAATTGAGTAGAAGCTGATTTGTCCACGTTTTGAATCACAATTCACTAAGCATAAAGAATAAAGAACACTTACTAAAGCAGTATATCTAAGAAACCTCTGTCTGCAGAAAAATATAAATAAATTCCAGCGAGTTTCCTTTCATCCAGCTTCGGCATCAGCGTGTCTTATTTAGAAGTCATCATTCCTATGGCCTATTCCATACAAAGACAATTACCCTCCACTGTGAGAGCTTCAGGAGGATGAAAGGTGATAAAGGTAAGTCAAAACTAATTTTAAGCGATTCTTATCGGAAAATCTGTTTGTAATTGACCCTACAGCATGGATTGTGCTCCTTTCTAAGTACCCTGGGAAGGCATGATCAGCACCAGTTAGAACACAGACAGACACGCTAGGCGGAGGGAGTGTTCTTGTTCTAGAAAGCATTTGCTTGGACAAAGTTTCTCAGGCGCCATGACTGTGCCTCGGTCTGTCAAGCCGGAAGAGAGAGACTGCTGATTTTAAATGCTTATATCTTCTGAAAACTAATTTTGTCAGCATTCGGAAGTACACTAGCATATTGATGACCTTAAAGGGAATAAATATAGACTAAAAGCAGCAAAACTTTAATTTCAATTTCACAGGGACTTTAAGAACTGTAATCAAGGTTTTGATGACAACCACATACTTCCCATTATGTAACTAGGAGTTTTTAAAACCTTAGTTAAGATTAAAATAGCAGACTGTAACACCAAATGACACAGACCGATGATATTAGCGTTGACAGCTAATAGCATGTAACAGAAGCACTGTAAACAGGACTTTCACTCTTAAAATGAACTTTTTCAGATTTGAACATGTCATAACATTATTTTTAGCTAGAAAGTAGAGAAAATGTGACAAACCCTAAATCGCAGAGACACTTTTCCCACTTCTTAATTTTTTATGGCGGTTGGCATACAATGAAAGGTGCATTACTGCCACCTGCTGGCTGGGAGTGTGGGTTGGCATCAAATTACGCTATTCTTAGTACAAATGCACTGTATCTCCTGACTGACCTATATTCTTTTATTTAACTCTGTCGCTTTCAGATATTGCATTAAAACATTTTTAAAAATCATCTTATGAATTTCTTCCCAGGATGTCAACTCAAAAATCATATTATGCTAATTTACAGGTTCATAATTTTATTTTGGGGGTCTACTAGAATAGGTTTACACGCTTTAATGTATATTTTTCTCATACTGTACATTTATTTTCCCCACTCTTCATACTCTGCCTGAAATGCTCTGATTTACCTCCTGTCTATTTAAAGCCCCCCTTTTCCGAAAAGCCCAGTCTGCTCTGATTGGTCAGCTGGCCTAGTATGTTGTGATTGGTCAACTGCGTAGAGCATGTGTCGGAAATGTAACGCCCCTTACCCTAACTGAGTTTCAGCTCCTGAGGCTTTGTGAGCAGCTGTAAACACTACTGTAACTGTGGTAACCATGGTGTCGGTTTTTGCCATACCAGTTCGAGCCAGAGTCCTATAATGAATGAAATAATGAAAGTTTGGAAGAACAAGCTGATCGACCTGAACCACATTTGCAAGCACAACTTGAGCAGAACGTTTCGCAGTGGTAAGTTTTAATTTTGTAGCTTTCTTACAAGCTTTCTTACAAGTACACTGTTGATTATTGTGAACCTAACAAAGCTTCAAGTAAAAGACACGTAGTGCATCTAAGTTAGTCATCTTTTGCTGGAATGGGAGTAGCTGAACTTTTGTCGCCAGAGCTATGAACGGAGAACAGAGGCTTACTCCCGGTTGGACATTACTGGGTGTATTAGAGAATTAGTGAGCAAGTTAGCGTGGACTACTGATAGCGGCCGTAACATTACAGCTTGTAATTGCACTGAACAAAAATATAAACGCAACATGTAAAGTGTTGGTCCCATGTTTCATGAGCTGAAATAAAAGATCCCAGAAATTTTCCATACGCATTGATTAGATTAGATTTATTTCATGGCGTAGTGGGCTAAAGCACATAACATAACAGAAGGTTGCCAGTTCGATCCCCACAGCCACCAC
Organism: Myxocyprinus asiaticus; assembly: GCF_019703515.2. Taxonomy (NCBI): domain Eukaryota; kingdom Metazoa; phylum Chordata; class Actinopteri; order Cypriniformes; family Catostomidae; genus Myxocyprinus; species Myxocyprinus asiaticus. Next base: position 46,900,510 of record NC_059347.1, on the reverse strand, counting down.
CATTGTGTCCTTGAGTAAGACACTTAACTCCAGGTTGCTCTGGGGTGATTGTCCCTGTAATAAGTGCACTGTAAGTCACTTTGGATAAAAGTGTCTGCCAAATGTAAATTGCAGTTGACTGATTTCCTTAAATGAACTGTAACTCAGTAAAATCTTTGAAATATTTGCATTTATATTTTTGTTCAGTATATATAATTATATAAGACTCGACCATTTTGTTACAGTTTTAGGTAAAAGTGGACCACAGATTAATAGTAAACCCTTACCAAAACAATAACATTACATAGCAAGTTAGCCGAGCACTACGGTGGATTGCAGACATAGAAAATAGTGATCTGCACAGTTGATGTGAAACGCCAGATTGTCCCAACAAAATGGGAACTGCACCATATTTCAGGAGTAACCGTCTTGAAAATCTGGCATTGGTTGTGGTTGTACTGCTAAATAATTTAAATACATTTTAACCACTGATTCTTCATTTCATCTGCCTTTGGAAGTCCAAACAAAGAGGTTTTGCTTTCGCAATGAAGATAACAGTGTCTTCTCGTCATGGCGACAACACTAACCCAACTCATCCTGGCCTCGACTAAAACTACGTTTGTTTGAGGTCGGGCCAAAGTAGCCCTTAGCTGGCCATTATGCAAATGTGTTACATAGTGATGTAGATACTTTACGGAAGAAATGGCTGGACTACAAACAGCTCATTTCTTGTAGTTCTTGAGCAGTGTTGTCTGTGGGAGAGAATAACTTCCTTTTACGTGGACTTTGTGCTTTGTAACTTTGCAGACCTTTTACATGCACAAAGAGCTATGTTACACACTAAAGGAAAGGTAAAATCCCAAAAAGCATAATAGGGCCTCTTTAAAGTTAAAAATTAATAGCCTATCTTTCTTTCATTACTATACCTCGGTCAACATGCTCTACTGTTTCTTCCAGATTACAAACTTCACATTTCCCTGAATCATGTTTCCCTATTCTATACAAAGTACTATTAAGTGCTGTATGACCAAATCTAAGTCTAGAGATTATAACCTACTCCTCATATGTTGTTTATTTAAACTCTTCATTTCAGTCTTACTATATTTTACATTTATGTCTATATCTCTTTGTTTTTTTTTTTTGTTTATTTTTGTGGCTTATTTTGCTGTTTCATCTGCCATCTCATTTGCTTTTCCCCTACATGAACTGGTACCCAACAAAAAGTTACAATTAATCCCATCATCTGAATCCTGTATATTGTTTGAAGTATCTCAATCAAAATGTCTGCTCTACTTTCAGTATGACATGTTTTTAATTTTATTAATGATGAACTTGAGTCAGACCATATGGCCCTCAATGGTCTTTTTTCCTCTACCCACTGTAAAGCCATTAAGATTGCTACCATTTCTCCAGTGTACACTGAAAGATTATCTGAGATTCTTTTATTAACCTGAATATTGAAATCCAGAACCGAGAGTGCCACACATACTTTGTTTTCTATATTTTTCAATGCAACTAAATATATATATGGACATAGCTATAATAATTATCCTGCATGTACTCATGTTATTTGGGCATTTGGTTTAGACCTGTAACATCGGAAAGGAGTCAAGAGAGCTGGATCTAAGTGTAGCAAGTTTTTTAGTTATTTAAGTTATTTTAGCAAAATACAAAACAGGGTAAAACTGGGAACTAGGAAGTAAGATCAAAACGTAAACAAACAAGAACTAAACCAGAACATGAACTAGAGAATTACATACATAAACATAACAAGTCACAAGGACTGAACAGAAATCAGGGCATTATATACGCAAGGGATAATGAGTTAATGAAACACAGGTGAGGAAAATCGAGGACAGCTGGCAGTGATGAGGGCAGGGACTTATGGGAAGTGTAGTCTGGGAGGAACAGATGACAGGGGATAAACACAAAGCAAACAACAGTGAATTGTGACATGGCGTGGAGCTGACTCAGGCGTGGCTGTGACATGGCGTGGAGCAGACTTAGGCGTGGCTGTGGCGTGGAGCAGACTCAGGCGTGGCTGTGACATGGCTTTATGATTACAATTTTGTACCAACCGAATGTAAACTATTCACCATTTGGCAAAATTCGCCATTTTTAATTGAAAATATGTCATTACAATACATGATTTGTATGTCATTAATAATTGTGAATGTGAAAACATTAACAGAGTAGTTTTCAGCATGTCAGGCTTAAGCTAAAGCACGAATCTGTGTACATTGTAAAGGAATTGAATGAATGTGGTAATCTGGCAAGTTTTTGAAGGAGCTTTTTAGAAAATTCACTTGACATTGTCTAAGAATATGATCAATAAAACACAAAGTAGAGCGTTATCCCCATCAGTTTAGAACTGTGACTTGAGGCTTCCATTGAGTTTTTAGTTTGTGACAAGGACAGACTAGTGTCTTATATTTTTAGTGCACATAGTATTTGGTAATCATTAACAATCAATTTAAGATTTTCTAAATAATTTCTTTATGTCTTTAATTAATTCAGAAATTTGTACAACATCTCCTAAGAGTCATCTTTTTATAAGAGACCGTTTTATTTTGAGTATGTCCTTGTTAGGTCTGTGCTCAAAAAAAATGAACCACAAGTTAAAGGAGCAGTTCACCTAAAAATAGAATATGTACTTTTATTCACTCATTTACTCACCCTTATGTTGTTCAAAACCCATATGCTGTTACTTTTTCTTGAAACATAAAAATAAGAGATAACGTTCACATAACGTACAATATCATATTTATGGTCTAAGCTAGAACAGATCGCATTATAAAAAACACCTTGCTGTGATTTATTTTAAGCTCAAATGTGTTGTCCCAGATGAGAGCCAATGAGCTGTTTCAATGAATCTATAAATGTATATAATCAGCTGCTCTCTGGAATGTCCAGAACATGGTTTACTATGAAATGGACATGTTCAATGGGGATACAATTTAATTGCATGAAATGGCAATTCTGAAATAAAGATTTTATACCACAGTGAGGTTGGGATAGTGTGTTCATAATGCAAAGAGAGAGGCCAGAACTCAATGCAATATTACATATGGAGCCTCTTACAAGCCTCAAGAGACAGAGCATGTGACAAAGCAGCACTTCACCCATATTTCACACCAAAATTGAAAATACTGTAAAACTTAATGAATAGATACTGTAGTAACAATATTTATTCATGTAATGCAGTGTTGCCTGAGAATTTCTCATGGTAATTGAATGGCTAATTATATGGCTGAAGTGAGAAAATAAATACAAAAATAAATATAAATAAATAAATCAAAGATCCTATTAAATTAAAGGAATATTTTGGGTTCAATACAAGTTATGCAAAAATAAATTTAGACTTATCCCTCCTTTTCGTTAACAAAAAAAAAAAAAAAGTTACATTGAGGCACCTACAATGGAAGTGAATGGGGCCATTTTTTTGGATGGTTTTAAGGCAGAACTATGAAGCTTATAAGTTTATAAAAGCACTTACGTTCATTTTTAATTTTAAAACTTGGGTATTTAAGCTGTAAAGGTATTTAAATTGATTAGGTTTAGGGTTAGGATTACAGGATTTACGGTGTTACATCATCTTGGCAACAAAATTGTAAAATTGGTTATAACTTTATACAGAATGGTCAGTAAGCAATTTTATCACACTAAAATCATATTCACGCACATACTGTTTATGTCTTATAGCTAAACTTTTGAAACAGTGAGTATTTTAACATTTACGGACTGGCCACTTAAGTCATAGTATGTCATTGTCAATGTCATTACGGCTTGATTTCCTAGCAGTTAGACAACACATTTTCTTGAGAAAAAAAAAAAATAAACAGCACAGAGTTAACATAATTAACATCTTCTTTCTGCATTTATGTCATCTCTTCCATGGCAGCACAGTGCTCTTTATGGGTTTGGGTATCATTAAGAAGGAGAAGACTAAACGAGAGCCATGGGTAAGATGAAAAAGAGAAACCACATCAGGTGGGAAGATGAACTGCTCCAGTACATTTGTATGTGAGTATATGAATTCAAAAAGAGAAAACAGAATTCAGAATTCTGAAGTATGTAGGGTGCTTCCTCAGGATTGCTGAATAGCATTGCCTTTGGCTATGCGTCCAATTAGAGGCAGAGCTCTGAGTTCGGCACGGAAGTTGTAATTGAGCCAGCAGTATATAAAGGGGTTATAGCAGGTAGAGCTCATGGCTAACCAGTGGAAGGTGAAGTACAGGGCGTTGTTGGGCGGGATCACTTTACTTGACAGCAGCACCACATAACAGTTTAGGGGAAACCAGCAGACAGCAAACACGGCAACCACTGCGATCAGCATCTTCAAGGTCGTCTTTTTCCTCCTGCGATGGGCAGCCGACTGGGCCAGCGTGACATCACCGACCGCATTCCGGAACCACACCTTCTTGGCCACAATGAGGTATGCTATGGAGATTATCGCTAATGGCAGTACGTACAGAAGGACAAATGAGGCAAGATCCAGATACTTCCAGAACAGATCAGAGGGCTGTGGGAAGCTGGGCAGACATACCATACGTACCCTGTTATTGCTAAAAGAGATAAGAGAAAGATTTCAACATAAGTCTTTAGTAAAGGGACAAAAGCATGGTTGATGCTTTTTATTATTGTATGCTCTTTATTTTTTGGAAAAGAACCTTAATTACCATGTTGCTATTGCAACCAAAAATGGCATTTGCATGCTTATAGAAGGTGCAATCAGGGGTATCAACAGGGTGTCAAATTAAATACAGTAGGAGACTTCAGTACAATCTCTCTAAAGCACTTATCTCTCTATATCTATTCAAGCAGGAATTCAAACATTTAAGAGGTTTAGATGAACATTTAGATGAAGCCTCAAAATAAATATTTCCCAAGATTCAGGAGCTTTTCAAGCAGTGGCTTATTTTCCCATTGGAAGTATTCTCATCCAAATGGACTGGTTAAAGATTTGGAATGTCTTTTTGTTAGTTATTTTAAATAATCTTAACATCTGTGTCAGCTAAATTTTAAATTCAATTAATTCAATGGGAGTTTAATTTTTTGTGAGAAAGAAAGAAAGAAAGAAAAAGTTCCTACACAAATTCAAAGCGCAAAAGTTTCTGGTAGATGGCATGAGGTAGAGAGAAGCAGGACCCCATCACCCAGATGACGCCGATCCAGGCTACACCCTGAACCCGAGACATCCTCTGTTTCATTGGATGCATCACCACCTGATGGGCAGCAGTAATCATGAATCATGACTGATTGCACATTGACATGCACTAATAATTCATTGAGTTTTCATAAGAGGTTGAAAAAAGCTGAATACTCAAAATGTTTAAGTGATAAGATATTGCAAATAGCTTCATTAGTAATTGGTGTTTGGTATGTGTGTGTTATTTTAAATACACTCACTTGGTGTCTATCAATGGCGATGGCGACCAGCGTAAGTACAGAGACGTGGACAGAACAATACTGAGCAAAGCGGCTCACATGGCACATCACCTTCCCAAACACCCATGTACTGTAAACAAACCGGACCTGAGAAAACACAGTAAAGGGTGCTTGTATCCAAATGCATGCATGAAAGAAAAGCATGTGTGTGCTCATAAACCCCACACACAGATAGATGAATCATGCATCTGCTTGACATATATTTAATAAAAATAAATAAAAAACTACCACACACACACTTACATGCTTCATTAAACTTTCTCAGCCATTTGGCAGTATCATAATGCTATCCTTTTTGGAATTATGATGTCCTGTTAATGAATAAAAAAAATTTTTTAAAAATTGTACTTAACCTGATTTCTTCCATTTGCATGGTTGTCACTGCATTGTTTGAGGGCTCATCATTTTAACCAGCATTAAATGATGATGTACTGTTTGCAGTAATAAAATCATATGGAGTAACTTGTGGAATACTTTTCAATAATTTGCCAATGTTGGACTACAGTTACTGTTATTACTATTGTTGCTAAAAACATGATTAGTATGGGATCTCCTGAGAGATATATATATGGGAAAGATGTTGGAAGATGCCCCCCTTTAAGAACTGTGTGCATCTACAGCTAAATTGTAACACATCTGGTGATGAGTTAAGCATGTGGATCATGATGCATCATACAACATATTATTAGTGGAAATAAAAGGAAAACCTTTGCTTATTTAGTTTTTATAGCACAACATTAAAAATCACCTGGGGCAAGAAGCCTTCTGGGGCAAACATATCCCAGCTGTCATCTGATTTTTGAGGAACATATCAAATACATCTGATATCATTTTTAATTTCTACATTTAAAAGTGTGTCATTAATGTAAAATACAAAATAAAATATTCTAAGTAAATTTATGCATTTTGACAATTTAGTTGAACAACTGAATAATGATGGACAAATAACAGAATCCCAGTCATAGAGATACTCTATCTGATTTGCACTATACCATTCTATGAATTATGTTTGTAAAAATGTTAATAATTGAATAATTTTAGGGGATGTCATAATAGCAATACATTATTAATTCAGATTGAATGATTCCACTCAACTGACCTATAGGTTATGATGAATAATAAAGATGTTTGAAATGTACATCTAATTCATGGAATTATTAAAAAATAACTCCATGAATTATAATAATCATTAAGTTAAATAATAAAAACACCAGAAACAACATCCCACTGGGGGCTTTCTGCCCCAATTTTGAGGGGGGCATCTTACCCCAAGGGTCATAAATTTACTTTTTACTTCAAGATGAAAAACAATATTTTTATCCTACAAATCTAAATGCATTACTGTGTCCACACAATAAACATAAAATCTTTTAATATCCAACATAAAATAAATTCACATATCATTATTAATCGATCACAAAAAAATAGACCATTTAACCTCAATACTGTTCAGATGGAATAAATCTCACAAATGTTGATGTTTAGATTAAAAATCAAGATTAATAAAAGCATAACCATTCAATAAATGTGTTGAGATAAAATTTAGTGACATCTATGGTCAAGAGGACCCCATCTTACCCAATATATATATATATATATATATGTGCATTGGAACCATGACGTTAGCAGCATATATATATATATACATATACACTATATTGCCAAAAGTATTTGCTCACCCATCCAAATAATTGAATTCAGGTGTTCCAATCACTTCCATGGCCACAGGTGTATAAAATGAAGCACCTAGGCATGCAGACTGCTTCTACGAACATTTGTGAAAGAATGGGCCGCTCTCAGGAGCTCAGTGAATTCCAGCGTGGTACTGTGATAGGATGCCACCTGTGCAACAAGTCCAGTGGTGAAATTTCCTCGCTACTAAATATTCCACAGTCAACTGTCAGTGGTATTATAACAAAGTGGAAGCGATTGGGAATGACAGCAACTCAGCCACGAAGTGGTAGGCCACGTAAAATGACAGAGCGGGGTAAGCGGATGCTGAGGCGCATAGTGCGCAGAGGTCGCCAACTTTCTGCAGAGTCAATCGCTACAGACCTCCAAAGTTCATGTGGCCTTCAGATTAGCTCAAGAACAGTGCGTAGAGAGCTTCATGGAATGGGTTTCCATGGCCGAGCAGCTGCATCCAAGCCATACATCACCAAGTGCAATGCAAAGCGTCGGATGCAGTGGTGTAAAGCACGCCGCCACTGGACTCTAGAGCAGTGGAGACGTGCTTGCTAACAATAAAAACGACAAAATCATCTTTTAAAAATACCTCTAAATGACATTCACTAAATTAAAGTAAAAAATACTTTTTATTAAGTTTAATTCAATAAAAAAAAATCACTGCAAAAAATCCTATTGTTAAAGTGTTTTTGTCTTGATTTCCATTTAAAATTGTCTAAAAATCCTTAAAACAAGATACATTTACTTGAGAAGCAACATATAAGATATTTAGAATTGCTTTAAGAGAATGTATCTTACATATAAGTGCATTTAATATATAAGTGTATTTTATCACTTGTTTATACTTCTGCAAGTGCAGTAAAGACAAAATATACTTATATTCAAGATCTATTCTCTAAAAGCAAGTCTAAATATCTTATATGCTGCTTCTCAGGTGAATGCATCTTTTTAAAAGGATTTTTAGATATTTTAAAATATTTGTATTTTTTATATTATATTCAACATACTCAGATAACAATTTTTTCTTCTGCAGTATAGCTGCTAAAGTAAATGTACATTGTTTTAAAGGAGTTTTAGATATTTATATTGGAAAACAAGCCAAAACAAAAACAAATCAAAAACTTATTTTGTTGCAGTGTATTATGGGGTGAAGACTACCCCTCTCACCTTTTTGTTCACTTCAATCCATCTTTAACTCACAAACAATTGCTGCGTATTGCCACTTTTCTTCATGATATGAAATGCACAGTGACACCGGGATCATACAGGCCTCAACGCTGCCTCAACGTGACTACGGCTCAGACACGTGAGACAGTGATCGTGGCCGTCAGAGACGGAGAGATAGCGACCGCATCCAGGAACTACACACAGACGGAAAAGCATCTTTAAAAAGACGCTCTCTGTCAGTGCACACTCTTTTGGAGGAAAATATACTCTTTTATCAGAATATATACTTTCTTAGCTGTCGAAGCCCCCAGGGGTGTACTCTGCACTAGTCGTGCACGAGGGGGAGAAAGCTGCTGAAATGTGCCACATATCCAACAGCATACACTTCTTGTGTGCGAGGTGAATGGAATGGCAGTGGAACTCGTTGTTCAACACCACTCGGCTCCGAAGAAAAAATCTGAATGAGTGGTTGCGAGCCAGCTCCTTTTAACCCGTATGTCCGGGGGAGTGGCATGCAAATTCCACTCGCCAATTCCCATTGGCCTTTTCTCAAAGATCAGAGGTTTTTGTGGCTCTCAAGAGCGACCCCTAGTGTCACTACATCGACACAACGTCAAGTGAGTGACAGATAGGGAACCAAAATTTCCACTCAAGTCATATGGATTACATTGATGCTGCCTTTATGGATCTTGAAAGTTTTTATCCTCACTGACTTCCATTATATGCAAACACACATCATGTATCCATCAAAAATCTTTGTTTGTTTTCCCCTGAAGAAAGTCTAATGAGTTTGACATGGCATAAGACTGCATAAATGATGAGAGAATTATCATTTTTGGTTTGCCAAAAGGAGACACCCTGATATCAACATGTGTAAGTTGGTTTGTAAAAAAAGAGTCACATTATAAGTATAATACTGTTGCAATATGTTGCAGGGTTTGCAGTGGTTGAAAATTGTCTTGTCGTGAATCTTAAATGTAAACTAGCCATACATGTTGCTTATGTTGTCCGTTACAATTATACTATTTGTTACATTTTTATTTTATTTTATTTATTTATTTATTTTTTGTCTAACAGGATAGGGTCATTTAAATTATAGTCCTGGCAGGTCTACCGCTATAACTGAAAGAAGAGTCATCAGAGGTTTTCAAGGCAAAAAAAAAAAAAAAAAAAGGTAGGAAACACATTTGGATGACATTATTCATATTTATATAGCACCATTTTAACATATCCACTGACATTCATATAAATTTATGCATTTGGTACAGTGGTTCAATAGCTGTGTGCTTCAAATGAAAATTCTCTCATCGTTTACTCACCTTCATGACATCCCAGATGTGTATGACTTTCTTTCTTCTGCTGAACACAAACTACGATTTTTAGAAAATTTCAGCTGTGTAGGTCCTCACAATGCAAGTGAATGGTGACCAGAACTTTGAAAGTACAAAAAGCACATAAAGGTAGCATTAAAGAGCACCTATAATGGTTTTTAAATGTGCCTAATTTTGTTTGAAAGGTCTCATATAATAGATTTACATGCATCCAAGGTCTAAAAACACTTTAATTTGCTTACAATTTAAATTGCACCATTACCTTTTTTTCCCAGTGTCAAAAACGACTCATTCAATGATCCGTTCTAAAGGATTCGTTCTAAACTTTCAGAGTAGGGCTGGGACGATTCATCGACGTAATCAACGTCATAGATTACAGAAATACGTCGATTTGCATAACATGCGTCGGCGCGTCGCAATGGAGTAATTAAAATGGCAGCGCCCGGTTTAAGCATAGATTTCCCCCAAAGAACAAGCTGCAGCTAAAAAAAGCTCGCCCATGGTCATCTAAAGCGTGGGAGTATTTTAGTCAGAGACCCAACAATGTGGTGCTGTGTAAGCTATGCAAATTGGAAATGGCTTATCACAGCAGTACAACTGCCATGAATGAACACTTGAAGCAAAAGCATCCCGGAGTGCTTTGTCAAGACGGCAGCAAGGCAGCACCATAAGTCCTGTTTACTTTTTGTCCCCACCCAAGCATGACATACAGGTGCATCTCAATAAATTAGAATGTCGTGGAAAAGTTCATTTATTTCAGTAATTCAACTCAAATTGTGAAACTCGTGTATTAAATAAATTCAATGCACACAGACTGAAGTAGTTTAAGTCTTTGGTTCTTTTAATTGTGATGATTTTGGCTCACATTTAACAAAAACCCACCAATTCACTATCTCAAATAATTAGAATATGGTGACATGCCTATCAGCTAATCAACTCAAAACACCTGCAAAGGTTTCCTGAGCCTTCAAAATGGTCTCTCAGTTTGGTTCACTAGGCTACACAATCATGGGGAAGACTGCTGATCTGACAGATGTCCAGAAGACAATCATTGACACCCTTCACAAGGAGGGTAAGCCACAAACATTCATTGCCAAAGAAGCTGGCTGTTCACAGAGTGCTGTATCCAAGCATGTTAACAGAAAGTTGAGTGGAAGGAAAAAGTGTGGAAGAAAAAGATGCACAACCAACCGAGAGAACCGCAGCCTTATGAGGATTGTCAAGCAAAATCGATTCAAGAATTTGGGTGAACTTCACAAGGAATGGACTGAGGCTGGGGTCAAGGCATTAAGAGCCACCACACACAGACGTGTCAAGGAATTTGACTACAGTTGTTGTATTCCTCTTGTTAAGCCACTCCTGAACCACAGACAACGTCAGAGGCGTCTTACCTGGGCTAAGGAGAAGAAGAACTGGACTGTTGCCCAGTGGTCCAAAGTCCTCTTTTCAGATGAGAGCAAGTTTTGTATTTCATTTGGAAACCAAGGTCCTAGAGTCTGGAGGAAGGGTGGAGAAGCTCATAGCCAAGTTGCTTGAAGTCCAGTGTTAAGTTTCCACAGTCTGTGATGATTTGGGGTGCAATGTCATCTGCTGGTGTTGGTCCATTGTGTTTTTTGAAAACCAAAGTCACTGCACCCGTTTACCAAGAAATTTTGGAGCACTTCATGCTTCCTTCTGCTGACCAGCTTTTTAAAGATGCTGATTTCATTTTCCAGCAGGATTTGGCACCTGCCCACACTGCCAAAAGCACCAAAAGTTGGTTAAATGACCATGGTGTTGGTGTGCTTGACTGGCCAGCAAACTCACCAGACCTGAACCCCATAGAGAATCTATGGGGTATTGTCAAGAGGAAAATGAGAAACAAGAGACCAAAAAATGCAGATGAGCTGAAGGCCACTGTCAAAGAAACCTGGGCTTCCATACCACCTCAGCAGTGCCACAAACTTATCACCTCCATGCCACGCCGAATTGAGGCAGTAATTAAAGCAAAAGGAGCCCCTACCAAGTATTGAGTACATATATAGTAAATGAACATACTTTCCAGAAGGCCAACAATTCACTAAAAATGTTTTTTTTATTGGTCTTATGATGTATTCTAATTTTTTGAGATAGTGAATTGGTGGGTTTTTGTTAAATGTGAGCCAAAATCATCATAATTAAAAGAACTAAAGACTTAAACTACTTCAGTCTGTGTGCATTGAATTTATTTAATACACGAGTTTCACAATTTGAGTTGAATTACTGAAATAAATGAACTTTTCCACGACATTCTAATTTATTGAGATGCACCTGTATTAGTATTACAACACGTGTTTCTGTTAGTAGTAGTCACTTTAAATTGATTTTCTAAATGTTTCATCATCGCCCCCATGTTAAAAGTAATTTCTGCACCGCTGCTAACGTAGGGTGACCATATGTCCTCTTTTTCCCGGATATGTCCTCTTTTTCAGGCCAGGATTTCTAAATTTGCGAAAATGTCCGGGATTCGGCTTTAGTTGCATTATGATGTGCATCTGGTCTAATACTTCATTGTGTGTGTGTGTATATTTGCATTGCTTTAACCCCTCTTTGTAAGTCCCGCCTTCTCGCACACCAATTGGTAAATTATAAGAGGCTTGCTGCAACTATTGGCCAAATTCCTGCCTGTCAATCTCTCTGAGAACGCGCAAAGCGCTGTTGTGTTCGGCATCAAACAGTTGCTTGACAGTAGCAGCATATGACAGCTGAGTGGAAACAATGCCCAAATGAAAGTGCAAATTTACAAAAGATTTGCACAAAAAATTCCCATGCTTTCCTCCAGGTCGAGATCCGCGGGAAGCAGAATGTATGACATGTAAAGCTGGCAATTATGTGTCAGTTGCTAATAAAGGTATATACATTAGCTCTGCGAAGCATAAAGGGTCAGTAAAAGGTGAAAGTTCATCAGGTAAATTAACAGACTACTTTTTGCGACCAGGTAAAATTATCACATTGCTTCATTTTCCATGGCCATTCAAAATAATAGTAATAGTAAATGAAGGTACACTCATGGCATCAAATATTTTATTTTAGTACATGGACATTCAAAAGAATGTTGGAAATTTTTATTTATTTATATATATTTATGTTACGCTAATAGAGTGTCTTTTTCACTGTATTAAAGTTTGCATTCATAGTAACACTGTTTTTTGTTGCAGAATAATGCCCTGCAGTGCACATTTTGTTTCTTATACATTTGTTTGTGTTTAAGAGAAGATGATTTAATAAAATATTGAAATATTAATGAGACAAGTTTTTTATATTTATTTTGGGTTAATTAATTGTTATATTAATCAAGTAATAATTATAAAAAATCTTTAGAATAATTGACAAATTAGTCGTTAGATTAATCAACTAATCAGAAAAAGAATTGTTAGATTAATCGATAAAAAAAATAATCATTAGGTGCAGTCCTATTTCAGAGAGTCTACTCTGCTCTGATTGGTCAGATGTCCCAGTCTGTTGTGATTGGTCTTCCACTTAGTGTAGTGTTTGAGGGCGGGTCAAAGCTGTTCGTGGGCAGCCAATGAAGACCAGAGGCGGATTTTTTGTTACCAAATTACGTAGGTTAGTACAGGAAGTACGTCTGGAATTACTAACGACTCATTTCAGGTGTTCAGAATCGGTTCTTTCTTTTGGGAGACAATAACTCCATTTGACGTGCACTTTGATTTTTGAAACTTTGCAGACTTTTTTAAATTCACAAACAGCTATATAACACACTACATGAAAGGTAATATTTGAAAAACCATAATAGGTGCTCTTTAAAGATATGAATACAACTCCAGTGGTTTAATCCATGTCTTCAGAAGGGAAATTATAGGTGTGGGTGAGAAACAGATCAATATTTAAGTCATTTTTAATATGAATTTTCCTCCCTGCCCAGTAGGTGGTGAAATGCACAAGGAATGTGAATCCCCTAAAACAAGAGAAGAAAAATGTGAAAGTGGAGATTGATAGTAAAAAATTACTTAAATATTGATCTGTTTCTCAACCACACTTATCATATCACTTCTGAAGTCATGGATTCAACCACTGGAGTCTTATGGATTACTTTATGCCACCTTAATGTGCTTTTTGACCACCATTCACTTGCATTGAATGTACCAACAGAGCTGAGATATTCTTCTAAAAATCTTTGTTTGTGTTCAACAGAAGAAAGTCCTACACATCTGGGATGGTATGGTGGTGAGTAAATGAGAGAATTTTTATTTTTGAGTTAACTATCCCTTTAAGCATCATTTTTCTTTTTACTCTGTAATTACTGATTTTGAGGATTTTTTATTGTGCAAATAAATACAATGGAAACTGTTAATATACATTTTGACAAATATTATTTATATGCATTTAGGAAGAGGAGCTTGACCAAGCACAGAAAGGAGCAGATGCCATCAATGCTTTGAAGCAGGAAGAGCGAAAGTTGCTTTTTTTTGAGGTCATACAGTAAATGGTGTTGCATCTTGATGATGGCAATATCTGGCCAAGTTGAAAAGATCTTTTGAATGATAGTTTCATTTATAAATACAAACTGTTTCTGGTGTTTTTGTTACAGTATTAATTCAGATAGTATTCTCCTACCTGCATATATTTCTGCAGTGTGCAGTCTGTTAAATGCATTTTGAATTGTGTTTATTTAGATTTACTGAAATTCTTTAAGTCCTTGCATAGCCCACTTGTTTTTATGTTTTTTGTTTATCGTCATGATTTTGTTATTTTTGTATTTGAGAACGTATTTTGGTTCTAGGAGAGCAAGAATATCTATGTTAGATTGTGAATTTGTAACCAACAATAAAAACCTTTGATATTCACCAGTTGTCTGTTATTTCTTCAGGTAATTTTATTTTAAAGTTAATTGAAATTAAATGAACAGAACCTAGAATTTGAAGCTGCTAATATTTATAATAATTTGAGCTAAATGAGCTTAAAATGCATAGTTGGGTAAACAGAGACTCTTAGGGTTAAAAAAAAACCCTTAAATGTAGTAGCTGGCATGGCACAGTATTTTAAGTAAACATTTTTGAATGGAAGCTCATTAATTTGGCATAGCCAGCAACGTTTTTTTAGGTAACGTTGCTTAAAATTCCTAGTGGAATTTGCTTAAAACGTGGGACGCAAAAATGATGCACTATATTTTTAAGCAAATCCAGCACATAATTTTTTGTGTATCTAACATAACAAAAAAGACTGATTCATTTGAATGACTTAAAAGGTAACAAGTTGCTGTTGTGAAAAGTAAATTGCATCTCCATTACTATCAATAACAACATCAATATATTGTTTATAATTAGCCTACTACGGGAATAAGGAAAACTTACCAGTGTAAAAGGCGTGTTGAGGAGAGTTATAAGAATATCAGCAATGGCCAAATTCATAATGAACAAACTTGTCACTGAGTGCATCCGTTTATTTTTAATAACTACATGACAAACCACCACGTTTCCAAAAAGTGAGATGATGATAATAACAGAATACGCGACGATGAGCAGCGCTTTGATGGTCGGTTTGTGGGACTCCGACTCGTAGTTCGCTCCCCTGTCGTACATCACGTCCACCAAAGAGAAATTAAAAAACGCGGAGAAATTCTGCAAGACATAAAACTGCGAGAATAAATCCACGGAGGTATTTCCGAAAGTCATCGTAACGCGTTTCTCCGGAGTACGTGCGTCCGGCGAAGAGCCAAACGCTGAGCGAAGCGTCAAATGAAGCGGATTGGACGATGGTCGCAGTTATTAGTGATGCATCGCACCCACTTGCATGATCCACGTCGTCTCTCAAAGCGAGGTTAAGTTAGTTTTGTTTTTGATATTACAGACACATTTAGCGATAAACGGCGATAACACTTAAACAGCTTAAAAAATATTTTCCAAAATAGTATTACTGTAAAACATGGAAAGCTAATAATATTCTTCAAGCTTGTTTTCATTATTTTCACTCGATATTATGAGCATTTGCCTGCAAAAGCCGTCGCAATGTGAGTTACCCAGGGAAGAGGTCCTCCTGTCACAGCTGCAAGTAAGGGACCGTGGAGAAACATTTATATATATATATATATATATATATATATATATATATATATATATTAGTAGCTTGGTGTGTGAACTGCATGTCCAAAATCACCTTTCTTTTTGTAATAGTTTTTTTGTTGTTGTTGAAGGAGATAGAGACACGAAACCAACTTCATTCAATAGAGTAGGACAGTGCGCAACTTTCACAACCATTCGTTGTACACCTAGTGGTTGAATAGGGAACTGTATGTCCAAAATCACCTTTCTTTTTGTAATAGCTTTTTTGTTGAAAAACATGGAGGCACGAAACAAGTGTCATGTTCCTGTCCATTCTGAGTCCGACAGTGTGTAGGAAGAAGAGGATGAGACTGACCCTCAGTTAGCCCCAGGACCAGCCCATCAGCAGTCAGGACCAATCTGTCTACAACAAGCTCATCAGCAGCCTGCAGGAGCAGGAATATGGATGTCAAAAATTGGTGAAATTGAATGGTCTTCTGGCCCAAGGAATGAGCCACCCCGCATGGCATTATAAGGAAGCATCCAGGGCCGACATGGATGGTGGTTACTCATGTGCAGGACATAAAGTCTTCTTTTGAAGTTTTCATCCCAAACACCATACAGAAAATCTTCTGGACAGCACTAAGTTTGAGAGAAGTCATGTTTTGGGAGAGAGATGGAAGGAGATGGACCAAACTCATTTATATGCATACTTTGGGTTAAAAACACAAAAATATTGTGGCTCCATCAGACCCACAAACATTGGGTGAATAACATAAAAATGAACACCACTCAAGGGTTTAAAAACCCAATAATGTTGTGTGTCCATTGAATGACGTTGGTTTCGTGCCTCTATTTTTCAACAAAAAAGCTATTACAAAAAGAAGGTTTATATTAGACATGCATTTCCGTATTCAACCACTAGGGGTAAAATGAATGGTTGTGAAAGTTGCGCACTGTCCTCCTCTATTGAATGACATTGGTTTTGTGTCTCTATGTCCTTCAACAAAAAAGCTATTACAAAAAGAAAGGTGATTTTGGACATGCAGTTCCCTATTCAACCACTAGGGGTACAACGAATGGTTGTGAAAGTTGCGCACTATCCTACTCTATTGAATGAGGTTGGTTTCGTGTGTCTATCTCCAACAAAAAAAGCTATTACAAAAAGAAAGGTGATTTTGGACACGCAGTTCCCTACACAACCACTAGGTGTAAAACGAATGGTTGTGAAAGTTGCGCACTATCCTACTCTATTGAATGACGTTGGTTTCTTGTCTCTATATTTTTGTCATCACACTTTAATATGTACACAGTCACACACAGAGGCTACAATACTGAATAGCCAACGTCAGGTGCGCGTCTCACCAGGACGCAGGCGCACACATACTTTATACCCTCTTCACCTTAAAATTTTGTCTTGGAAGGAGGTGACTTTTTAGGCACATCAATTCGATAAATCTGGCAAAGCAATTAAAAATAGCCTACATTTAAAACACCTGTAGCCTATATAACAGAATTCTTTCTTTTCCTGTCAGTTAACACCATCAATCAGTGTGAAACAGTGTAAATGAAATACATCACTAGTGTTTTGCTAAGCATCCCGCTATTTCAAAAACACATTTGTTAGACAGTTGACTGTTCCACTGAAGCTGAATGACACAGAAATGTCACAGCAACAGACTGAGCATCATGCTGGTGACACAGTCAACAGACTGACGGGAAAGCATGATGCTAATGTAAAGACCCACAGCATTTTATTTAGCATATCTGGCACAAAAATATTCACTTTCAGTGATGCCAGACTTTCATTGGGATATGCAGTTCACTTAGCAGCTGAAGAGGGAACATCAAAGCACAGGTGAGCAGTGCATCTCCATACACATCCATTTTACTTGATTATCATGCTAGTTTGGAAAATATTGTATTTGTATTTATGTCAACACTTTCCGTAATGTATATCTCAATATCCACAGCTTTATGTGTGTGTGTGTGTGTGTGTGTGTGTGTGTGTATACAGTATATGGAGTATATATATAATGAATGAAGTTCCAAAGTAAAATGTTGTATTAAGTATATTATTATTATTATTAATTAATTAAGGAAATAAACAAATAAAAATATTATTCTTGTATATTGTGAGAATTTTTGTCAAATATTATCGTTACTCAATTAACAGATTCATATTGGCTTTTTGCTCGGTGTGTTTCACTGCACTGTGAAAACATTTAGAGCATTTATAAGTGATGCAATGACCTTCATTCAGACATGGTTATCAGTAAACGGATGACTGAAGATTTTCATGCTCCTTTCCAGATGTCACAAATTCCTTTTTTTCTTCTCTAAGTCAATTAAAAGTAAGCCATTATAGATTTTTCATCAGTGAGTACACATGAATGAGCTATTTAAACTGTAATACAGTGCAAAAAAAAAAAAAAAAAGGTATTGCTTTACATTCCTTTCTCTTTTGTGCTGACTCGTCCCTGCTTGACAAGGTTTTTAGTCATAACACTACAGGTAGAGAAGTTCCTTAAACATTTGTGGGTCATTACCAAGCCTGGAGAAGACCTGGATAGTGTCTTTACTAAAGCTGAAGAGAGAGGGGCTAACAAACATTTAAAATCTAGGAGGAAAAGGTATTTTTTTAAAGAAAGCAAAAATGTTAAATAAAACTGCAACTGTATAGCCGTGGATATATTTTTGTCACTGGACTCATTTTATTTTGTGCATATATTAACTTGTCTAGCTCAAAAGAAGTGAGCTAATCACTGTCCAAAACATTTATACTGTTTGAGCAGGGGTGTGAAGTGCTTGTGCAATTGTATTTCTTTACAATACTAAAGTATAATTTGGGGGAAAATGTTGAGTATAAATGAAACTGAATTACTGCACTTTTACATACATTTCAAATGAGAAAATCAAGTCTTTTACTCCTTTCAATTTCTTTTAGACCTTCAAAGTACAAAGTACATTTTCACTTGTCATCATGATACAAGTCTATCCTCTTTGTAAAATATGTATTATTTTCTGTCTCACTGCGTTAACAAATACAATCACTTAAAACAGCCTGTGAAATACATATCGTAATTGATCAGCTTCAGGCATGTGTCCATTCACCACAAGTTGTTATAACCATTGTTAAAGACAAACAAATATATTAAAGTGTCACACAGCTATGATGTGAGCAATTGCTTAATTTGACATTTTACACTTTCAGGTATAGGTATTAGTATTAACATTGAATGTGTCCTAAACCTTATCATCAGGACATAAAAAAGAAAGATTTAACAAGTTGCTTTGCATAGTTTGTGCAAGGTAAAATATCTTCTGCCTCTAAATAAATAAACTTTAAACATTCAAATACTTACTACAATATAAAGAGTAAACTTTTAATTTTCAATTATATTTATGGCTAGATATTTTAAAATTTGTCAAATTTGTCACAATACCCATTTAAAATTCTCAGTATTTTTTGCACCCCTGCCCATAAGGTTTCTCAGTGCCTTTTGCAGAGGCTGAAGCAGTCAAATGGTTCTAACTCCAGATCTTCCTCTTTCAGATCTTTGATCTCAGCTATAGTCATTTGGGATTTCAGAACAGATAGTGTTTAGGCTATGTGTAGCATCTATTCGCAGGGACAGCCACCTAACTCAAAGCTGCTGGAGTCTCAACTTGTTAAACTCCTTTGGGACAATGATTACTTGCAAAAGAACAGGGCTAAAACAAAGTGTGGATATAGGTCTGACTATGCGAGACTGTAGTTTGAAGTAATCACTTTTCTTTGCATGATACATTGACTGCATTTATACGATAGTCTATGTCAGCGTTAGCTAGCTGGCCAGCTTTATCAATAGTTGTTAGCTAAATTTGACAGATGACAGTAGCTGTTTATAAAATAGACTATTCATTATAAATATGTTGACACAATTCAGTACTGATGTGATTCCATCACAACTGTCATTTCAGTAGTTTGTATGTTAATGTAATCTTGTGTTGAAGCAGTAAAGGTATTTGGTTTGCTGTCCATATACTGGAGGGCTCGAGACTCCACTCGAGTCCTGATTACCCCCAAAAAGGCATTAAGATGAAAAACAGTACCATGACTATGGCAGAAAGTATTTAGGACAGCAAGCCAGCAACAATTCTATTTGGTAAATTGACTTGGTGGATGCTTCTGAATTGTTTTTCCCCCCCAAAATTTTTACAGAGGGAGTTCTTTAAGCATTGGTTTGAAGGTGCATTCTTGAATGATTGCTGTTCGAGAGGCTACGCTGCGATTCGAATGAGAGCACCACTTGTCGTAGAAGTGGGTGGGCTCATGGTATGCGAACAGGGAAGGTGAGAATGAGAGTTGGCTCGCACAGTGTTCAAAAGGGAGGGCTCACACTGTGATTTGAATGGGAGACTGCTCCATAGAGAGAGAGAGGTTTAGCTCACGGCATTCAAACGAGTAAGCCCAGCAAGCAGTCGAATGTGGAGAAGGCTCACGCTGTGTTCGAAAGGGAGGGCTCACAATGTGATTCGAACGGGAGACTGCTCTTTAAAGAGAGAGCGCTCGTGGCATTCCAATGGGTAAGCCAAGCAAGCAGTCAAACAGGGAAAGTGAGAACGAGAGTTGGTTTGCGCTGCGTTCGAAAGGGAGGGCTCACACTGCGATTCGAATGGGAGACTGCTCTATAAAGAGAGAGCGAGCGCTCGCGGCATTCGAACGGGTAAGCCCAGCAAGCAGTCGAACGGGGAAAGTGAGCACTAGTTAGCTCACGTTGTGTTCGAAAGGGAGGGCTCACACTGTGATTCGAACGGGAGGCTGCTCCATAGAGAGAGAGTGCTCACGGCATTCAAACGGGTAAGCCCAGCAAGCAATCGAACAGGGAAAATGAGAACAAGAGGAACGGGATTGTTTGCTGGGGTAGCCTCACTCAATAGACTACCCATAGATAGGGAAATATGGTGCTTTGAGAAGAGGAGGTGGTGACCGCTATCTCCTGTAGTACTAGCTGCAGCTGCTGAAAAGAGAAGACAAAAAGGTTTCAGCGGAAGCATGGTAAAAATGCTGCTGCGGTAGTAGAGTAAATTGGGCCTCTTGCGGGAGCGGAGGATAAAGCACTGCTGCGGCAGTGGATTGAGTATTTGGGGGCACAGTGAAGGAGCTCCTGTAGGAGCGCTGCTGTGTTTCCATTGCTGTAGATGCACTTCTATGAAAGTATGGAACTTAGACATTGAAAGCGTCTGTGGAGAAAATATTAACAACGGTGTACACACAATTGGTATGGGTGGGGCACTGTTTCTGTGGTATCGAGTAGGGCACAAAAGACTTCATTATATTTATTAACACCTGTAATGGAAGAAAAGGTTAGTTTGTACTTACCTGTAGTGGAGCAAATGGTTAGTTAGGAATACATAAATGTATTACCTTTATATACGTCTGTAAGAGAAGCAAAAGTTTAGTTATGGAAAACGTGTCAATTACGTTCATATGCAGCTTTGAGGAAAGCAAAAATTTTGTTAAGAATACAACTTTATTACATTTGTCATGGCATGGCACTGTTGCTGCGGTATTAATTAGGGCACAAAAGACTTTATTAGAATCATCAACACTTGTAAGGGAAGCAAAGGTTTGTTTGTACTTACCTGTAGGGGGAGCAAATATTAGTTAGAATATGTACCTTTATATACGTCTGAAAGGGAAGCAGAAGTTTAGTTATGGAAAATGTGTCAATTACGTTCATATGCAGCTTTGAGGAAAGCAAAAATTTAGTTAAGAATTCAACTTTATTACATTTGTCATGGCAGAGCACTGCTGAGGCAGTATCAAAATGCGAAAGGGGTGATGCTGTGGCATAATTGAGAGTATGCAGGCAGTGCTACGGCAGTATCAAGCGTGGGCGGGCACTGCAGCACATTATCTGGTGGGGCACTGTGGCTGCAGTATCAAATAGGGCACACATAGTTTATCACATTTAGGCACACCTTATTGTGTGTCAGGCTCATTTCGAACATGAGCAAAGAACATGCCAATGCCACGGTTAATGGAAAGTGAAAAGGCTCTTAAGATTACTGCACCAACACTGCACTCGAACAGGAGAGCACACACTGCATTCTAATGGGAGAGCCCACCCTGTGATTTGAACGGGAGAGCCTGCGACCAATGCGCTGAGGCTCACACTGCAATTCGATGGGAAAGCCTGCATAGCGTTCAAACAGGAGGGCCCACATTGCATTCAAATGGCAGGTGGCGCAGAGTAAAGAACCTTGCTGAATTGCAGTTTGTGATGGGTATATATTTATGAGATGTGCCCCTTGAGTTTTAATAAGAGGAAACATAAGAGGAAACAGGAAATATGATTGCGGTGTTGTGGGAGATTTAGTGGCAAGGCCTGAAAGGTTCCAGGTGCCGCAACTGCGGAAAAACACATTTGCGCTGCTTTGCGGTGTGGTGGAAGTTTGTCACATGGTCCGAAGGACACCGCAGTTGCAGCACCTGTTCAACACTTTTGCGCTGCTTTGTGGTGTGGTGGGAGTTTTTTGCATGGTCGAAAGAAACCGCAGTTGTGGCACGTGGACAGCACATTTGTGTTGCATAGGGATATGTTTTGTTTTTTTTAGCCGAAGGCAGAAGCCACAGTTGTGCTTTCTTAACTAAAATGGTTGCCATCTTTGGCTCCTCAGTAGGTAATGGTGAAGTCTTGGAAAGACACCTAGATAGAGAAAGTGAGAGGTAAACCTGCATACAATCCAGTGATAGGAATTTAAATGGGCTCTCGCAGAGACCTGCTGGAAGTAATATTGGTGAGACCCTGCGGAAGGCACAATTTCAGGCGTTGCTATAGAAAAGACAAAATAATCATATTTAGGTGAAACTTTAGAAAACGTGCAAGGGAATACAGTACATCTTAATAAACAATGTGAAAAAAATGGCATAAAATGATCTGAGAAATAAGAGCTTTGGCTCTATATTGCATACAGATATGCATGGACTTGCAATCATCATTGAAGGATTGACTTGAGGCCATTCGTATAACTGTCATCTGTAGTACAATATACATATTGCATAGGAAATGCATCGCATTACAATAGGAGTGAAATATCTAGAAATGCATTGAGTTGCAGCTCTGCACTGCATACAGAAATGCAAGAGAAATGTGCTGGGAAATATAGTATGTCTTAATAAACAATGTGAAAAACAGCATAAAATGATCTGAGAAATAAGAACTTTGGCTCTGTACTACATGCAGATATGCAGGAGAAATGGACTTGCAATCATTACTGAAGGATACACTTGTGGTCATTCGCTCTTTAGGAGTATGACTGCCCCTTGCTGTACAATATACATCAATATATGTCAATAATGCTGAGAGGAAGCGAGACACGTTGCAGAATGATTATGAATGAGTTGGAAGGCGGCGCATGATCCACCTCTTGCGGAGCCGATTTCGGATCCTGTCTGTTCGGACAAAGGCCGTGTATAACTGCAGTGTGCTGTGGAATGGTCAGAACGAGTGCTGCACGGCAGCAAACTTATGTTAAAATGTCTGCGTTGGTTTGAAAAGAATTTGTCATTAGATTATTGGTCAATTGAAGGGAGTTCTGTGTTGCATGATGCCCCTGTGTTCAGAATGAAATAAATCATGCTCCGAAGGGCACTTTAGAGGGAGAAACAATCGTGATATTCATGTTAGAAGATGACGAACAATCGCTGAATAGAGCACGTCCTCTAAACAAGCTGTGGTGTGGTAATGAGGCTGACAGGCATCACCTGTGCGGCAGAACCTGATTAAAAATGATGGGGGTTGAAATGGTGGTTGGATTGAATAGTTAATCTTCGTTTCTTTCGCGTTCAAATAAAATTGAATTCTAATGGCATGAAGCCGGAACAGCGCCCATTCGCGGAGGCAGCTAGCACTGCTTTCTGGGTGGAAAGTTCAGATAAGAGAACACATGAGCAGTCGCAGAGAGCTGTTTCACATTTTTAAAGTGCAGGAGCAGCCAGTATGCGGCAGCAACTTCGCGCTATAAACTGCTTCGTCGATTGGAGCATAGAAAGACAGACGGGGTAAAAAAAAAAAAAAAAAATATATATATATATATATATATATATATATATATATATATATATATATATAATATATATATAAAAAACGCTTAACGTGGTAGCCATCAATACTGCTAAAAAACAAAGAGCTGCTGTGGCAGCTTCTGTTTAATAACTAGACTGTTTGGATGGAAGAGCTGTGCTGGTGGAGCCGAATGCTTTGCAGGGAAGTTGTCTCCGATGATCCGTCAGCCTGGGTCTGTTCGTGGGAAATGGGTGGGGCCGAATGCCAGAAGAGTTGTCACAGGAAGCAGGTAAGCAGCGGCTTATTTGTGACTTAGAGGAAGAATCCATAAAACACTTATTCTTTGAATGTGTGTTTACCCAACTTTTTTGGATTGATATTGAATATTTAATACTTAAACACACAAAATTAAAGATTCGACTAACTGGTAAAGATATATTTGTATTATTTAAGAATAAGAGTTTGGAACAAAATTTGGTGATAAATCTGTTAATTATATATGGAAAATACCATATACACAAACAAAAATGGGCAAACAATAAACCTAACATCATACCATTTAAAACTGAACTGATGCATTATATTGAGACTCTAAAAGATATAAGAAATAAAAAGGCAAAACGAATGTATAGAATACTTGAAACCTTTTCTCTTGTTAATTCATTTTAAGTTGTCCCCTGGTTTTATTTGGTTAATTATTATTATTTGTTATTGTTTTTTGTTGCTACTATAATTGTATCAGAGTTCATTGTGGTCATTGTATGTATATTTTGTTGTAAGTGTTCTTGTTCTGTAATAATAATAATAAAAAAAAAACAAATTGTAAAAAAATTTAAAAAAATAAAAATAAAAAGCAGCGGCTTATATACTCCTGCTTGTGGGCTGTGATTTGTCAGATTAAAATTAACATGCTCCTCCCGAACCTTTGTTAATAAACTCCATTTTGATATATTGATGCACAATTGTTTTATAATAATAGAAAGTATATATTTTCTGTATAACCAAGTTACGTTACACTAACGAATGGATCTTTTTGCATTATCTTGAACATTGTCTAGCATTTCATGTGTTATTGTAGTTTACCTTGCTGAATAATTACAGATTAACATTGTTTATGACAGTTATTGTACAGCCAACACATTGGCAAAAACTTTTTTTTTTTATTTGTTGAAGATCAAAATCTAAATCAAATGTTGATTTATAATGTTAAGTGTTATTTAAAAAAAAAAAAAAACCCAGGGAGGAGAGGAAGAGAAAGTTATGGTGAAATATCTATCTACACACATAAACAGAACTATATGCAATTTACACTTTTTACAGAATTAAAAATAAATAAAATACATGCTTAATAATAATAATAATAATAATAATAATAATACTGTTTTAAATCACTGTAATTTTCAAGTTGTAAATTGGTTTGCAGTAGAAATGTTTCGAAACGCATACACTGTATACACGCTACTGTATACATCCCCGTCCCCTTGCAAAATAAGAACAAAAAAGTACATATGGGAAAAAATAGAGAGCCACAGCTTTTTGACATCTGATTTTTCATCATAAAATAAATACATTGTCTTATCACCTACCCTTGTCTTTTGATTTCCAAACTATTATTTTTTTATGTCTGCCCCACATACATGGATCTCTATCGTACAAAGTATAACAGAGTTTTCAGATAAATTACACCTTAAAAATAGAATAAAAACTTATTCTAGGCCTGCTTTTAAATACATATGTCAGCATTTTGAACACATTATGGGTTAACAAATTACATTATTGGAAATTTATAGCATGGATGTTTTCAAATGGAATCCATTTAATGGATGAATATTAAAGTGGGGCTCTGCCCATATGGACAATCTGCGCCTCTGTATACAGTAATAAAACCAGAGAGCCTCTCCTCGATTCACATTCATTGTGTATTGCCAGAGAATTTATAGTAAAAAAAAAAAAAAAAAAGGACTTAAACATTGATCTGTTTCTCACCCAGATCTATCATTTTGCTTCTAAAGACATGGATTTAACCACTGGAGTCATACTGATTACTTTTATGCAGCCTTTATGTGCTTTTCAAAATCTTGGTACCCTTATTAAATTTTCAACATATTTAATTTAGGCAATTTTTATTATTTGGCATCTACTTGATCTTTTCTGTCAGTTCTGATTATTTTGGTCATCTCTCCACATGTGCTTGGATCCCGATAATTGCAGCTTGTGGTTATATTTAGGGGGCCAAGCAGCGAAGCTGCTGGAACCCTATTGTAATTGTACTAATTTTCTTCTTTTTCTTCTTCTTTTTTTTTTTCTGCCCTAAAATTGTCTGGTGTCGTGGAGACACCAAACTTGGCAGGATGATCCCAAATCCCCCCCACTACTCAGGCACACAAACGCACACCCATCTGACCCTAGGTGCCGCTATAATAAAAACTTTTACATTTTGACTCATATTTCTGCAACCATAAGGGCAAGAATTAAAATTATTACTCTGATTCCTTGAGTTTCATTTCCGTCTATCATTTTTTTCCGCTATTTTGAATTTTATGAAAAACCTACTTTTTTTAACTCCTCCTAGACCGTTTGTCTGATCAGCACATAATTTGGTAAACATCATCTACAGACCCCCCTGACAAAAAGTTATCAAAAGAATTTTGATACGTGAAATCGTTCCAAAGATATTAAAGATAAAATTCCTTCTGTTTAACACAATTTCAGTAATTGATCAATATCTACTCAACGCAAACTCCAAAAGTAACCAAACTCAGTACACAGGGTGTTTGGAAGACGTGAAGTTTTGTAAAATTTCACCCCTAGGGGGCGCTACAAAAAAAACTGTCATAACTTTACCGAATTAAAATTAAATCAAATTAAATATACATCTTCTTTGGTTCAAATGCCAACATATTCTTAAAAAATCAATTCGACAAATTAACAAAAATGTCTGCTAAAGGCCAATCAAATTTTAGCACCTTATAACTCGTTCTGGGAATGGCCAAGGGTTATGGAAATTACTATACACAAGCAGGGTGTCAACTCGAAGCCGCATATCAAATTTTGTGACAATCGGCCACACGGTGGCAGTATAATTAGTGAATTCGCGTTTTTGCTTATAACTCTGGAACCGTATAGGCTACAATACAAATTTATAGCTTCTGTGAATCCACCAGTGCCCCACAATGATATGGTCACTTGAATTTACTTGAACTTGAAGCAACTTGAACCTACTTTTTCGAACTCGTCCTATGCTGTTTGCCCAATTCTTACGAAATTTGATATATACAGACCCTCCTGACAAAAAGTTGTTAAAATAATTTTGATGCATCGAATGGTTCCAAAGATATAAGCAAATATGTTTTGGGTGTGGCCTTTGACTAATTAGCCTGTATCTTGTGAGTGCAGTTTTCAAACTTAACTAAATTTGTACACATGGACAAGATAAAGGTAACATAACGAGTTTCATTCATTTTTGATGCTAGGGATTGCTATAACTTAAGACAATCCTATTTTTGCAGCTGTGCTCAAAGCAGGTGAAATGTCACACCAAAATAGATGTCCACAGCATCCACGGGATCTTTTCTGTCAAATTTGTTTGTTTTGGTTATCTCACCACATGTGCTTGGCCCCCGACAATAGTCGCTTGCGGCTATATTTATTTATTTTTTCTGCCCTAAAAGTGTCTGGGCATCAGCGACTGTAAGTCGTGGAGACACCAAACTCGGCAGGATGGTCCCAAATGCCCCCCCAAATTATCCCAAATGCTTTGGATAAAAGTGTCTGCCAAATGCATAAATGTACATGTAAATAAAAATGATCAAATAATTTAATCTGTTATTGACAGATAATGGTGTATTACCGATTATGTCCACTAGATGGAGCGCCAACCAAAGAAATCAATGGGAATCATCAACCCCATCATAAAGTGTTGAATTTCCTTTTATGTGTTTAATATTTTAACATGTTCATATATAGCAACCATAATGTATACTGAAACAGAGTAATTAGAAAATACACCGACTGTCATATTTATCAATGAAGGTATAGATTGTAATAGACCCTCCAATTTACCGAGCATTCACATTTGGAAAATCTGTGGAGACATTCAAAAATGTATCAGTATTTATTATTAACTACAAAGTGAAATTATTCTTAATTTTGCACAACATATTAAGGACGTACTAACAATGTTGATCAGTAGAAGAAGCAACAGGACAAGAAAATCCTTGTAAGGCTGAAATGAGTAAATTACAATTAGCCTAATGTAAATATTGTAGATGCCACTTTTGTGTCATTTGTTAGCATTTAATGTATGTTATATTATATAGCTGTGTATGATATTTTAAATGGATGTCATGATAGTCTTTAAAACATGAAAATACAAACACACTTTTTGCCAAAGAAAGCATAACCTTCTTGACAGTGTGTACAAGCAAGTATATGGTCAGTGGACCAATTGACAGTTTGATTCACAGAGATTTACACAAAACACAGAAATGGTCTCAGAAGACATTTATTGCAGTGAGTGCATACTTGCAGGCATTTTAACAAAAACAGCTGAGTTTACAGATTCCACATGATCTAATCTGTCCTTTTTCATCATTTTGGTCATGTTCTGGCCATATGTGCTTGGACCCCGATAATCGCAGCTTGTGGCTATATTTATTATTATTCTTTTTTTACATCATAGCTGTTATTGGGTAAAGTTGTTTACTGAACAGCTGCAATATTAGATCAATGGCTAATGCATGACTGCACATCATGAAATACGCACAACTTTTCAGTGCATTTTTTTCTCTCTCATAGATTTGGCTTAGCCTACCCGTACCTGTTAATTATTTTCAACAATGTCCTGTCAACTGTTTTAATATGTTAAGTAAATTTTACTTGGTGAATTCCATTTAGAACAGGCTATTAGGGTTGCGCTATTGGTCCTGCACTATTCATTCAATTGTTTTCAGTAAATAAACCTGTATTTGTTAAAGGTGAATGCGTGTCACATTCTATATTTAATGTACAATGATGATAATGCAAGGCGAGCACGTCGCAGATGAATGCCCCTTTTCAGCTGAATTTAGCTTCGGATTTGGAATTGATCAAGTATATTAAATGGGTCCCGTAAACAATTTTTTTGACTGTTTTCTGAAGGCTGGTTTCTTTTTAGACTAGTTGACTAGTCGAATCCAAAAATTTTGTTTAAATGTCAGTGAAATTAGTTCCACACATCCCTAATTAGAATAGGCCTATTAATAATAATAATTTGGAGACTGAGACTGCAATGCTTGTAGTTTTCTCACTTATGACTTACAGAAAAATCATGTTCACGATGTTGACGTACCCCCGAGTTTCGCCGCCAGTGCCATTCTTTTCAGAGTTGCACGAACAGCTCGTTATGACGTGACATTCTCCCATTTCAGTGAGAGTTCAAATCTCTGATGCTATCACCTTGCGGTGCTTGTTAAACATGCTTCATGTTTCCCCTGCCATTGTGAGCCGAGAACCGAGTGTGTTATTTCCTCTGTAAAGCTGGACGGTTCTTCCTGTTTTTGCTATGGTTGGCAACATGCCAGGAGACTGCCAATGTCGCAACACAGAGATTTTAGGCACTTCCACAAAATTACTTAATAGCCATCTCGCTTTTGCTGCCGTTGCGAGTTGGGAATGAATTTGTGTCATGACACAGGTCATTTTGATATCTGTTTTTACTGTTGTTAATGCCATGCCAGAAGACGGCAATGCTGCAACAAGCAGGGTGTCAACTCGAAGCCGCATATAAAATTTTGTGACAATCAGCCACACGGTGGCGGTATAATTAGCGAATTCACGTTTTTGCTCATAACTCTGGAACCGCCTCAATATCGCCTAGTAGCCTCCTCACTTTCCCAGTTTTCGTTGTCCTGGGCGGGGGTAATCTCTGCTCCAAAGGAGGGAGGAGTGTGATGAGGAGGAGGGCGCACGGCCGGCCCCAAGCAGAGGAGAGGGATAAGGCCGAGCTGCGTTATTTATATACATATATATATATATATATATATACCTCCGCAGAAGTTCTTCTTCATTCTTCATTTTTTTCAGGGGAAAAATGAAGTTCGAAACAGCCGAGCAACATATACTGTTTGCGAACATTCAGACACCTGCCACACCGCTGTAGGACAGCAGTTAGAGGTACATTTGAATATGAGGATGCTCAAGATGATATATGCCTCATTTTATGAGTAGAATTCACATGAGGTCAGTAAAAGTAACTGTTTTAACCACTCAATTATGATTTAAAGTAATAAATATGCATTAGAAATGTTTTATTTGTCATGTTTACATTCTGAATTCATGGTGCTATTGAGCTAACAACACGCCATATGCGACCATTATATACGCTAATTACACTGTTATTGTTATTTATGATGATTCTACTGCAAACTGGGTGTGTAAAAGAGTGTTAATGGGGGAAAAAAAGACAAAAGAATGATGATAAGAGAAGCATATCTTACATTGGGCAGATGTGTGAATGGCTTTCGCTGCAGGTGGCACATGAGTGAATGGGCACTTGAGAGTATTTGAGTAGATTTGATTCCTTTTGTAGACTAAATAAAAAACAAAATCGTATTGCATGTTCTTGTAAACTGTCTCTACGTGAATGATTGTACATACGTAAGTACATTTGCACCAGCTGGCTAATAACTCTACACGCAGGTGTGTTCATGTTGACTGATTTTAACTGACTGAAGAACGTAAACAGAATTAGCCGTCGGCCTCAAGATAGGTGGAGCTCTATATCCAAAGTCTTTCTAGCAAGTCAGTCCACTGTCGGCCATCTTTGGAACACTCTCGGCAGGCTATTTCCAGTCATGACAGTGCAGCTCCTATCTACTTGAATGGGGAAAGAGTGAAATCTCAAAAACAGTTTGTCAAGATTATGATCAAAGAACATATTTCAAATCAGCAATAAAATTTGACAATACTGGAATCATAAATTGTGCTTCTTTACCTCATATTACACTAAAAAATTTGATTTTCCCGGCTTGTATAGCTAATGGGCATGCGCGTTCTCGAGTTGATTGACAGGCGATGTCAGTATCAAAAGGTGGCTTACCTGTAAGGTGGGACTTATTCTCCAAATAAGCAGAGTGTATCAATGAAATCAAAGATTGGATGACCAGACATTTTCTTCTACTCAATTCCGACAAAGCAGAGGTACTAATTATTGGACCAAAAACCTCTAAAAAATAAGCCGCTAAAATATCATTTGACTCCGATGGATGTGGCCCAGTGACGAATAAGATTTTCAATTGACCAAAAATTAAAATAGATTAAAACTGCACATCAAAGTAGTTTTTGCTTTTATGAGAATGTTATTGCCTTATTACTAAAACATTACTTTCAAACAATGTATTTTAAGTGTTTTAATTGAGAATCATGTGACGACACCAGTCAAAATGTCATACGGGATAACGTTAATGAATTTTCTAAATATTATCATTTTAAAACTTTTTTTTATCAATAATACTTAATGAATATATAAATTGAGGCAGTAACCAATATTTAGAGCTCGGAAAATAAAACTTGCACAATTATTTTTTCTCATTTTAATGTGTTTGCTTTAAACGTGACCCTACTTGTTAAAGTTCTTTATACACATTTTAAAGCTGCAATGTGATTTATGCTGCAAAATGTCTGAAATGTTTTTACAGTACATGGCATCATACTATTATTGTTTTCTCAACTCCATAAAATGCAATTATGCGTTTTAAGGGAAAAAACATATTGATTACTGATGTAACCTCTGTTCCCTGATGGAGGGAACGAGACTTTGTGTCGATGTAGTGACACTAGGGGTTCGATCTTGAGAGCCCCAATCACCTTTGCTTAAAATAGAAAAGGCCAATGAGAATTGGCGAGTAGAATTTGCATGCCACTCTCTGCCCCGGACATACGGGCATAAAAGGAGATGGCGTGAACACACACATTCGGATTTATGCTGAGGAGCCGATAGAGAGTCCCGGCCATGTCAGCGACCAGTTCAGCACCGCGGCAGGAGGTACACAGCATCTCGTTCCCTCCATCAGGGAACAGAGGTTACATCAGTAACCAAGATGTTCCCTGTCTGTCACTCACACGACGTTGTGTCGATATAGTGACACTAGGGGTTCCTATAGGAAACGCCACAACCATGTCGTGACCTTCCAGAGAGTTAGGTAAGGCATCTCCCTAGTCCTGTTAAGGAGGGAGGAGGCACTTACCCAAGGAGGCTACAGGCGAAGCCTTTCCTGATTTGCTGGTAATCAATTTCCCGCCGAGCACTTTCTAGAATAGCTCTTGGAAGTGCTCTTCCCTCTCCAGGAGGGAGGGCACTACGGAGACCACATCCTACTGGAGGGAGGTTAACATGTGGAGAATACCTCACATTGACGTTCGGGGAAGTTCACATATGGAATGATACCACTGGAGGACCCTATCTTTATTTAGGAACCAGGAAGTCGAGCTGGCAGTGTTTAATCCTCCTATGTCAAAGACACAGGAGAGCAGTCAAATCAAACTATTATGCCCAGTGCAAACTCTTCGTGGCTACCTAAGGGCCACAGAAAGCTTGCAGCAATCAGACTAACTCTTTCTCTGTTATGGTGGGTCAAAATAGGGTCAACCTCTTTCGAAGCAGAGGTTGTCGCACTGGGTGGTGGAGGTAATCCCCCTTGCTTATAAGATCATTCGTAACACTACGTAACTCTCGTTCTATTGTGTCGGTTCTTTTGAATCAGCCGTACCTACTAAAGAGAGAACCGATCTGCGGGAATGAGTCAGACTAGCTCTTACAGGGAGAGAGAGTGGTGCCTCTTCACTCTCAGATATGTTTACTGTTCAAGAGATATGTTAAAAAATGCATTTAAACATTCTAATGACTCGTGTTTTTCACAAGTCTCTGATCTCAAGTCCAAGTCTAGCCTCAAGTCAATTGTTTACGAGTCTGAGTCGAGTCGCGAGTTATTTTTTTTTGCGACATAAGTGTGACTTGAGTCTGAGTCGCAGAAATTAGTTTCCATCTCTGTGCATGAACAATGCGAATTACCAACAAAACAAAAAAACAGAAGAAGAATGCAAAAGTGAAAGTAGAGATTTATGGGAAAAAAAAGACTTAAATATTGATCTGTTCTATCGCTACTGAAGATATGAATTTAACCACTGGAATCTTATGGATTAATTTTATGCTGACTTATATGCTGTTCTAGCCAGTATTCACTTGCATTGTATGGAGGGCAGTGGTGGCTCAGTGAGGGCAGTGGTGGCTCAGCGGTTAAATCTCTGGGTTACTGACCAGAAGGTATCTGATCCAGGGGTGCTGTATCATGGCTGACCCTGCACTCTGACCCCAGCTTGGCTGGGATATGTGAAAAAAAGAATTTCACTGTATATGTGTGATAAATAAATAAAATTATTATAATTATTACCTGCAGAGCTGAGAAATTCTTGAGGCTGCATGAGGCTGAGTAAATGATGAGAAAATGTTCATTTTTTTGGTGAACTATCCCTTTAAGCATATATCAAATTCTGTTTCTCAGAAACACTAACTGGGCCTCATTCACATAACAGTTGCATGATTTTTCTTACTTATACGCACAGGAAAGGTTTTCACGAAAAATTTCCGCCTGATTCACAATAGGTTCGTACGCACATGAATTTGTTCTTATCCTCATTCTTCTGTTAATGAATCTGTACTATTTCTAAATGAAGGAGCTCGTGCACAAAGGTACTAATTTGCATAAAACACACCCAAACTATTTCCATATAAGGGCTTTCAGCACCATTACACCTGTACAGTTTCAAACATGAAGATAAAGATGCCACTGAAGCAAAAGGCCAAAAACATACACAACATACACACTATAAAACAGCGCAGTACAATATTACAGTCTATATGATTATATAGTATGTACCACGTACCAACTGTAGATGTTGGATG
Organism: Myxocyprinus asiaticus; assembly: GCF_019703515.2. Classification (NCBI taxonomy): domain Eukaryota; kingdom Metazoa; phylum Chordata; class Actinopteri; order Cypriniformes; family Catostomidae; genus Myxocyprinus; species Myxocyprinus asiaticus. The sequence goes on along the minus strand of NC_059347.1, from coordinate 46,866,885 downwards.
AACTGAAGGCGTGAAGTGCTGCTGGAGCAGGATGATTTATCTGTGCCTCATTGTCCACTAATTCAGGCTGTGCGTGAGGTCAATATGGCATTGTTCGACATCTGTGAAATCTGTGAAATCTGTGGTGGTTTCTTTCCTTTGCCTGATCGTTTCACGAACAGGACACCGTACAAGCACCTTATGAGTTAGAATCGCTGCTGGTTTTATGATACGAATTGTGCACTTATAACACTGCTATAAGGAAAAAGAAACTTTCAGTGCCATTGTGGTGCTGTGCAGTACACAATATGCTAAATCCATCTGACAGAAATATTCCGGGCTGTATACTGTGCAGGAGCATTCCACCAGCTGCATAAGCACATCCAACTGTTTAGAGTACGTTGTTTGTGTGCTCTATCACTGAGCGCGTACGGGCAGAACCAGCACCCAACTTGAGCTAAAGCATGCATCTATTTTTTTTAAACCTAAAAATAAGATTATATAATAGGACTATTTTATACCTATGGCCTCGTGCCGTAGGTAATCACAGCAGTGCTGATTTAGGGCTATATAGCATGATTGCGAGTGTGATATTGCTTATATACAACAGTTCAATTAACAAGTAAATTTAAATAAATTAGGAAAAACTGAGTACGGTCACAAAAAATGCATTTGTGTATGGAACTACTTTCTTACATGACTGATCAGAATCTGCCGTTGCTGGTTTAAACTAAATGATGCATCCAAGCCTTTCAAAAGCATCACTTCAGAACTACTAGTATCACAGCTTGGGCTGTTTCTAACATGTTATTGGAGAAACAAGGATGGATGTGTTGGGGGTACAGGTACACCTGTTGATGATGTAGTCTGTTAGTCAGCTGTCTGAAGATAATGTCATTATGGTCAAATTCATCCTATTTTCTCAGTGGAAAAATAGCTGTCCAAGCAGGGGTATTCCTCCCTATTTCGCGGTAGCCGGTGCGCAGGAGTCTTTGACTATAGAAACCACACTGTCCTCCGCCATTTTGTCCTCTCCAATGTGGAAACTCCGGTAAGAGGTAAGCGCCTTGAGTTTGTGTAATTAATCAGTCTGTTGTGTCTCTCAGCTATGATGAGCCTTAATGCTGAAGTTGTTAGTTTAAAGCCGTTTCAAGCTATTTCCTATCTTCTAGTAGTAATATTGTAATGTAGTAGTAATACGAGTGATAACAGAGTGCTGCTGAATAGAAACACTGAGTGACGCTGACTAACTTCATGTCACCAACTGGCTCAAATTACATGCAAAAATTGTCTTTTGCCTCCACCTGCTGGCTAAAATATGTAATGTCACAAAATTAAATGTAGAGACAAATGGCTCTTAACACATCTGCACTGCTCTTACACTTTTTTTTTAGAACGGCACGAACACAAGCAGAGTGATACACACAGTGAAGCGTCAGAGTGCTGATGGTGTGAGACCATCAGTACTCATGGAACATCTCTTGTCCAGTCAGATTCGAGGATTGGACAAGGGATGTTTCATGAGCATTCAACCTCATATATATATATATATATATACACACACACACACACACACACACACATACACATATATATAATTCCATTCATCTAGTGTTTATTTCATGTTTATAAGGACAATGGGAGGATCTGATTTTTGCGTACGTGTGGTTTCAGTTGTTCCTAATTTTTTTCGAAATTTAGAATAAATTTTGGTGCAAAAATGATTGATGAATCAAGATTTGTTCGTGAAAATTTTTATATGCATATTTCACACACAAATTCATGCATACGCACGGATAGTGAATGAGACCCACTAACTTGAGATGTCAGCAATCAAAGCTCTATTATGAAGTGTCTTTTGGCATTATCACTACTAATTGTTCAAACACTATACGACTTTTAAAAATGAATAAACATAATAGAGGCAGAATTGAACCACACCTGCAGATGCAAACACACAGTCACCAAAATTAAAACTCCACAGCACACTGATATATACAACCTGTATTTATGAATTAGTGCAGATATCAGTACATAAAGTGATTTAATGTCTCATTTCAGATATACACTCATTTCTCCATAATCATTATTATCATAATCATGACCCAAACCCAGTGCTTTGCGGAAGGTTGAAACCCTTTTGATAAACATGCACAGCTGTTGCATAGAAATCACCTCTATATTCTCTTTCATGCAACTAAATAGTGTTTTTCTTTAGTTCCATGTGTGAAACAACTAACTTTGTCAAAAAAAAAAAAAAAAAAAATTAAATAACAAAATAAAAAGGGAAAACCACATTCTCCATTATTTAAGGGCTTTTCCATTTCTTTCAGAAATAAATTGTGAGGTCAAGTTGGGAAAATGACAAGTGGCACTGTTAAAGAAATTATGCAAGTCTTTACAAAGAAAATTGACTAACAGGTCTAAAAATCACAGACAGATATTGAGATCATCTAGTGACTATGTTCAGGTGAAGGTGAAGAGTTCACAGAAAAGTTTATTTCAGCATAAGAGTTTGCCTTTGCAGCTGCTCACAGAGGAAAGAAGTGCCGCACTGCCTTTGCAACACTGACCATGTGTGGCTGCTTTTAGAAATGCAGGGATCATGGTGCGTCATTTCTAATACTCCAGATTGCTTTGTTTTGGGTGAAATTGTGCTTTTTTTTTTTTTTGTACAGGCATTCCCTAGGCGAGGTCACTCTGTAACAAATTTTGGGTAAGTAAAAGAGTCCAAAAGTGAAGTCAAATGAGTCCAAATCATCTTTTTGGTTATTCTCTGGTGGGGGGAGTCAGTTGACTGTTTGCTTGGTTGTTGGGGGATGGGATTACTTCAGCAAGGATGACACAGACACAAAAACAGTGGTAACAAACATACATTCATTCTCAATCACATTTATCATAAACAACGGTCACAAAATATACAATTTTCTGCTGTATTTTATGGAATAATGATCAAAGTATGTTTCTAATTTGGTGTGAATTTTACTGCATCACACTAGGTCAAAGTCACCCTAAAACACTGACTAGGCCAGAACAGGACTGGTGTGAGAAAAGGAATGATTAGTGGTCTGTTTTCTGTCGTGTGATTGGCTGCGGTATTATTTGTTTCTATTTTGTGCCATGTGACAGTAGAAAATTGTATGAATGCTGCTAAATCTACTGACCCTGGATCAGCCTCTGAAGGACAAGGACACGTCTTCAATTGATAAGAGTATCCCATAGGGGAGAGCTAATTGGAAATCTGTTTTTGTTGCATAACATCACTCTAGGTAAGTCCTAATGTTTTTCTGCAAGCGGATGTTTGTACACAGTGTTGGGCTTGGTAACATTATAATTATGATCAATGATTTTTGCTAAGGACTCTACAAGGTTCAGTCTTAGAAATCAATAGGTCTTAGTTGGAATATGATGCTGACATTTGCTCTTGCACGGAAAATGGGGCTAGTCAGAGTCTGAACTCAGCAATGACCAGTGAAGAAAGTACAATCCCATAAAATAAAACAATCCCAGTCTCTATGTTTCTGTATGAAAGAGACTACATTTGTTGCAATTTAAGCTGGGTGCACTTTAAACAAGAAATTATTTTTAACTTGTCTCATTTTCGCAAGTTGATAAAAAATGTATGTATAATTTGATGTATAATTAGTCGCTGTAGCTCATAGAAGTAGATTTTGTTTACTAGTATATATACTAATATGCACCGATCAGCCACAACATTAAAACCACCTGCTTAATATTGTGTAGGTCCCCCTCGTGCCACCAAAACAGAGCCATCCCGCATCTCAGAATAGCATTATGAGAAGATTTTCTTCTCACCACAATTGTACAGAGCGGTTATCTAAGTTACCGTAGACTTTGTCTGTTCGAACCAGTATGGTCATTCTCTGTTGACCTCATCAACATGGCATTTCCATCCACAGAACTGCCGCTCACTGGATGTTTTTTTTTGTTTTGTTTTTGGCACCATTCAGAGTAAATTCTAGAGACTGTTGTGCGTGAAAATCCCAGGAGATGAGCAGTTACAGAAATACTCAAACTAGCCCATCTGGCACCAGCAATCATGCCACGGTCCAGATCACTGAGATCACATTTTTGACCCATTCTGATGGTTGATGTGAACATTAATTGAAGCTCCTGACCCGTATCTGCATGATATTATGCACTGCACTTATGCCACATGATTGGCTGATTAGATAATCGCATGGATGATTGTGGTGAAGAATGGCATCTAAGAAGACTATTCTGAGATGCGGATTGGTGCTGTTTTGGCGGCACGAGAGGGACCTACACAATATTAGGCAGGTGGTTTTAATGTTGAGGCTGATCGGTGTGTATATACACTGGCGGCCAAAAGTTTGGAATAATGTGTAGATTTTGCTCTTATGGAAAGAAATAGGTATTGTTATTCACCAAAGTGGTATTCAACTGGTCACAAAGTATAGTCAAGACATTACTGATGTAAAAAACTGCAGCATCACTATTTGATAAAAGTCATTTTTGATCAAATCTAGACAGGCCCCATTTCCAGCAGCCATCACTCCAACACCGTATCCTTGAGTAATCATGCTAGATTGCTAATTTGGTACTAGAAAATCACTTGCCATTATATCAAACACTGCTGAAAGCTATTTGGTTCGTTAAATGAAACTTAACGTTGTCTTTGTGTTTGTTTTTGAGTTGCCACAGTATGCAATAGACTGTCATGTCTTAAGGTCAATATTAGGTCAAAAATGAAAAAAAAAGAAGAAAAAAAGAAACAGTTTTCTCTAGAAACTTGTCAATAATTGTTTTGAGGAATGAAGGCTTTACAATGCTTGAAATTGCCAAAAAACTGAAGATTTCATACAAAGGTGTACACTACAGTCTTCAAAGACAAAGGACAACTGGCTCTAACAAGGACAGAAAGAGATTTGGAAGGCCAGATGTACAACTAAACAAGTGGATAAGTACATCAGAGTCTCTAGTTTGAGAAATAGACACCTCACATATCCTCAGCTGAGAGCTTCATTGAATTCTACCCGCTCAACACCAGTTTCATGTACAACAATGAAGAGAAGACTCAGGGGTGCAGGCTTTATGGGAAGAATTGCAAAGAAAAAGCCACTTTTGAAACAGAAAAACAAAAAGCAAATGTTAGAGTGGGCAAAGATACACAGACATTGGACAACAGATAATTGGAAAAGTGTGTTATGGATCTTAACCCCATTGAGCTTTTGTGGGATCAGGTAGACTGTAAGGTGCGTGAGAAGTGCCCAACAAGACAGCCACAACTATGGCAAGTGCTACAGGAAGCATGAGGTAAAATGTCACCTGAGTGTCTGGACAAACTGACAGCTAGAATGCTGTACATGGAGGATTTTTTGATGAGAACACTTTGAAGTATTTTAAGAAGTTCTGAACATTGTTTTCAAATTGTAATAGTAATTTTTCACATTATTAATGTCCTGACTATACATTGTGATCAGCTGAATGCCACTTTGGTGAATAAAAGTTCCAGTTTCTTTCCATAAGCGCAAAATCTGTACATCATTCCAAACTTTTGGCCGCCAGTGTATAATATATATATATATATATATATATATATATATACACAGTCTTTTTCTTTATAGCATGACACAGTCACAGACACAGACACACAAGTTTATGTGTACTAATCATTTTACAATCAAAGGATGATGTAAGGGCCACAGATGATAAAAATCAGCATATTTTTACACATACGGGGGTGGCTGATCATACTTAGTGCAGGAAAGAATAAAGATAATTTTGCACTTTAAATTTGTATTGCAATATCTTAATAAATACGATCAATGAGATATACATAATACATTTGAGCTCCCTCTGGATGGAGCTGTATTCACACACATACACATACATTGCCAGACAATCGTTACACATTATATTAATGGATTGTTATTAAAACTCTTCATCATGACGCTTTGAGAGCGTAGTTTGGACTGAATGACACTTACTTCAGCACTGTGAAGCGTCTCACATGATTAAAACCATTTTTATAAGCAGCAGATGGATGACATGTACAGCCTTAGGTGAGAGAATGGCCACAGGTAACATTTACTCTTAATGCACTGTGTGTGTGTATGCATGTGTAAACGACTATGTTTGAAATGGAATATTAGCTTACTACTTACTGAATACTGCACAGTATGCACTGTTTCCTGCTTACTATATTTAACAATAGTATGTGAAATAGTTGGCATTCCAATTGGTGTTATGCAACAGTGTGCAACATGTCACCTCTTTAATTTGCAAATGAGTGCCATCCAATTTATTTATTTTAGAAATAAATATGTCTATTTTTCATTTTTGGTTAAATTTTAAGTAAAAATGCCTTGACATTTGGCAGTCCAATCATATTAAGTTGTAATTTGATTGATTCATCACATGCAACGGATGTTCAAATCAGGCACATTGGATGGTGGGATATAGTAATCCATGCAGTATGTTCTTTTATATACTGCACATTTTGGCAAATGTGGTATGCATACAGAAAATTTGCAGTATAAATACTGGATACAGCAGCAATAGTATGAGTAGTATGTTAGTATGCTATTCCGTACACAGCTGATGTCTGAGTGGGTGTCTGTGAGGGTGTCGGTTAGGAGAACATTATCAACTACTGCACCTCCGATTTCTCTCTCGGAAAATACTCTTTATCACTTTCTCTCACACACACTTGGAAGAGCAGAGCGGCTGGAACAAGCTGTTTTCAGTTACTACATACAGTATATTGCTTCAAGAAAATGCTTCTAAAATATTAAGGGCTATAGTCATCCTCGATAATCTAAAGTGCCTTTTCTGTGAGAGACAAGCAGGGCAGCTCAACAGGCCCTCTGATGCTGGGATATTTTCATTTACTGTCATATTCTTTCATAGACATTCTCTTTAACACATTGGCACGCACACACACACACACACACACATCAATAAATATTTCACAGGACATAATCAATTATGTCTGTCCTAAAATCAGGCTGTCAGGACAAACAGAGCAACAGTTCTCTCTGGAAAGATGGATAGAAGGAGGGATGAATAGGTAAATAAACGATAGATGAGTCATTTGCTTTTTCCCGAAGTGCTGGAGCCCCTGGAACCCCGGTCTCCTCTTTCCCCCCTCTCTCTCTCCCCTCGTTGTCCTCTCTCTTTCTCGGATGTGTCCCTCTTTTCTGAGCTTTTGTCCGATGCATCTATTTTATCTGATCGGTCTGAACGCTCAGACTTTTCTGACCTCTCTGATCTCTCCACCCCCTCGGATGGCTCCGCCCCTTCTGAGCGCTCCTTGCGCTCTGATTTGTCAGGGTCAGTTGAGGAATTTGTGTTTTTTTCCCACTTGGCAATTTCCTCGATCTCTTTTAGGCTAGCATTTATACAGTTGACCCAACCCTTTAGATCGTCCTACAGGAAAGAACAAATAGACACACTTGTGGTTATAGTGCTGTAACTATATACAATTGTTATATATTATGTAGAAATCCTATATATTGTTACATAATATAACTACCATATAATGTTGACATATTGGCTAAATCTAAGAAATATTTTTCCTGTCCGTCAATGAAAATAATGTTAACATCTGCTTATTCTACTCTCAACTTTTTCCCAGAATGCTTCACACTTGTCTGACGTACCTCATCCTTAGCCAGGAAGATGTAGTCCCCTTCAGCAGAGGTCCTGATAAACATGAATGAAATCACAATAGCAAGAAAAAAAGTGTAAGATAGGAATGAAAGCTCTCCTTTCCCTGTTTTATTGGGATGTTTACTGAAAAAATACTACTTTCTGCATGGTTGTTTGTCATTGTGTTGTTTGTACTAGAAGGCATCTAGGGTGGGGCAGATATTTAAGATCACACTGATTTAGCATTACCTGAGAATGAATACATTCTTCTTCTTTTTGTATCCATTGGTTGTGTCGAAGGTGCAGATGGCCAGGTTGAGAAATGGCTCATCATTGTAGGGTGTGGTTTTGTGTCGTGCATCCTTGTAGAAACCAATCTCTCCTTGCTTGAGCACGCAGAACAGATTAACCCACGATTTACTAAAAGAAATGCAAAAAGCATAATTTAGTAAGTAAATAACACAGTTTAATCCATAACATGCTCTTCTCCAGATATATTTAAAGATTAATTTTTAAAAAGAAAGAAAAAACACTGCGTGTATCCTCTCTGGGTAACTCGTGTCACTATTACAAATGACCCGGCAACAACGTGTTTTAAATTGTTTGGATTATTTTGATAAAATCCCACTTAAAAGTACTTAAACACATTACTTCCTTAGGCTCTAACTGAAAAATAACAAATGCATGTCAGAGTAATAGCGCCAGGGCAACAGTTGCTAAAACAGGATTGGTCAGAAGCGCTTTTAATGCGGGACTTAGTGGAGGTTACAGTAATAAAACAAACAGTATATTGACTTCTTTGTATTGTCTAATGACTGCTTTATTTGTCAGCCACAGTAATTTAATGTCTTTAAAGTATCTGAATTATTATATGTATTATATACAGTACAGTATATTATATTGATAATTATTTTATTATGTATTGAATTATCTTTGTTGGGGCCTATTTTGGAAAATACTGATACAAGTGAATAATTTGATTAATTAATCACTTTTTTATGCAATTATTTTGATAAAAAAGTAGCCCTAATATGCATATTTTCAGTGCATAAAGGCCTACAGTACATTCACCCAAACTTGCTTTAACCAGAGTTTACTAACTGCAGAGCAAATTACCATAAAGTGCTTTTATTTAATCTGTAATGTAATCTATATCCAGCTTTTACAATGGCGCACATCCAGGGATGTGGTAGGTTGTAGGTCAAGTGACAATGATTTAACATATAACAATTTTATTAATTTTGGTTGCATACTGTGTATTGTATACTATTCCAAGTAGCTTGCTACATGTATGCAGTTTATTATTAGTGTATTCTAGTAGCTGTAGCTATGAAATAAGAATTTAGATTATTGGTAATCAGATTATAGTTACCAGAAAAGTTTATCATGAATCAAACCAATAGATTGGTATCAGATCACGTAAAGATGTTGTAATCAGTCATTAGTGGTTAGTAAGAAACACAACACCTGTTTGGGCTCCTCTCTTTGCCCTCCTTTTCATGTTTGCGGTAGAGGAAGCCCTCGTGATGGACGGTGTGTGTAGGTGGTTGGAGTGTGGTTGGGACGCTCTGGGCAGGTGCAGAACGTGACCTCCGCGGCTCCTCAGGTTCTTTTGGACGAGGTCTTCGTCGTGGTTTGGGCCGATCACGAGCCCGGGGTCTATCCAGACGGCTCACTGGTGCAGAGAGGCTGCTGGATGGCCGGTACACCTCTCCCCTTGCCTGAAAAACAAGACATCATAGGTGCATGTCTGAGGCAGAATCATTTGAAGGAATATTCCGGATTCAAAACAAGTTAAGCTCAAATGACAGCATTTGTCACATAATGTTAATTACCACAAAAATGTATTTACTGTAGATTTGTCCCTCCTTTTCTTTAAAAAAATTGAGGTTAAAGTGAGGCCAATGGGGGGCCAATTTTAGGAGGGTTAAAAGTCAGAAATGTAAAGCTTATAATTTTATAAAAGCACTTACATTAATTCTTCTGTTAAAACTTGTGGGTTATTTGAGCTGTACATACAGTAGTTGTTTTTACAGTCGTTTCAGGGCTTTAGGGTTGATGGCATTACGTCATCAAGGCAACAAAGTTGTAAAATTGGATATAACTTTAAACAGAAAAGGTAAGTAAGCGATTTTGTCACACTTTTGTTTATGTCTTATGGCTATACTTTTGAAACAGCGAGTATTTTAACATTTATGTTGGCCTCATTCACTTCTGTTCTAAGTGCCTCACTATTTATTTTTTCGCACAGATCTTTGCTTTTTTTAAAGAAAAGGGGTGAGTCGAAATTAATTTTTATGGTAATTAACATTATGCCACAAATGCTGTCGAATGAACTTAACTTGTATTGAACAATGAATTTTCCTTTAATATTAGCAAAACATGTAGAATATATCTATAAAAACATACTAAATAGGTGTGCATGAAAATAAGGTGTATACACAAACAGTATAATCTTAACCGCTGAAAAATATGTTTGGGGATCAGTCCCAATCTATCGAGGATACTCATGATCACTGTTCAATCACCATTGTGCCCTTGTAAGTGTACTGTAATTCTTTTTGGATGAAAGATAAATGGCAAAAAAAAAAAAAAAAAAACCTAACCTGTTAAATTGGCTGTCTGGAATACTTTTCTGCAAACAGAGTGTGGTGGTGGGTGGTGGTTAAATGCCGGCTTGTGAATGGAGAGCGAGATCAGGAGATGAGAATGGTAAGGATCATCACCTGACAATGATTGTCTCTAACAGCTGTTTGTCATTGCAGTGAGAGCAGAGATGGGCTTTAAGAGCGAGCCAGATGGCAGTCACTGGGGAGAGAGTTACGAGACACAAGCTGAAAGAGACTGTGTTAATTTGGGACCGCTGAAAAGCGTGATTTGAAGTATATCCGTGAATTTTGTGTTTAAAAAATAAACAGACTGTTTGAGTTGGATTCACTGTCTCCCGCTTCCCCCTTTTCCCTATCTGTGAACATTGTTACACTGGTGCCGAAACCTAGGAATTAAAGGAGGGAGACGGCGAATCCAACTCAAACTGTCTGTTTATTTTTTACACAAAATTCAAGCTTTCAGTGGATATACTTCAAAGCACGCTTTTCAGTGGCCACAAATTAACACTCTTTCTAAACTAAGTCTCTTTCAGCTTTTGTCTCGTAACTCTCTCCCTCGTGACTGGTGTCTGGCTTGCTCATAAAGCCCATCTCCACTCTCACTGCAATGACAAACAGCTGTTAGAGACAATCATTGTCAGGTGATGATCCTTACCGTTCTCATCTCCTGATCTCGCTCTCCATTCACAAACCGGTGCTTAACCACACCCCCACCACCATACAGAGAATTGTCAGATTCACAATTACACTGCAGTTATCTATTTGGTCTGCATGTTTCTGACTGAAGAACAAAAGAGACAACAAGAGACAAAGTTTTATTTAATTGTGAAGATGATGCATTATCGTAAGAGAGGGGATTATGAGGCGATACAGAGTTATAGCAAATAGAAAATCCAATATAGATGGACACATACATTGCAAGCTTCTCTCTCTTGTGCTTGTTCAACAATCTCAGCCATAGTGGAATGCTTCTCCCTGAGAAAAAGATGAGAAAGCCAATTAAGTTAGATACCCATACACAGATAATCTCTCTTTCTCTCACACACACACACACACACACACACAGTTGACCTATAATGTATTTTGACACTACAGCCAAACTTTATACAATGAATTCCATTGCATTAGATAACAGATAATTCAAATAAGTTGTATCTGAAAACAAATGATTCTTGACCTTTTCACAGAACTATGTAACTAAGCATTTTTGTGATTGCTTTTAAACATTGGTCCCAAGGTGAGTTCCCCAAGGTAGTAAACACAGGTGTAGTTCATTAAATTAACTATAGACATCCACACCTAAAAGTATCTCAAATGCTTTTGTCTTAAATTGAACAGTATATCTTCTTTTTTTTAAAACCAAGCAAGCTTCTTTTTGTGAAATGTTTTGTATGATTAATGTGGGTTAGAAAAATATCAATACTGAAGAACTTTTTTATGATTGATCTCTATTTTCACTTTCACATTTTTGTGTTTTCGGCGATTCCCATTCTTTGTGCATATCGTCACCTACTGGGCAGGGAGGGGAATTCATAGCAAAAAAGGACTTTAATATTGACATGTTTCTTACCCACACCTATAATATCATTTCTGAAGACATGGATTTAACCACTGGAGTCTTATTGATTACTTTTGTACTGCCTTTATGTGCTTTTTGGAGCTTCAAAATTTTGGCAACCATTCACATTGTGAGGACCTACACAGCTGAAATGTTCTTTTAAAATCTTTTAAGTTCAGCAGAAGTCATACAAAAAGAAAGTCATACACATCTGGGATGGCATGAGGGTGACTAAATGAATTATCATTATGGGGTGAAATATCCCTTTAAGTCTCCCAATATTTTTGGGGGCCTCTGTACATAAACACTCACCCGGATGGTCTCTTGTCGGATGGCTCTTTCCCGGAATCTGCATCACTAGAGTCATGTTTCTGTATTCTATGCTTTCCGCTGCCCTCCTTCTCGCTGGATGACTGTCTCTCCATTCTTCTGTGGTAACGCTCCTGCCTAACGATGAGCGGGAGCTCATTAAGTCTCGCCTGAATCTCCTGCTCACTGGAAGTTTGACGGCCAAGCCGGTACTCTCTCTCCCGCCGCAGGTGATCCATCTGTGGGTCGGAGCGGCTCCCACGGGGGTCTCTCTGTAAACGGCTGTGGATCATCTCCAGGGAGGGGTCCATGCCCATAGGAGGAGCTGGCACATTTGCTATGCCACTGGCAAGTTGAGCTCGATGTGCCTCCAGTAAAGGTGGAACAGCTTTGTGGATGTGGTTAATTTTGGGCTGCAGGCAGTCAGATTTCAGGTGCTGCCAAGCATATCCCAATTTTGGCTCTACCACCCCCACAGCACCTAAATGGTTCAGGCTATGGTAGCTTGAGCTGTTTTCTCCTAAAACACCCTGTTGGTTTAATCCAGTGTAGCTTGAGCTATTTACCCCCAAGACACCAATTTGTTGGTTTAACCCCTGATAGCTGGAATGATCCAAACCTGAAACTCCCTGTTGTTTTAGCCCATGGTAGGAAAGACCCTCTATCATGACCGCTGATGACTGGTTTAGCCCCTGGTAGGAGGAGCCATTCATGACCGTAGTGTAGGGGTTCAGAGTGGACCCAAGCCGCTGAGTGAGTGTGTGTGCCACTGTGTGTTCTGAGGAGTGTTTGAGGTCTGGGCTGGGCTTGGACTCCAGAATTGAGTCTTGAAGAGGGTTTCGGAAAAGAGACGAGGACGAAGAAGAGGAGGAGGAGCTGGGCACAAGACATGAGAGAGGGAACATCTGCCTGCTGAGGAGAGAGGAGGTAGGCTTGTTCTGTTCCTCCTTCATCTTCTCTGCCTGCATGTGGAGGTAAGAGATAGGAGAAAGAAAGAATTCAAGTAAACAAGAATGCAAAAGTTCCAGGCTGGTATTTAGTTTTACCAGTCAAAATTTTGGACACACTTGACTGAAATGTTTTTCATGAAGGCTTCTGCTTAAATGCTTTCAATTAGTTTTGAAGACAGCAATGAATTATGCCTTTCCTGCATATACATTTCTAGCCTAAAACTATAATTATTATTTTTTTTTTTTAAATGGGCGAGTTGAGCAGCCAACAAGTGCCCAGCATACATGGAAACTCCCTCAGTACTGTTTAAAAAAAAACATCCCAGGTGGTCATTGCAAGTGCTCTGACATATACAATACAATAATAAACCACTGACAGGTGAAGTGAATAACATTTATTATCTTGATACAATGGCACCTGTCAAGGGGTGGGACATATTACACAGCAAGTGAACAGTCAGTTCTTGAATTTCATGTGTTGAAAGCAGGAAAAATGGCAAGTGTAAGGATCTGAGCGACTTTGACAAGAGCCAAATTGTGATGGCTAGATGACTGGGTCAGAGCATCTCCAAAATGGCAGGTCTTGTGGAGTGTTCCCGGTATGCAATGGTTAGTATCTATAAAAAGTTGTCCAAGGAAGGACAACCAGTGCACCGGCGACAGGGTCACAGGCACCCAAGGCTCAGTGATGAGTGTGGGGAGCGAAGGCTAGCCTGTCTGGTCCGATCCCACAGAAGAGCTACTGTAGCACAAATTGCTGAAAAAACGTAATGCTGGCCATAATAGAAAGGTGTCAGAACACAAAGTGCATCGAAGCTTGCTGCGCATGGGGCTGTGTAGCCGCAGACTGGTCAGAGTGCCCATCCTGACCCCTATCCACCACCGAAAGCACCTACATTGGGCACGTGAGCGTCAGAACTGGACCATGGAGCAACGGAAGAAGGTGGCCTGGTCTGATGAATCACGTTTTCTTTCAGATCATATGGACAGCCGGGTGCGTGTGTGTCATTACCTGGGGAAGAGATGGCAGCAGGGTGCACTATGGGAAGAAGGCAGGATGGTGGAAGCAGTGTGATGCTCTAGGCAATGTTCTGCTGGGAAACCTTGGGTCCTGGCATTCATGTGGATGTTACTTTGACATGTACCAACTACCTAAATATTGTTGCAGACCACGTACACCCCTTCATGGCAACAGTATTCCCTGATGGCAGTGGCCTCTTTCAGCAGGATAATGCGCTCTACCACACTGCATAAATTGTTCAGGAATGGTTTGAGGAACATGACAAAGAGTTCAAGGTATTGACTTGGCCTCCAAATTCCTCAGATCTCAATCCAATTGAGCATCTATGGGATGTGCTGGACCAACAAGTCTGATCCATGGAGGCCCTACCTTGCAACTTACAGGACTTAAAGGATCTGCAGCTAATGTCTTGGTGCCAGAGATAGCACAGGACACCTTCAGAGGTCTTGTGGATTCCATGCCTCCACGGGTCAGAGCAGTTTTGGTGGCACAAGACTTTTGTCTGGTAATGTATATAATTTATTTATAAGTAGCGATGGACTGATATATTGGCCAGCCTGATATTTTGCCATTTTGCGATTATCCGCATCGGCCAATTGACAGAAGTGTTAACTTTCCTTTGTGTCAGTTTCTTTCAAGGTTTTTTTCTTTTCAAGTTTATGCAAATTTGAGTAAATATTGTATCAAAATAAGTGTTCGTTTCAACTTTAGAAATTTCGTGTACTCCTGATTTGCTGTTGTTAAATTCTATTATGTTTATCAGCATTTATATCGGCCATTCTGCACTCTAGATATCGACCATTGAAAAAACCATATCGGCCATGTTTGTTTCCGTAGTGACCTGTCGTAATGAGCTGAAATGGTCCTTCCACGTGGCCGCAGCCTTCCGGAATGCTTCATGCCGGCGAATCAGCTCCTCCACCTCGTCAGTCCCGCCCCCTACTTCACGAGTGTTCATAGTGATTGGCTCTTTCATTGTGAGCCAGGACTGCTCCACCAATCCCGGCTGGTTAGACTGCAGCCTCTGCTGGGCTGAAGGGCACAAGAAAAGCCTATAGATAAGTCTGAGGAAATATTTATACTGGTAGACCAGCAAACTGTAACATGATTAATACCATTACAATGTTATCATCACTGACCCTGCTGAAGCTTCTCCCAGTGCAGTTCCCATCGCTCATTAAGGTCTTTCTGCTTTGTTATGACATACTCCAGCTTTTCCTTTACCTGGGTGGGAGGGTATGGACATTGTTATAATTTTTGATATTGTATATGTTGTTTCAAAAAGGCTTTGTTGACACTGCACATAACTCTGATTTTGTTTTCAAACCCGAACCTCCTACACTGTAATTTTTTAAGTGATGAAATCTTATCTGTATGTACAGACAGTGGTCAATGGTCAATATCTGGTGTACATTGGTTGCTATAGTAATGAAGAATCAGAGCAATGCCAAGATACAGCAACTGAGAGTAGCTGTCAGTGTGGTTAGAGAGGATTGAAAACTGGAAATTTTGCCTCTGCTCTATGCTGCGGTGCTGAAATCACAATGTGCATGAGAACATACAGTAAGCGACAGTGGCATTTTACGCATTCATACTTTGTCCAAAACCGTCCAAGACTCATTCACTCATTCACTTTTCACTACATTTTGAATGTCAGATAGTTCACTATATAAGGCAAGAGTGAATCAGGACACAGCTCCAGACAATATTGCACACTTTGTATGACGTTTCATGCATGGCATGTCCTGAATAATGCAAAAAAAATAGTGTTGTCACAATACCAAAAATTCAGTCCTCAGTACCGATACCAGTGAAATATCAGTGAAATTTCACGGTTTTCGATACCAATTTCAGTATCTCAGCAGAAATGTGCTAATATGGTAATGTACTATTGAACACACTCCTTTAGCCTATTTAAAGTTACATTTCAGTGTAATTAATAAATTAAAAGATATCCATGTTTCAAGTGTTTCACAATTAGGCATGCCTTTCTAAGTGTTTATCAGAAGGGCCCTACTGAAATCTGTTTTATATTTTCCCAAATCCTTTTTATTTATTTTTTCTTTTTAATAGTTTTTTCAGAATTTCTTGTTTTAAAGTTTAATTTAATTTATTCAGTACAAATGCACTCTTGCTTGTGATATTCAGCTTAATTTTTATTATTATTATTATTATTATTATCATTATTAATTATTATTATTAATAGTACTGAAATTAATATTACATTTTACTGTACAGTTGCAATATATTTATGGTGCAATTTCTTCAATATCAGGTGCCTAGCTTTTATTTTGGATCATGCTTTTATTTTGACTTGAGCTTTTATTTTGACATGTGGTTTTGACTGAAGCCTCACTTCTTCTGACGGATAAACAGTTCGCTACATGGCCTAGTGTGATATTTAAAATGCATATGCTGTGATTTAATTATACAAATATATAGTCTACATGTATTACATGCTTCTCAGTGGATAAGTGCTCTGCTTTGTCATTTTATAAAACACCAATGATTCTCAGAGTCTGCGGAGTTTATGAGCAGTCAGCTTCACACATTCATTTAAAGCAAGCAGATCATGCAGACTAAGATTGCAGTCTTTTGTGGATTAATAATCACACTAGGACCTATCACAATTTTAATTTGATTAATTGTCCATTTCAGTGTAAAAGAAGTAAAAAAAAAAAATCACACGCTCAAATAAGCATGTGAGTATTTGGAAGCAGCGGTGTGTCAGTCAGACAGCATGCAGGGACCGAAATAAGTCGGTGCTTGATACTACTGGTACTGTAGAACACTGGTATAGTTACATCTTGTTACATCTTTTTTATTTTAGCACAGACTTGGTACTGGTACTTTTGACAACACTAATTGAGACAAATTCCAAAAAGTCAATTTGAATTGAATTCGGATTTAGACCTGTTTTGGACCGGGTTTTTTAAACATCTTATTTCTTGTGTTTTTTTGCTGTTCAGACTACAAAATATTAAGTCAGATACACCAAAAAAATCTGATATTTGCATATGGGCTTTTAAGTCTTTGTGTGTTTCAAGGTGTGCACATAATTTTGGCATTGTTTAAGTGTAAATGCACCTCTTCAGCTGCAGGGTTGCGTGCAGCGAGCAGCATCTTTCCCATCTCCACGCAATGCACGAAGTTCTTGCTCTTGTTATCCATCTTACTCTTTAGACTCTGATGCTGAGACATCATGCCCTCCAGCACATTGAGGTCCCTGACACAAACACAACGACCCACCCAACACCACAACCCACACCCAGACACAAACCACAACCACACACACATTAACCTGATGCTCATTGATTACTATGACTGGTTAAAATCTAAATGTAGATTTAGAGTAAGTCAGTAATTCTGTAACTGATCTGGTACCTTGCGTCGTCGGCCGAGCCAATCTGCCCCATGATTCCATCCATCCACATGCTCAGTTCCCGCACCACAGCGAAGAACTGGATCTTATCGGTTACTGTGGTGATCTGTACACGACTGCCCTCACAGGCAACCAGGAGCTCTTTCCAGGCCTGCATCACTTCCTGCTCACGGCTAAAAATGGCATCTGCTTTCTCCCCTGCATAAATCGCCCGCAGCTGAGCAGCATTTTCCTGCAGCTGACGCACCTGATGGGGCAAAGTTCAACCAGCCAGATGTCATATTACTTAACTTTCTCTCTTCACTGAAAATTTTAAGGCATTTGAAAATGTTGCCCCTTTTAAGGATATTTGTTATTCAGCAAATACTTTTACTCCAGAGCACAAAGAACTTATTTTAGAGATAGTTTTACAGGAGAAATGTGAGGTTAAGTGTATCGCTCAAGGACACAAAAATTAGACACTTAAGTTCTTTAAGTTACCAGCTTTAACCAACTCCACATTAAAGGGTCCAGCAAAAAACAAGTTTTGAATTTTCAAGATGGATATTAAGATTAACAGTCAGTTATTCAGTTATTTTTGACAGAATGGGTTGATGCAGTATGACTAGTGTAGACCTAATTAAACCTAATTTATCATTTAGCAGGCACTTTTCTCCAACTTAACCGGTACAATACCCCATAGATCAACCACTGTGTCTTGCTCAAGGGCACAATGGTAAATTCACTGGTGTTTGAACCTGGAAACTTTCAGTTACCAGAGTAGATCTTGAACTACTAAGCTATGCCTCCCTGTTAAGTTATTGTACACAGAGACAGTTGTTTAGGTTGTTTTGAGTATTCAGTGTTGTTTGATAGTTGTAACTGTTATTATGCGTTGAAATGGGAACCACCCCTTGCTGGGTCAGGAGGATGAACCAGTCTAAACATTTATTTATCATGGCTGCTGCACCTGGTCTGAACAGGTGTTAGTGTGTGTGTGTGTGTGTGTGTGTGTGTGTGTGTGTGTGTGTGTGTGTGTGTGTGTGTGTGTGTGTGTGTGTGAGAGAGAGAGAGAGAGAGCGAGAGAGAGAGAGAGAGAGAGAGAGAGAGAGAGAGAGTCATACCTGTGAGACCAGGAGCTGCAGCGAATGCTCAAAAGAGTGTAGGAGTCTCTGCAGTGTGCCAGGGTTGGCCGAGCTCACTTGACAGGACCTCACTTCTGGCAGCTGTCTCATCTTTCCCTCAATTTGGACCAGTACCTACAAAACACCACATACACAGACACACAGGTGTTTAAGTATAAATACTGATTTGAAGTCAAAGAAAACCTTGTGTAGCAGTTTTGTGTTTAAAAGGAATAGTTCGCCCAAAAATGAAAATTCTGCCATAATTTACTCAACATCAAGTTATTCCAATCCAAACCTGTATGAATTTCTTCCATGAAACACAAACGGGGAAGTTAGGCAGTATGTTCACACTGCTCTTTTCCATGCAATGAAAACAATAATGATAAAAAATTTGTCTATTTCTCACATAAAGCTATTTTATGGCTTTACAAGTCTGAATATACAGTAGTGCATGAGTAGGACTGACTCTGTCCACACCCATTCACATAGTAGGGATGCACCGATACCATTCTCAGTATCGGCTGATACAGATGAGATCCCAATCCAATACCATTGTTGTTGTTTTCTTAATCAGTTTAAAATATCTATATCTCACTTTGTGGAACTGATTGGGGGTACTATTTCATTATAAAATAAAAAATAAAAAACGATTACATAAAAACTGTGTAGCCTAATAGGAAAAACTACTGAAAGTCTACTGGATAATGCAGCAGCAAAATTAACAGTAATTCCAGTGAAAGTATTCAGTAGAAAAGAAGCCAGTTATCTTTAGACATTTTTGGAGTTGTGTCGCTTTTTTAGCAGTCTAATAGGTTATCAGTCCACTTTTCAATCACAGTTATTTTTTTGGAACCTAGTTAAGTGAAATATTATTGTAATTTAAAATAAAAAAAATTAAAATTATAAAATAAGAATTATTATTATTGTTGTTATTACAATTAATAATAACAATAATAAATATAGCTGCAAGCAGCGATACTGGGGTCAAACCAATTATCGGCACCATGAGCAGCAAAAGAAGCTTTGTGATATGTTTTTGGTTAGAGTCTGATGAACAGTGTATGAGGAGTTAGAAAAAGTTATCTTTCAAACATAAAAAACCCATTTATTTTAAAAATAACTAAAAATAGCTACTTCTTAGAATTTTTGTCCAGTATGTGGCACTGTTCTGAAACTGCTCAGGTAGTATCTGGGCATGATGGTTATCATGCAGGAAAGCGTTCAAGTGTTATATGCCAAAATAGCCATTTTTCTATCTCCTGACCAGTAAGGGGCAGTGCGATAAAACGCTGCATGTAACCTCAGGGCCTAATGGTGATGACACATACCAAGTTTCGTCCCAATCCCTCAAAGCATTGCGGAGATACAGCCTCAAGTTCAATTTTGCGCATTCTTCGTCAAATTTGTTGAAATGCCATTCGAAAACAGTACGGTTTATCAAAATTCTGTGAATTATTTTTTGTCGTGAGTGACTCTAGATGATGCAGGCTAATTTTCGTGCAAATCTGACAAACAGTCTAGGAGGAGTTCGAAAAAGTAGGTTTTCAAAACATTTAAAAATGGCGGACAGGAAGTTTCCTCGATCATGACATAATTGGTTTCATTGTTCTCAGCATGAACCACGGAACATATTAGGACCAGTCTCATGACAGTAGGCAAAAGGAGTCAATAGCTATTAGCATTTTTAGAAATAGCATTATAATATTTGACCACAAGGTGGCGCTGTCCCGAAACCTTTTCAGTCCCTTCAGAGCACATATACTGACACATACTGAGTTTCATAACGATACGCCAAGTCGTTCATAAAATACAGCATTTTATGACTAAATTCAAAATGGCCAACGTCCAAAATGGCCGACATAGGAATTTTTCATATCGTTGGACTCACTATACCCCACTGAATCTAATGAGAACAATTTGATGATTTTATGACAAACTGTTCAGAAGTTATAAGCAAAAATTTGCTTTTTCATATCTCGTGACCACTAGGTGGCACTGTTTCTGAAACTGGGCAGGAACCCTCGAGTCATGGTGCCTATGACAAATAATAAGTTTGGTATGAATACGCTAAAGCGTTACGGAGATATACCCTCACGTCCATTTTGGCATGCTCTTCGTCGAATTCGTTGAAGGGCCATTGGAAAATGGTATGGTTTATCAAAATTCTGTGAATAAATTTTTGTTGTGAGTGCCTCTAGATGATGCATGCCAATTTTCGTGCAAATCGGACAAATGGCCTAAGACAAATTCAAAAAAGGTTTTTTTTCAGAAAATTCAAAATGGCGGAAAAATTTTAATGACGGAAAATGACGTCATAGGGAGAAATCGAATTGTCTTGAGCCAAGGAATCACACGGAAAAATAATTTTTTTAGGAGAACTTCTAGGACTCACGGTTCAAAGTTATTAACATAAACGTGAGTGGAAATTTGGGCAGTTGGTGGTGCTAGAGGGTTTGAGGTAGAGACGCCAAATTTGCTGTGTAACAGATCAGACTTTCCCACAAGCGGCTCTATGGGTTGCCATAGACTTAAGAGCAGAAGAAGAAGAAGAAGAAGAAAACTAACGAAAATAACAGGGGTCTTTCGGCCCTTCGGGGCTTGAGCCCTAATAATGATAAATATTAAAATGTTATTATATAATAGTAATGTATTATTATATTTTTATATTTTGAATGAACATTCCAGGAAGATGGTGACCATAGAGTGTCTGTTTGTGGGCTAGATCACAGTGGTTTAATATGCTTATCATTAAAAATCTGGTAAATTGCTCCCCCGGAGATGAACTCAGTGTAACATGAAACAACGTGGGCAACACATTTGTGAACTATTTCCAAGGGAAACAGAATATTCATAACACAACAGAGCCATCCCTGAATGTGAGTTTGCAGTTGATTGTGGAGGACTACATCCTACACTACAGGCACCCACTTTTGAGATGAGTTTGCACCTCAATGCTTCCCAATCGGAATGCTTAAAATCTATATTTATTTGCAATTATTGCCACCTCACTGCATGTTATAAGCAAACTAACTATCAAGCATATACATCTGAGATGTACTTCATGCTAAAAACAGCAGCATGTAATAAGCCCACGCTTGCAATGTGTATGTTATACTTTTGTGTAGTAAATTATGACAACATTTTCATTTATGGGTGAACTATCCCTTTAATTTTTGTGAAAGTACTGTTTGAAAGGTTGCATTGTAAGAGTTGTTAATGGTTGTGAAACTTAAGTTATTTGTGTTTATTGATTAAGTTAATGATGATGTTAAGATTTGTTTGTTGGGGGCCTGGGTAGCTCAGTGGTAAAATACGCTGGCTACCACCCCTGGAGTTCGCTAGTTCGCTAGTTCGAATCCCAGGGCATGCTGAGTGACTCCAGCCAGGTCTCCTAAGCAACCAAACTGGCCCGGTTGCTAGGGAGGGTAGAGTCACATGGGGTGACCTCCTCGTGGTCGCTATAATCGCTATATATAATGTGGTTTGTTCTCGGTGGGGCGCGTGGTGAATTGAGCGTGGTTGCCGTGGTGGATGTGTGAAGCCTCCACACGTGCTCAACAAGCCATGCGATAAGATGCGGGTTGACTGTCTCAGACGTGGAGGCAACTGGGATTTGTCCTCCGCCACCCGGGCTGAAGCAAATCACTATGTGACCACGAGGACTTAGAGCGCATTGGGAATTGGGCATTCCAAATTGGGAGAAAAGGGGAACCCCCCCCCCCCCCCCAAAAAAAAAGATTTGTTTGTTGTGCACTTATGTGTGTGTGACTTTGAGTGTTTTCATGGCTGTTTATGCACCTCCTGACAGTCTGTGAAGAATTTGTGCAGCTGGTATGAGGCAGCCAGCATCTGTGTTCTGGTCTCCATGAGCTCCAGTAGATCTGCCCAGGACTCATTCAGACCATCCTTCCACTCTGCTATGGTCGCAGCGTCAGAGTGACTGCAGTCAATCATCTCATTCACCATCTTATTGACAGAATCCATCTGCTTCTGGCCCACTGAGCGTGTTTCAGAAGAGAATTTGGTGAAGCTCCCCCGCAGAGCCTAAGAGAAGCATGTAGACGTAAATGACATGTAAGAGATGAGCTCAGTGTAGTCAATATGAAACAACATTGGCAACCCATTTTACTTCTGTAATGTGAAATATTTCCAAGGGAAACAGAATATTCAGAACAGAACAGAGCCAGACCTGAATGCAAGTTTGCAGTCCATTGTGGACTACTTCCCTCCTAAACACTGCAGGCACCCACTTTTGAGATGAGTTTGCACCTCAACGCATCCCAATCTTAACGCTTAAAATCTAAAGTTCTTTGCTATTACATTACATTACATTAATGTTAATCAGCATTAAATGTTAACCACTGGCAAAAAAGTTACAAATACTGTAGCCTAAAACAATGCCTAAATAGCCATTGGGCTATTGGTTAATATTATTTCTAGCCTAGGTGACATCAGCCAAAAAGTTGTTTCAGAGGTGGAGCAAGTGATTGCAATTTGATTAAAAATTAAAAATTAGACAAACTTTTTTGGAATAACATGCACTGGTGAATTGTGTACAATAAGACCTGGAACTTGTATTAAGAAAGATTACAGTGTACATTTTGATTTCATGTTGACTTTAAGGTTGCTTTTGTTTATCATTTCCCATAGTTAAACACACTTGACAGTGTGTGTGAAAAAGTGAGACTATTATACCGTGACATGCTCCAGGTCCCGGCCGAGCTCAGTGGAGCTGGCTATAGCCTCTCTCTCAGAGATCCATTTCTCCAGCGCCTCCACCTCTCGTTTCAGCTGATATAACCAGTACTGCTGCTCCAACTTTGTCTTCCTCTGCTCTACCAGATCTTTCAGAGACACATACAGCCGGTCTATATGAGCCTGCTGTTTGGTGATCTGCTCACTGAGAGAGAAAAAGAGGCTGAAATTATTTTGGAAGAGGGACAAAATGCGTCCATCACAGCTAGTTATGTATTAGCACAGTCTGATTGAAAGTGCATAACATACAACCAGGGTTGGGAGGGTTACTTTTGAAATGTATTCCACTACAGATTACAGAATACATGCTGTAAATTGTAATTTGTAATGTATTCCATTAGATTACTTAAAGTCAGTAACGTATTCTAAATACTTTGGATTACTTCTTCATCACTGGTAGATTTTTGCAATTGTTTTGACTATAAAAACTCTGCCAGTACAGTAAGACAAAATACACGTTAAAAATACATTCTCTGAAAAACGTAAATATCTTATGCAGTGGTAAATCAAACTGATCTTGTTTTAAGGATTTTTAGATATTTTTACAGGAAAACAATACAAAAATTATTATCAAGAATACGATTTTTGCCCTAATATCTTACTAGAAAAAAGAAATTATGATCTAACATGAATTTTCTTGATAAAAAAATATGATCATGCCTGGTAACATGTGCATGTAAAATGGCTAGAAATAGCATTTTAGCTTAGCGTAAAGCTGACAATTTTCACAAGGTTTATTTCTATTTCTTCTGCTCCAAACTTACTTCAAACTTCTCTGTCTGCTCGTATGAATGTAACACATCATAAGAAAGTGTTTCACTGCTGTTCAAATGCACTTTGGATCGCATCATTTATATGTATAAATGTTTTCCATCTGAAAGGACTAAATATTAAATGAAACAAATGACAATAAAATGCAAAGTAATCTCTTCAGTAATCAAAATACTTTTTGAATGTAACTGTATTCTAATTACCAATTATTTAAATTGTAACTGTAGTGGAATACAGTTACTTATATTTTGTATTTTAAATACGTAATCCCGTTACATGTATTCTGTTACTCCCCAACCCTGCATACAACACACCAACTTTTAACACTGCATCTTAAACAAGCGAGACATAAAAATGTGTCCGTCCATACAGAAAGTAAAAACACTGCATGTTGCAACTCTACAAAATCACAGCCAATCAAAACATAATTGATTTGAAATACACAGCTATGGGAAGAGTGGTTTTAGACTTATGAGATTTCACTGTTGGTGGGGCTACCCAGTATAACACTACAGAAATACAAACCAAGCAACCAACAAAATATAGTGTCGCTATGATAGAAACTCAAATTAACAAGATAAAAGGATTTATAGTTGTAGCATCACATCTGATTAACCTCGTGTGACCCCGTGTCCTCATGCACGTACATTATGTTTTGTCTTCGCTATACGGTACGCATAATTTAATTTAAACTGACTGATCTCAGTTCAGGATACTCTGGTTTATCATTAAAGGGTTAACTTTCGACCAACAGAGTCATGTGACAAAACAACATGGCGCCAGTCTCAGTGAAGTTTTTCTTTGGGAGAAACGGCAACAAAACTACGGTGGTAAGAAACCTCATTTTTACATTGTTACGTTTTTACATTGAAACCTGTTTGTATCAAAAGAGTAACAACACTAGTTTCATCCGATATGCCATTTTGAAAATGTCAGCGATTTAACCAGATGCAGCACACTGTTAAACACGATGACCTCCTGCAAGGACAATAGCCTTAATTACCTTAGAAATCCTATATTCACTGCGCATTATCACCATTGAGAATCAATGGGTACATCCAAAAGCTGTAAAATGCCACTTTCAGAGGCTGTATACGGAGTAAGTTTGAAAATAAGGTGCATTTCGAACTGTTGGGAGACCAGTGTAGTCAGACAACACACTGGAGATTTATTAAGTAATTTACTAATTATGGAGCAAGGGAGCATCCTATAGTTTTCCTATGCAGCCTATGTATCTGGTCAAAAGTTCAGTTTCGGGCCAGAGATGACGTTTGAACCACTCAACATGGCTGACAGATATGGGACAATGGTAATCAGTACTTAAATTCAGAATTTATAATGCTACATTTGATTTTAACATGGTTGGCAGTGATTGGACAATGCTGACCATTACATGTATCAGATTAAATTATGCAAATTTCTAAATGGTTAAAATACTTCAGCACTGGCTTTCACTTGTTTGCTTGACAGTGCAAAGAGAGAACATTGAGATGTTTTTGCCAAAGTAGAAAAAATAATTGTAACATAAAAGTAAAATCAAGTAAAATAATTTTTATTTGTATAGTTTTTTATTTATGCTTTTCCCAATACACATTGTTCAAAAGCAGCTTTACAGAAAATCAGCTGTAAAGTCTGTAACGTCTTAAAAATATAAATTACCAACTCCCATGGAAACACAATAAATAATTTGATTTAAAAAAAGCTGACTTTCTATAGCTTGGTATTATTTATAGTTTCACAACTTAGGCCCACTGTCCCCATATGAGGACATATATTTTTAGGAAACTATTTGCTCTTAAGTTTGTTTTGTTTATTTTTTTGCATGTTTATTATGTGCTACTAGTAGCAAATCAAAAAGGGAAATGAAAATTGCACACAGCAGTCGCGCTCGGGTGTCAGGAGGTTAAAATATGCTGTACTACACATTTATCTGTGTATATTTACCTATCGGGATGTCCCAACTCAAGCATGTGACGGCACTGCTGGGACAGTGAGCCCACTGTTTCTACATAATTCTCCACTGTCTGCTCTAAGGTCAGCTGTTCCTTCAATAACCTAAGAGTGCTTGCCTCATCCTACAGACAGACAGGAGAGAGAGAAAAATAAATAATGGTTTACAAAGAGACAGACAAACAGACCATACCGCATAACCACAGACAGGGGCGTAGATTCCGGGGAGATAGGGGGTAGGTAAACGCAAGCTTTATGCCCTTGACCATAGATGACAGTTTACAACCCTGCTGCAGTCTCTGACCCAAAGACTTTCATAATATTCACACACACATATACACACAAACACTACAGTTTATTAAAGGAATATTCCAGGTTAAATACAACTTAAGCTCTATCGACAACAATTGCTGCATGCAATAAAATATTTTTGTCTGGTACCTCAGTTTGAAACAGCAAACAAAAATGTGTTAACAATTATGTATTTTCAATGGAAGTCTATGGGGCAAATGAAAAACAGACTGTCTATTTGCACCCCAGTGTTAATATAATCTACCACACATTGCAGCTTTTTGCACCCCAATAGTCTGGTGGAACCACAGAAATATACAACAAACTAACCAACAGATGTTACTGCAGAGGCGTGGAGTGTAGAGACGGTGTGTGAATGTGCAGTGTTGTCCTAGCAACCATGGTTCGAATCTACGTTTTGTCCCACTCTTTTTCCCATCCGATTTCCTGTTTCCACTCTTAATATTTCCTTTAATACTACTTAAAATAATAGATAAAAATTAATTTAAATGTTGATTTCATCACAGTGATTTGGTCACAGTGAATGTCGGGGAGTGCAGAGAAGGGATTGGTCTGTCGATTGCACTCGTTCCCGCATGAAACCATGGTTATAACCAAGGTTATTTTCTTCTAAGGTAAGGTTAAGGTTTGGTTTAGGGAAGAGGTTAATGTAGTGTGTCTGTGGGGCCTGGGTAGCTGAGCGAGTATTGACACTGACTACTACCCCTGGAGTCGTGAGTTCGAATCCCGCGGAGATTAGCATGAAGACTCCACACGTGCTACATCTCCGCGGTAACGCGCTTAACAAGCCATTTGATAAGATGTGCAGACTGATGGTCTCAGATGTGGAGGCAACTGAGATTTGTCCTCCGCCCCCCCAGATTGAGGTGAGTCACTACACCACCACGAGGACCTAGAGCACTTAGGGAATTGGGCATTCCAAATTGGGGAGAAAAGGGTTGAAAAAAAATGTAGTGTGTCTGTGGGATTCTAAATAAACACCATAAACACACTGCAGTGATGCCCATACTGTACAATATGTTAGTATTTAAATATGGGTGCAAATAGTATCTGCCACTTTTTGCACCAGGGTGCAATTAGTATCTACCATTATTTGCACCAGGGTTGGGGTGCAAATAATATCTGCCACTATTTGCTCTGTGGTGTAAATAGCATATACCATTATTTGCACCAGGGTGCAAATAGCATCTGCCAAAGAAAAATGGTTCCCCGATAGACTTCCAGTGAAAGTGCATAAGTCGAAACATTGCTTGAATCTTTCTTTAGCAAAAAACACACTGATCTAAGCATTCATAGGTAATGCTGCACTAATAAAAGTATTTATTACTAAATTAAAACATATTTTATTAAAAATAAATAGATGTGATGTCATCTGAATGTTTATAAAAGGTTACATTTTAGGTAAAATACATACGTTTCCTTTTTCCTCATTGAGGACCTGAAGTTTCTGCCCACTGAGCCAAGACTCTGCCTTTGCTGCTTGGGTGTAGTACTGTTGGGCGTGGCTTACAGCATCCAGCATCACTGTGCGACGTTCCATCTCTACCTGGAGCACCTCCCACAGCTGCCTCACATGATCTGCCCCCTCCCGCACAAGCTCCACCTCAGGGGTCCGCAAGGCAGCGACGGCCTCCGCCCTCTCCAGCACCTCCTCGACATGGCTCCTTCGAGCCTGCATCTCCATCTGTAGAGCCTGCATATCCAATCGTACACACATATGAGCGGTCAGTCAAACCTCTCACATCCAATCCAGCCAATCAACATTCATCATTGGATTCAGGAGCCATGAAAACCAGCTTACAGGTAAAAGAGCCAATCACCTTTTAGATACAGACATTGCCTGTCAATCAACTCGAGAACGCGCATGCGCATTAGCTATACAAGCCGGGAAAATTGTGTTTATTAACATAATATGAGGTAAAGAAGCACAATTTATGATACCAATGTTTACAGATTTTACTGATGATTTGAAATATGTCATTTAAACGTAAGCTTGGCAAGCAGTTTTTGAGATTTCTGTGTTTCCCCATTCAAGTAGATAGAAGCTGCACTGTCATGACTGGAAATAGCTTCCCAGGAGTGTTCAGAAGATGGCCGCCAGTGGACTGGCTTGCAAGAAAGACTTTGGTACAGCTAAATTAAACACCTTCAGACCCATTAAAAAAACTTGAATATGACTAAAGATCACATTCAACAAAGAAGGGAAATTAATTATAAATTAACAGTTATGTTTTCACAAATAGAGCTGATAATCAATATAATAGATCAGCGATAGAGTGAATGGATTCCAAAGGGCCTTCATGTGATACGGTATTTGGCCGTTGGCTTACAAAGAGATAAATCAATTCATAGACCTCTAATCCACTCTACTCTATTGTAAGACTATTGTATAGTCTTACAGTTAGGGAACGATGGCAGGAAACAGCCTCTTACATCATCTCACAAAGAAAGGAAAACAATTACACATTAGATCTGTGATGCATCTGGTGTCCTGAGGCCAGATATAGACAAACCGTCAATGTCTCTGAAAAAGTAGCAGCAGTAACTGTTTATATCCTCAGTGCTTAACCTTTTAAATTGTTTGCTGCCTGCCCCAGAATGTACTAGAATCCTGTCCCACATCAGAGTTTGGAATAGAAGACATTGATGGATTTATTTCAAGTGGTTTGAAAAGAGGACTCTCACCTCATGATTTTTTATTAAATGTTGGACACTCGGCAGATTGGTTCCATATTCTGTGGATGAGGCCAGATGCAACCGCTCTTGAATCCATATCTAGTCAAAATTAAGAGATAGAGGGGAAATATGTATAAATACAGTACAAATGAAAACTAGAGTTTTACATTTTTGAAGAATACATGAATGGTGCTTGCTTGTGCACTATAAGGTGTTGTGGGTGATTAGCAGTGTGTTGCAGTGCGGTTGCTAAGGGAATTGCTAGGATGTTTGGGGTGGTTGCTAGGTGGTTGTTTATTAGCCATACCAAAAGAGGCTACCTCCAAGTCTCTAGATATGGCTCTCTCCTTCAGTGCAAGCCTATGGGATTTTTTCACCTTAACAAGCACCTCTATGATATGGAGTGGAAAAGAAAGAGAGACTCACAATTTCATCCTCCAGGTCCTGGGTGACTTGGTACATTTCTTTGGAAGCAAGAAGGATCCGCCTCCTCTCCTTTAGAGGTTCAATGAGACGCACAATTCTTGTCTCCACCATGCCTCCTTGCTCCTCCCCCTCTGGTTCTTGCTGATCATCTCCACCCCTCACTTCACCAACACCATGATAAAGCTGCATCTGGGCCTCCATCGACTGAGAGATGAAGAGAAATACAGTGAGAACTAGATGTTTAAATTTTCTGAAGAAAATGTGAGTGGTGCTTGCCCATGCAAAAGTTGTCACCACGATGCTAGGATGTTGCTCAGGTTTTCTGGGTGGTTGCTAGGTGTCTCCTTACTGGCACAAAAGAACCCACTCCAAAGTCTCTAGGATGTTCTGGTCCCTTAATATGGCTCAGGGTTTTTTTGCCCACCATACAAAACTCATAGGCATGATCGCTTAGAAAAGTAATGGAGGCTAATGCATTAGTTTTACCTGAAGGAATCGTATTAGTTAGCTACTATAGTTACTTTATTATATTTAATTATAATGCATTATAATGCAGCTTCCATTTTAAAGATCCACTGACAAGCTGCCATTTGTTGCTTAAATGTGCCAGCATTCACATACACCCTCCATCACCCAACAACCACCAGTGTGGGTCACTGTCCTGCTGACTGGAGGTAGGGTCCTAGCCCATGCCATCTTCCTCTGGGAAGATCTTGCAATTTTGGTGAGAATTTTCACTGAAACATCGGACAGGGCTTAAGCCAAAGAACATTATTATACAGTATCACTAAATAAATAACTAAATTTGTATTTGTTTCGAGTGAGTCTGTTAGAAATAGCACAACTCTTATCAACAAGCCACACAATTTGAGTATCATTCATGTGACACTACTTGCTTCAGATTTCAATCATTCAAGTGTATAGAATGTGCATAAATGGTGTAGGACGATTTATGTGCTGAAGTTTAATACTAACTATGAGCAATAGCCTAAGCAACAACCACCACTAACAAGTAAAAGAGATATTACAAACTGTGTCTTCAATTTGAATGTGTAGTAGTTGTTGCTGGTCTCACTTGTATCCTCTGTAGTTGCTGGCTGAAAGTGGGGCGGGGCTGAAGGAGGGTGGGTTGAGTGGTGTGGGTGGAGCCCAGTGTGGGCGGCTGCTCCTGAATGACATTGAGATGCTGGTCCAGGTCGCTGAGGCTGTTAGTGGGCAAGTCGCTAGTCCGGTGGTTCTGAGTTTCAAAGAGCTGGCGAGCCTTGACTTTGGTGGTGTTCTCCAGGTGAGACCAACACTCTTGGATTTCCTTCAATTTCATCTCCACCACTGATCGCAACTCAGGCTTTTCCTGGATAAGCTCCACGCCCTCCTACACACTCACATACAAATGCAACATAATCACTGAATGTGTTACTGCTCTGACCCTCAACCTTCTTCCTTGTCAGTGTATGCCTTTGTGTGTGTGTGTGTGTGTTGGGGGAGGGGGGGGGGTGCAGGTTTAGGTGGTTTACGAGGACTTTTTTTTAGGTTACAAACTGGTAATTACAAGGGTATTATGCTATAAATGTGGTTTATGAGGACATTTCTAGTGTCCCCATAATTCAAATTGCTTAAAAAACATACTAAACAATGTTTTATTGAAAATGTAAAAATGCAGAAAGTTTTTTGTGAGGGTTAGGTTTAGGGGTAGGGTTAGGGTTAGGGTATAGAATCTATAGTTTGTACAGTATAAAAACCATTATGTCTATGGAGAGTCCTCATAATGATAGCTGCACCAACATGTGTGTGTGTGTGTTTCTCTTCAGAACCATGGCTGAAGTCCAGCCTCTTAAAATTGTGGGTGAACACACACACACACATACACACTCATTATCTCTCCATATCAGTGAAAAAGGTTTATTCTTCCCTGCAGGAACTCACTCATATTTCTCTTTTCTAAACGGTCTACATCTCTCTTTCAGTCACTGAGCTATCACTGTGTGTGTGTGTTTGTGTGTGTGTGTGTGTGTGTGTGTGTGTGCGCGATTGTAAAGATGGAAAGAGATCAAAGTAAAGAGAGTATCTTTCTCTTCAGAACCATGGCTGAAGTCCAGCCTCTTAAAATAGTGTGCGAACACACACACACACACACATACACACTCATTATCTCTCCGTATCATTGTCCATATGTACAGTATGTGCGTTTGTGTTTCATGATGCAGTGCAGCATTTCTCCTTTTGGCACAAGTCGCCTGCTCCCCCCTGTACTGCAGCGAGAGAAAGAATGTGTGAGAGAAAGGGAGAGAAACAGAGAGAGAATTAGTGAGACAGAGAAGGAGAGAAACAGATGGAGAAACAAAGAGAGACAGAGAGAGAGAAACAGGGAATGTCTGGAAGGAAAACAAAAAGTGATAAAATGAGACTGGTGGAAATGAAAAAAGTGATAAGGAGAGGACAGACTGACAGAGAGAAAAGAAAGAGAGATAGATACAGTAGATAGATAGACAGACAGACAGACAGACCGACAGATAATTGTGTTATGTTCCATCATGTGTTCTTGCGACCATTTTGGCCCTCTGTTTGTGGAATGAGGAGGCAAGGTCAGCTCCGAGGACATCATCGCATCCTGTGATTGGTCCAGCCATCTGTCTGTCATTACGGATGCTAAGCTGAGTAAGTGTGGAAGTGGGGGAGGGGGCGGGAACCCTTCCAAAAGGACGAAGAGTTCTCCAATCACTTCGGGACGTCGTGTCATCGCTTCTGCTGTTTCTCAGGTTACAGCCTCGTTAACTCAGGTTTCCGCAGATATGTACTGTACCACTGTCTATGCGTGCACATGTTTGTGTGAGATGGTGTAATTGCTCTCAAGTTAGCAAAAATGCTAAAAAGGACACTATATTTTTTAAACTGCAAAGTGCACACATTAAGTCTGACCATATACCTGATACATCAAGGTGTCTCAGAGTAGATGCATTACAGTGTTATTTTTACGAACACAAATTTTCTTTTTTTTTTGAACACCAATGGTTTAAGTGTTAAGTTTAATTTGAATATTTTTTTCTGTTTTTGTGGTTGTGTGAAGCCTTTATGTCTATATACAGTATACCTATCCTGCAATCAAAAAATACTGTATATCAATTTCATTAATTTAAAGGGTCATGACTTGCCCTTTTTCATTTATTTGATATATTCCTTGAGCTTCACTTATAATATTAGTAAATTTTTTTTGCACAAAAACAGTCATATATTTGTAAAACATTATAATTTTCCACCCTCATTCTGACCCTCTGTCAGAATCGCTTGGTTTTGGTGCTGCTTTTGCTTTAAGACTTGACAGTAAACGCCCACTGTTATGACTGGCTCTCTGCTCTTGACTGACGTGCTCTATCCTTGCAGATGCGCTGTTTTCAGCCATCTCGGAGCAGTTTATGTGCATTGTGAAGGCAAAGTGCTGCAGGTGCACCCATTTGCGCAATTCCAAACATTTGATTCCGCTTAAAGTTGCTATAAAAATCTTAAAACATGACACAGTATCACAGAAATGTAGAAGGTGACAGAATTTCACCAGATTTGTAATGAAAAAACTGCCAAATAGATTTTGATACTGGAGTGCACTATCATTGATCCATCAAAATAAAAGCTCCAGGTGAAGGAGAAGTTAGTACGACAGAAATATATTACTACTGTATAAAACAAATCCCTAAAATAATAATAATTCAGTATCATTTTATAATACACTTGACTGGACAATAATAAATTATATTCATCTGGGTTGCAAAAAATAAGTCAGTGAAGTTGTAGTTTTTGCACATCCTATTCATTTTACATGTTTTGTAAAAATGCAGTATAAGTAGATAAATATTTCTTTTTTTATTACTGTATTGGTGCATATAAATTATAGTTATTATATTATAAATTAAATACCATTTGTCCTAGTTTTTATTTATTGGATTCATTACTGGTTTATTCATTATCTTTACTAGATTTTTATTTCATTAAACATTTTGAATGTACTTGGCTACAATGGCTTTTAGAAAAGATTTAAAAATTATGATTTAAAATAATTTTTATGTCATTCTCCCGGTTGTACGCCAAAAGGGGGCCCCCGGCTGGATGGTTGCTTGGGGCCTCGGAAATCATAACCCTGCCCCTGTGTGGAGGAAGTAGAGAATGAGTCATTTTGGCAGCTTGGTTTCAACAAAAGCTCTTTTTGCAGTAAGGAGGAAAAATGTTTTTATAGTACGATGACCTCTTGTATGTCAAAAGATCCAGGAAAAATTTGATTTCTCATGTCATGACCCCTTTAAGTAGTCCAGAAAGGACTTCAGAGTCGAGTCTTGTGCTTGAGCCCTCCAACACAGACAGCGGGATCTCACTCAAGGATAATATTAATGTTAACTCATGAATATTTGACATAATTATGATTATTAAGGCTGTGTATCGCCAACCACTTCACAATAGGACATGTATCGCGATACACATGATTCAATATATCGCAGTGCATCTTGTTATTATAATTGGATCATGACTGAAAACACTTCAAACATGCAAGAGAGACCCGCATGTCTCCAAGCAAGAGAGTGAATCTACAAGTTCTCTCCTGCATCATAGAGGTAGCTCTGACTACACTGAGAAACACAAATGTCAGAGTTTGAGTTATTTAGCTTATTTAGCAGTTCATTATTTAACTGTTGGACATGATATGACATGATATGATAGGATATACACAAACAGATAAAAATAATTGATACAGGGGTCTAAAGTTTTGATACACTTTTGCGAGAAAACATTGATATACTGTATAATTGTCTCGAAACAGCCCTAATGCTAATACAGTTATACTAGTATTTTGTACTCTTTAAATTAAACAAATAAGCCACGAGAGATGAGAGAGGATGTTCTTAGGCATGACATGTAGAGGAGTGCCTAAAACCCCCTTACCGGTGGATAAATCATTGTAATACACAGGCTTTCTTTTATAAAACGGCAGCAAAAGCAATATGATAAAAGACAACAATGTGCAATAAATAGTTACATATATTTATTGTTAGTAAAAATCAGAATAAGAATTGACATGCTACATAGCACATTAAAATACAGTAGAATATACAATCACAGGTGTGCATTTATAAGCATTTTACAATGCCTTCTAACATGGCTCATCCAATGAGAACTTAGAGTCTGAACTATCCTTTTCATTATGTGTATTATTGTTTTTTAACATTAGTTCAAGATACACTAGTAAAGAATCATCAGACTTGTTTAAAATTAATGTTAACACATTTAAAGTGTATTTTAATCACATTTAGTATAGTTAGTTTTTCCTGACAACTTGAGATCTATAAACAACTGTTTTGGATGAAAGATAAAATTAGAAAGAAAAAAAAGAATATGAGAAATAAAATGAAAAGGCCTACACAGTAAAAGCAAGAGTACTGATATTCTGTACTTGACCATTAATATACTTCGGCCTTCAAGGTATACTCACTTTTGAGATTCCTAAAAGAGAGAATTCTTCTGAATCAAGGTCCTTGATCTCTAGAATTTAGTGAATAATAGTGAAAACAGATACTTATTAAATGGATTAAGCCACGTCCAAACTAATATGGTTTTGTTTGAAAATGTATTGATTTTGTAATATTTACTCATCCACACTAGAACTGCATTTTCCTCCTCCAAAAACATGCTTTCAGTTTCAAAAAATCTTTCCATAACTGCCTATTTATGACATTAGGAAACTGAAAACAGCATTTTCAAATGAAAACAAAATAGTGTGGACATGGCCTGTAAATTCTGTTTGGATGGGCCACTTTCAAAACTGTTGTACAATGCAGATAAATGTCTGTGACCGGCCGCACATTTTATTTTACCTCGCCAAGTTGCTACATTGCTTGCGCAGCCTCAAATTGACAATATTACAGCTAATTAACTATAAATAGATTATAATTAAATGGACATTTCACCAAAAAACATTGTTCAAACCCCATATGGCTTTCTTTTTTCTGTAGAACACAAAATAAGATGTTTGGCAAAATGTTAGCCCATTACATTTTACGGCATATTTTTGTCCATACAATGAAAGTGAATGGTGACTGTGGCTGTCAGTCCCCAGCATTTTGTCTAGCATTTTATTATTATCATTATTATTATTGTGTGTGTGTGTGTGTGTGTGTGTGTGTGTGTGTGTGTGTGTGTGTTCTACAGAAGAAAGAAAGACATATGGGTTTGGAACAACATGAGCATAAGTAAGCGATGAAATAATTTTCATTTCTTTGTAAACTATCTCTTATTCTATCCCTTATTATTAATGATAGATGTAAAAGTCTTATATCATATTGTGGTTGCCATCCGTTGTGCTTAAGAACAGTCCCAATTTGTAGTAAAAAAAAAAAAAAAAAAACAATTTAATCCATAATTCTGTCAAATAGATTTCTGACACAGCACACATAGTAATGAAACAAAATCCTCAAGTACAGAGAGAGAAAAGGAAGTATGTTCCAGTTAGCACAGAAAGCAGAATTAGATTCTCCCTCTTCAAACCGGACTAAGCAAACTATCTAACAATTCAAAGTCAAACACATACCCCACACTTATCTAGGCAGCAACACAGAATATTCAATAAACATAGAATCCCCATGCACCTGCTGGTGAGCGTGAGATCTAATTCACTGCAGCATTCAGATCACTCATACGATTGGTTAGAACTCTTGATATGGTCCACTGAAATTGCTTGAACAATGCTTTAAAAAAGGATTAAGGGTACTAAATTAATATTAACCACAATTTCATGAAAGAGCCGGGAGATACGTGACAGTCACACCCACATGCAGCAGCCAAAGAGCTGCTGATTTTCACTGGCATTTACAGATCAAGGGAATAAAGATTTTTATAGCACTTGGTATTCATTATAATTGTGGATGTTATGTCATACTTTGACATTACAGTTCCCAACACGTGATCTGACTATGATGAACCTACTAGAGATTTAGAATTGATTTTAAAGTATTATTACTCATTTATAAATCACTCAATAGCCTAGGGCCTAAATATATTTCAGATATGCTTGTTGAATATAAACCTAACAGACCTCTCAGATCATTAGGATCAAGTCAGTTAGACATACAGAGGGTTCACTCAAAACAAGGTGAGACAGCGTTTAGCTATTATGACACCCACAGCTGGAACCAGCTTCCAGAAGAGGTTAGAAGTGCTCCAACAGTAGCCATATTTAAATCCAGACTGAAAACACTTCTGTTTAGCTGTGCATTTTCTGACTGAGCATTGTGCTGCACTTATTGATTTTACTGAATCAATTTGCTTTTGTCTTTTTTCATTTTAATTATTCTATTTTATTCTTTTTATTTTATTTTTATATAACTTTTTCTCATTGTGTGTGTAAACAATGTTTGGTTATCCTCTGTTTGATCAGGGAAGGTTAGTAACAGTTTCGGATGGTGTTAACAACTTAGTTATCCTCTGCTGTGCCAGGGAAGGTTGACAACAATTCAAGTGTGTGTTAACAATTTTTGGTTATCCTCTGTTTAATCAGGGAAGGTTAACAACAGTTATGAATGGTGTTAACAATTTAATATTATTTTTCTTATTATTCATTTTCATCATTTTAAAAAAAAATTCACATTTATTTTATTACTTGGTATTCTTATTTCATATTCTTAATTGTTTTTTATTTTTTTTAATGTATCTTGTATTTTCTTTAAAATGTATATGTAAAGCACTTTGAATTGCCATTGTGTATGAAATGTGCTATATAAATAACTTGCCTTGGCATGCCTTGCCTTGCCTAGAGATGCACAAATACAAAATCTGCTTGATGATACCAGTATCCAATTATTTAGGACAACGTCTGCCAGTACCAGTACCAAAATGGATAGTTTGGTGGTTCTGCTTTTTATGATACCTTGTTTTAAATCACTAATAACTCATTACACAACTTCGAATAGAAATTTTAAATAATAACTTTATTATCTATGTCCCTACATGTCTTTCATGTTTCAGAGTAACTGGTGTTGCTCTTACATTAAAGGAGTATTCCAGGTTCAATAAAAGTTAAGCTCAATCAACAGCATTTGTGGCGTAATATTGATTACCACAAAAATTAATTCTGACTCATCCATCCTTTTCTTTAAGAAAAGCAAAAATCTGTTACAGTTAGGCACTTACAATGGAAGTGAATGGGGGCCAATTAAAATACTCCCTGTTTCAAAAGTATAGCAACAAGACATAAACAATATGCCTGTAAATGTGAGAAAATCACTTACTAACCTTTTCTGTGTAAAGTTATAGACAATTTTACAACTTTGTTGCCATGATGATGTAATGTCAACAAACCTGCTCTAAACCCTAAAACCCTAAAATGTAAACAACTTTACAGCTCTTGGCTCTGACAGCGTACTGCCCGGAAACGGCTTTTCATCCGGGCACCTCCCAGTGACCCAAACAGGGCATTAAGTATTTGGGTATTTTATTCCCAGCAAATTTGTGTGATTTAGTCAGAGTTAATTTTGACCCATTAATAAAATGGTTTTCGAGCGATGTGGGTAGGTGGGCTTCATTACATTTATCTATGATTGGGAAGGTTAATGTTATTAAAATGAATTGTATTCCAAAATTCAACTACCTGTTACAATCTCTCCCTATAGGTGTCCCCCTCTCTTATTTCAAGCAGTTTGATAGCATAGTGAAGTCCTTCATTTGGAATGGAAAACATCCCAGTAAGTTGCATAGGCCGATTGACAAAGGTGGGCTAGGCCTACCCAAGATTTTGTTTTATTATTATGCATTCGGTCTCAGACATTTGGCTCATTGGTCGCTTCCACCTGAGAGCAGGGACGTACACAGACATTTTGGGGGGCAGGGGCTCAAGTAGAAAAAAAAGGGCACCTCTCATAATTATTTATTTAAAAACATTTTTTTTTAAACAAAATGTTAAATATATGAACACAACTCTGACATCCTTACCAATTTATTTTAATTCCCTCACACTCACGCAATTGTTTCATATTCAACAGATTTCTACAAAATAATCAGTTCACACAGAGACCATGGTCTTCTTTAGTATTCACTAGGTTTATCACAAGAGCAGGCAAAAGGAAACTATGCCACAATGTGCATGTTTTCTATGCTACTAGTTTCAAGTATATATTTAGAATAAATGACTGTACCAAGGAGAGGGACATAGTTTCACGAATAATTTGTTAATTTTGCACATGGCAATAAATTGTTTTAATTATTTTGGTGTTATTGGACCACTGTATCATGTAAAGATCTTTCAGCATACAATAAACTAATAGAATGGATAGTTATTAGATGAGGAGCCTACGATCAAAATTATGAAGTTACTGTTTAAGGCAGGACACTTTTTTTATGTAGTGGTCAATTTTGAGATTTTGGTCTATTTTGCTTCCATGTCTTCTTTTACTCTAATGGAAAGTAAACTTCCAAAATACACATTTAGGTGGTGTTTGTTTTAAGCCTACTACCCACCGTCTGTTTGCATCTGTAGATTTCTTCTAAATTAAACGAAACAAGCTAATCTGCATATTTAAACATAACATTTCAGGGGAAAAGACTCTTAATGTAAGTCATTAACTGGGGAAGTTCTGTTGTGATATGCTTTAGTTATTTTGTTTATCCTGTTCACCTGCAGTGCCTTGTCAAATGTATGCAAATTAGTGCATTTTAATTAGTTAACGCCTAATTTGCATATCAATGTGGCGATTGTGATGACGTTATTAGACACAAATTTTACTGTATTCACCTGTAGTGTCTTCATTAAGTACAGTACATTAGCCTGCATGGCCATGATATATTGCCTTAGCTAAACTTTAGCTAACTTATTACATTAGCTAGTAGCTCATGAGTCATGCATGTTAGCAAGACACAAGTTAACTATATTTGTCTTTTGGCTAATTAGCTCTAAAGTTGAGGCACTGGAAGTTTAGTCTTTTGTTCATCACCACTCACCTCCACACAAGCCAAGAAAAACACAACTGGGATAGGAGCTGGGAGGGGCAGCTGCCTGCCTGTCTGCCTGTCTGCCTGTCTGTGAAGTGCCAAGGTGTGCTGCACTGCTGCGCGGAGGCGTGGAGACGCGGAGGGAGGGAGGGAAAGTCTCATCTCCCGACCTGATATTTAGATTTTTTATTCAGTAAATATATTTGTTTGACAGGGAAGCTGTGCGCAAACAGGAATATATATATATATAAAGTACACCCCGTTATCTCGCATTTGCACTAGGTATGGACAAAAGTGTCCAGAGTGTTTAATTCGGACATTTATTTAAATGATGCTTCAAACATATGGCTGAACCCAAAGTTATGTATTAATAAGTCCCCTTTCTGCTGGACAGAGTGGATTGTGAGGAAGGTTAATACGCTCAGTGACCTATATGAGAGTGGTGTTGAGATCCTTTGAAAATATGGTTCAACATTTTGGGATTCCCAGGTCTCAGTTCTTTAGGTATTTACAGCTGTGCCACCTGCTTTGTACTATTTTTGGGAGTAGCATACACCACCCCTAAAGCGGCAGATACTCTGAGAGTGGTGATTACTGCTTTTGGAAAAGGGCATGAGGCATCAATGTATTACTCCCTGCTAATTCAGAGTCTGGGGGACAGAGCTTTAACTTCTATCAAGAGATTATGGGAGAAAGATTTAAACTTGGTATTGGAGGAGAGAGTGTGGGCTAGGATTCTAAAAAACGCCAAGTCTGCATCTAGAGATGCAAGGGTGCTCCTTATGCGATTTAAGATTTTACATTGATTCTATTGGACCCCCTCTAGATTGTATATGCTTGGTCTTAAAGACACACCCACCTGCTGGCGATGCCAGTCAGAAGATGGGGACACAACTCATGTTTTTTGGTGGTGTGTTAAGATCCAACAATTTAGGTTGAGGGTTCAGAGTTTTACGTGTGACGTGTTGGGCACTCAGATTTCATTTTGCCCCAGACTCTGTATTTTAGGTGATGGGGCGGTCATTAGTATAGGGGATAAATACATAAGAAATTGGGTCCTAGCCAGTGTTATGATTGGTAGACAGATCATTCTGAGGGGATGGAAGTCGGCTGGTGCGCCCTTATTTCAGGAGTGGTGCACGGAGATGGGCAGGGTGGCAGCATTTGAGGAGATGTCAGGTAGAAGGCTAGGCAACATGGAGTTGTTTAATAAGAAGTGGGGCAGCTGACCTGACCTGACCTTTTTGGAAGGCTTTCGGAGAGGGGCAGTGGAGAGGGATTTATAGTTTAAATGTGTGTGATTATAAATATATATATATATATATATATATATATATATATATATATATATATATATATATATATATAGTTATAGTCATAGTTATAGTTATAGTTATTTTTTTTATTTTATTTTTTGTGTGTGAACTTTGGCTTTGACCACAGGGATGTTTGTTGGGGGTCATGGTGGGGATTGGGGGGAAGGAGAATAATTGGGGTTAAAAGTTGATCCTGTGCATATATGTTTTGCTTTTCTTTTTCATTTGTTAGAATCAATACAAAGTGTTAATCGGAAAAAACAACAACTTTACAGCTCAAACAATACATGAGTTTTAACAGAAGAATTAATGTAAGTGCTTTTATAAAATTTATAAGCTTCACATTTCTGCCTTTAATCCCTCCAAAAATTGGCCCCATTGACTTCCATTGTAAGTACCTCACTGTAACCTCGATTTTTGCTTTTTTTAAAGAAAAGGAGGGACGAGTCTAAATAATTTTTTGTGGTAATCAACATTATGCCACAAATGTTGTCGACCTTTTACATTTTAAAAAGCAGATACATACAAACAATAGAACTTCACGGATCTTCTTCACTGTGTCTGAACATGCAGGGACACTTATGAGAAGCACAAACATCTGTAGCTCAGGTTAATACAGGTAAAGCACTAAAATAATGAAAAATTCTGCTCAAAGTGTTGCATTTGTGCTAAGATTCAATTTCTGCTGCATCTGGGAGAAATAGTGCGCCATTTTTACATGCTTTATTTGTCTTTTCTGACTTTGTTGCGGTTTTTATTATGCAGAAACACATTGACATAGTGATTGATGTATGTCGTCCTTCCCCTCCAGATCCAATCACAAGTGGTCACAGGAGACGCATTTAGGCGACCAGGTGTAAACAGCAATGTGTCTCGCCTGACCACATGCGACCGAATCACTTGAAACGCATCTTAATACCAGGTGTAAACAGGGTCTCCGTGAACAGAACAACTAGTCTTTGTTGCCACATGACACAGCTGTAAAGACCAACTGAGAACAACATGAATTTTGTTGCTGGTTCAAGCTGGTTTGGTACAGATCTAGATAGTAATGACTAGAAAGTCCATTCTTGTTGACCAGCATTACCATATAAAATTTAGACTTGCTGGTTAACCTAGTTAAGAAGCCAGGTGAAGACACAAGCACACCATTTTATGGCATAAACATGGAAAATTGCTGCCTGACGACTGATTTTTGGCATTAATTCCAGTAAGAGGATGCACCCTTCAGGCAATCTCTAACATAGAAGTATCAGAAGACAAACAAGAGTGACATTTAAAATCAGCTTGTATAAAGATTAGCTTAATTGTTACTCTGCAAAGCAATATGTATATGGCCAGCCCAAAGGCTGTAAAGTCTTGGCATTTTACGTGACTTATTCCTCTGTGAACTGTAAATAAAATCAGTTCAGTTGTTGCACCACACAGAATGAAACATCAAAAGAAACACGAGAAGAGAAAACAAGGCCAAAAAAGAATGGCAGCAGGCCCACGACATCTTATAAACCATTGAGAGTACTAGAATTCAAACATGCAGCACAAATCTACTACAAATACACAGGGTGCAGAGAGTGAAGACTCACAATATTAGAGTTATTATACAACAAATCATCAATGCAGTAGAATGCATCTGAAAATCCTACATATACACACACTTTATTTGACCACAGCAGCAATCCTTGTGGTAGAGCTTTTCTTTATGTTTAATTCTTCTTCACAACTAAAAAAATCACTGCGTTACCACAATCTACAACAGTGAGAAAGAACAGATCCACCCTGACCAGCACTACCACATACTAACAGCCCTGTCCACACTGCTTGTTACATAAAATATATGTAAACACATGTACCATAATAACATGAATATATGCATCACATCCATTCATGGACCAGAAGCATATAACGGATGCATATTCTGCATCTGCATCTATTTGTATAATGCCATTGTACTTTCTTTTGCAGTCTTGCAAAGTAGTTTATTTGCACATATGTGTATGTATAGTGCTGTTTTCATGGCACAATTTGGCACTTGTGAAACATTTAGCACATTTCACTCTGGCAGTTCGGCAGGTTTCCAACCACTGTCAGCATGAAAGGAGAACAATGTCAGTGTCTATGCAGTCATGAAGCAATGTATCTTGCCACAAGGTGTCCTTGACATTTTCTGTAATCAGCCATACCCGCAGACATGTCATGAAATACCTAACACACCTTTAGAATTATTTACATACATATCATATTAAAGGGATAGTTCACTCAAAAATGAAAATCCTGTCATAATTTACTCACCCTCATGTTGTTCTTAACATGTATGACTTTCTTTCTACCACGAAACACAAAAGATGTTAGGCAGAATAACAGCTTCAGTCACTGTTCGCTTTTGCATCTCTTGTCTATAGAAAGTGAATGGTGGCTGAGATAATGGGGACATACCTAACATCTCCCTTTTTTGTTCCACAGAAGAAAGAAATTCATTTGGAAAAACATAATGGTGAGTGAAGTTTTCTGTGGTGTATCAGGACAAGCAATCTATCAGGACAGCATGTGCCAGATCAGAACAGGTCACCTGGGATCAAAGACTGTCTTGCAGGGCATCACAAGACACCATAGTCCAACTGAACCTGAGCTTGTGCTGTAATACGTCATGTCATCATAGACAACATTAGTGGCAACTGACATTCAAAATAAGATGTGCAAATAATGCAGATGTGAACACTGTGTGGTTGTATCAGAACAGTAAAGAGTTTTTCACAGGCCCCTTTTCTCAATGCTGATCTTTATTTCCACTGAAGTTGGTCCACACATTCTCATTCTCACATTACCCACCTTTCCACTATCTTTATCACTACCAAGGTTTCTCTCCACTCTTCATTTCTACTACCATTTTCCAAGGATTACTGGATAAGAATTTTTAAGGATCATTTTATAGAGACTGGACTCACA
The DNA here is from genome assembly GCF_019703515.2 of Myxocyprinus asiaticus. Lineage (NCBI taxonomy): Eukaryota > Metazoa > Chordata > Actinopteri > Cypriniformes > Catostomidae > Myxocyprinus > Myxocyprinus asiaticus. The sequence continues at coordinate 46,823,230 of NC_059347.1, read as the reverse complement.
AAGAGCAATTTCTAGTCAATGAAATATTTTAGAGCAGAGCTTAACTAGAAAAAAATATATTCACAATAGAAATGTCCATGACTTTTTGAGATTTAACTAATTTCTTTGACTTTTTTAGGCCTGGAAATTCCTGTTTTAAAATTCCCCGATATTTCCAAATTTTCCATGACTGAGGGAAACCTGTTTTGTTTACGATTATCAACTCAATCTTGAATCTTCATTCATTCTCAATCAGTCTCAAATCTGTCCTAATCCCATCCTCAATCGATCCAAAATCTGTTTAATTTTCAAACAATCCTAAATATGTTCTCAATCCATCCTCAAACAATCCTGAATGTCAGCAACACATCCTAAGCCAAAGCTGAATTTGTCTTTCACCAACCTACAACCAACCATCAATCAATTCTGAACCAACCCCAAACCTGTCCTCAACAAATCCTGAATCCCTCCTCAATCCATTCATAACCAGTTCCAAATCTTTCCTCAGACCATCCCCAAACAATCCCAAATTTATCCTACACCCATCCACAACCAGTTCAGAATCTGTCCTCAACCCATTCTCACCCAATCTTCAATCTGTTCTGCATCAATCCATCCTCAATGTCTTTTTTTCTCCTTTTGACCCCAAAATCCTTCATTTATCCGTGATCTCTTGCACACTTCCCAGAGTAAAAAGTAAAAAGAAATGCCACAATTTAACTGAATTCACCCTGTTTGCTAAGGTCATGTAAAATTAGCCATTGTGTTAGAAAGGATTTTGCCCCCTCAGAGTTACCTGAAGCTTGTATTTGCAGTGTCCATCTGTATATTCCTTTTTTATATCCTGTTTCCCTATTACACTCTCTATTCCTTTCATTTCAGCTCTTGTGACTCACCTGTTCAATCTTGGCAAGCCATTCTTTGTTGCGGGCCAGTTCGGCCATGAAGGCCTGGTGCTTCATCCATTTCCTGTGCAGCTTCTGTGCTTCATCTCGAGCGCCATCACGATCTGTCAGCATCCTATCGGCCTCTGAGAGCTCTGCTCAGCTACACCACACATACACATGCACAAAGCAGTCAGCAGACAGCTATGACACAGACACGCTCTGTCACTATCTTCTATCAGCCATCATACATAAACACACACGGCCACACACACATGCACACAAGCAAAGCAAAACAGGACTAGGCCCTTTCAACTCATACACACCTTCTGCTGCCTGAATACAACATAGCAGCTCAGCAAGAAAAAAACAAAGAAGAAAAAACATTCCCCTCCACCATAAATACACACACACCAAAATCTCCTAAGTAGAGGAGAGAGCAGCACCTCAGCAGAATGTGCAGCAGTAGCAGTGGGGTTTGGAGCTCAGGGGCGGGGGTTCCACTGGGTCCTCATGTCCTCCAGGTTAGCGTTTAGGCCCCTGCAGTTCTGCTGCAGTATCCGTGCGTCAGTCCAGCACTCTGAAAAAACAACCAGCATGCACACACAGACACACTCTGAAGTGTTCAGTCTCCTAGAGAATCTTCAGTCTCGATGAGTCCAGCTGTTTCCTGAAAAACCTGCAGCATTATAATCCTCCAGCGACAAAAGACCAAAGGAGAACCAAAACGGCATGTCTTTGCCGGTATGCGTGCAACCGTGTCAGGGTGAAGCTCCAGTTTCAGCGCTGCATCCAGATCGCTACAGCATCCTGCTGTCGATCTGGATGGATGGAGGGTTCGGAGGAGGAGTAGGAGGAGTTGTGTGTGTTGGGGGGGGGTGGGGGAGGATGAGATTTAGACAGCTAAAGACACAAGTTATCCTCTTTGAATGAGCTCACACCAAACATCTGTGCTGCAGAGAATCTGATGGTTGCAAACGGACACACACATGTGCTTTTGTGGGCAGATTCTCATGTGCTCTAGTGTGATTGCAGTCCAGCATGCTGCAGTCTCTCTCACTCTCGGCGCAGAGCAGAGAAAACCGCCTCAATCCTATCAACAGACTTTACTGCAGTGCCTCAGAGTGAGGGAGGGAGTGAAGGAGGGAGGGAGGAAGATAGAGGGAGATGCAGAGAGAAAAAGAGTGGGAAAAAGGAGGGGGTGGTAGAGGATGAAGGCAAAGGGGGGGGTAGCAGAGACAGCAAAAGGGAAAATGAGGTAGAAGGAGAGTCACAAGTGTGACAGCACAGTGGGCATGTAAGCTGAAAAGAGAGAGGGTAGAAAGATATTAGAAACAGGGAAAATACACTTCATACAGAAAAGAGGAAAAGAGAAAGAGAGAGGTGAAAGAGAAAGAGAAGAGTAAGTGGCAACATTTTTCAGTGTCACAAGGGACGTTTAGCTGCACAGCGTATGTGTGTGTGTTGGGGGACAGTAAGAAAAGGAGAGCAGATCGGTTTAGAAAACAACCACATGGATGCTGATGCATTGGAGGTCACAGCCTCAGCAGCAGCATTGGTAGATGCCACACAGGAAAGAGAGACAGAGGTTGTGGATGTATATGAGTGTATTTTACATCTTTGCTAAAGGGGGAGGCAGGTGGTTAAACTGGAGGTAGACTGTGTAATTATAATGGTCATAGGGAAACATGGTGGTTCAATGAGAGATATCTTTACAGTGTGTGTATAGGCTTTTTAAGGCAGCTGTCATCATTTGCAAACAGCTGAGTGAGAACAGAGGAAAGGACATACACACACGTGCCTCTGTAGTGCAGCTGCTTCAAATTTAAAGAGACAGCCACATGTTTTAAATAGACACACACAGAGGAAACTAAGGTTTGGGCAGGAAAATGTCTGCAGGCATCAACGTTAATAACTATGTGCTTCAGATTACTGTAAGCCTCACAGTATGAAATCCTGTGTGCTTGTTTCATTTTGCTCTATCTTTTCAGATTTTGGAATGCTGCCAGTCTAATGGGCCAATTGTTTGCACAAGAATATTAAAGGAAATGTTCACCCAAAAATGAAAATTCTCTTATCATTTACTCACCTTCATGCCATCCCCAAATGTGTATGACTTTTTTTCATCTGCAGAACACAAATGAAGATTTTTAGAAGAATATCTCAGCTCTGTTTGTCCTCACACTGCAAATAAATGGTGGTCAGAGCTCTGAAGGTCCAAATATCACATAAAGGCATCATAAAAGTAATCTCAATGACTCCAGTGGTTTAATCCATGTCTTCTGAAGTGAACCAGTCAGTTTTGAGTGAGAAAAAAACAAAATATAACTTCTTTTTCACTGTACATCTTGCCATTGCAGTCTCTAGGCACGATCATGAATTTAAGCTCGATTACACTTCTTAGTGCTTGACGCATGTGAAGAACGCTAGATGGCATTATAAGAAGTGTAATCGAGCTTAAAATCACGATCGCAAAGGAGATTGCTCTCAAGATTTAAAAAGGATTATATTTTGGTCTGTTCTCAACGAAAATTGATTGGATCGCTTTAGAATACATTGATTAAACCACTGGAGTTGTATGGATTACTTTTATGATGCCTTTATGTGATATTTGGACCTTCAGAGTTCTGGCCACCATTCACCTGCATTGTGAGGACCTACAGAGCTGAGATATTCTTCTAAAAATCTTTGTTTGTCATACAGAAGTCATACACATCTTGGAAGGCATGAGGGTGAGTAAATGATGAGAGAATTTACATTTTTGGGTAAACTATCCCTTTAAAGGCATTGTTCACCCAACAATCAATAATTTGTTCTTATTTACTCAATACTATGTCATTCCAAACCCGTATGTTGTTATTTATCCATGGAACACAAAAGGAAACATTTTGAAGAATATTCACACAGCTCTTTTTTCATGAAACCTACAGCTTGAGCGCTACAAAAAAAAAAAGAAAAAAAAAAAAAAACTCTGGCTAAACTTGATTCTTGATTAACTTGACAGCAGTTCCACATGTTTGAAATTAGTTTTCCTTAAAATTACTATGTAATCTCAGCTCCAATATGTCCTGTAGAGGGAACCTAATTTAATTGGGTAAACACAACAAAATTTTACTTGTCAAACTAACTCAAACTAATTTCTTTATATACTTGCTTGTGATAATGCCTATATTAGCATGCTAAATACATGTTGGTGGGAAACACTAGTGCAGCTTGGTAGCTATATCATGCTTAGCACAGCAATTCCTCAAAAATGAAAATATGTACCACAAGTACCTGTCCTCATTCTAAACTCAAGCTTCACTCTTTACCATAATGGTAACTGCCAAAATTCCAACATAACAGAAGCTCTTCTAAATTTGAACATAACAAAACATTAAAAACTAACAAGCATCCCCTCCCATGCAATACTTGCTAGGAACTAGAAATACCCTGCCCAGATTCATCAATGCTATATTAACACCACACAAAGTATTCATGTAGTCCCAACTCAAATGTATTCAGTAAACTTCCATTTTACAAATTTAAATGGATAGGACACAATTAAATCAAGTTGTGACAGAATGTTCTAGAACTGTGTTTGTAACAGGTTCGAGGAATGAGGAAGTGGGAGACTGCTATATATTTTGCCAATAGCCATTTCTGTCATTATTTTATTTGATTGTTCTTCATTTTTCCTTTTAATATTAAAATTAATCAAATGTAAATTTTTCTGTAACAGTGTGTCCAGATTATAAAGAAACCAACTTTAAACTGATATGATCATAAAGAAGGTCAACTTAAAATTATTCACCTTTGGTTTCCAAATTCTGCTGGATGTCAGAAGGAATGCATCTCCTCTTGCTGTTAAAATGAAGGTCTCCTTTTTGGCACCCTGTGGACATGCTCTGAGAGACTTCTTAATTTTGGTGTGCAGTCATTAACATTTGTTTTATTTTATATATTAAATGATGTCACAGGTAAAACAAAACAGGTAAATCAAGTGGTGAGCATTATAAATGGTACAGTATGCCAAAGTAGAGTGCTATACATATATGATTGTTGGATTTCAGAGGCAAGTCAAGGCAAGGCAAGGCAAGTTTATTTATATAGCAAATTTAATTTCACAATGGCATTTCAAAGTACTTTACATAAAATGATAAAGAAAATACACGATAAAATAAATTTCAATCATATCAATAATCTAAATTGTTTGAGTTAAAACTGATGTCTAAACATGAGGCATAAAAAAGTATGAATTGAAGTGTACCTGGTGGGCTAACATTATTGGTTAACTTCAAGAATGACACTTCCAATGAAATTGCAATGTTAATACGGTTGGGTATCACTGGAACCTTGCAACATGATATTACCAAAATACTTGAGTCAAAGTAAGTTGTTTTAAATGTATTATTCAATTAATCCTCAGAATATTTGAGTTCTTAAATTTCAAAATAATCATGTGTGTTAAAAATGAATCAAATGAGAAGAATTTTTTTTTTTAAAGCAAACTAGACCAATATCGTTTGATCAGTTCATCTCAAAACTCTGAAAATATAGCTATACTAAAACACAGGAATAAGCCAGCATTTTCTTACATTTTTACTAACTAAAAAATGACAAGTTTACAAGTATTAGGACTTGTAAAAAAATTAAATGTATTTTTTAAATAGTATTTTAGTATTTAGTATTTGTTAATCAAACAGAACATCAAACTGAAAACACAGCAGCATAAACACACACACACACACACACACACACACACACAGAGCGGCCACGTGAGTTTCTCTCTCCCTCTCTCTGGCGTCCCTGGCTCTTCCCTTATCTTCCTCCCGCTGATTAGGCAACTCAGTGCTGGGCGTTTATCCTCATGGCCCAGCCACGCCCTCCTCCTCGTCACACTCCTCTACCGCCCGTTTCAGGCCGGGGCTTACTCCCCCGCCATCTCTGGAGGGGAGACGCTGCCCTTCCGGCTGTTCCATCACCCGATGGTCCTCCCTGCCTCCTGAGAATCTGAGAGAGATGAGGGGAGGGAGGGGGAGAGAGAAAGAGCAAGTGGGAGAGAGAGAGAGAGAGAGAGAGAGAGAGAGAAAAGAAACGCTCTTCTTCGGCTCCCGAGGGCACGCCACCCTCCCGGTCCTCAGCCGCTCCTCCACCCCCTGGCGGATAACAGCCGCTCCTCCTTCTCCTGGCAGACGGCAGTGGTTCCACCGCCTCCTGGCAGATGGCAGCGAGTCCTCCAACACCTGGCGGACGGCAACAGCTCCTCCGCTTACTGGTGGACGGCAGCGGTTCCTCCGGCTCCTGGCGGACAGCAGCGGTTCCCCGTCCCCTGGCGGACAGCAACAGCTCCTTCTGGCAGGCGGCAGTGGTTCCTCCACTTCCTGGTGGACGGTTGCGGCAAGTTCTTCCAGACAGCGTGCCCTTCCTCCTTTCCCTGATTTTGGCACCAGTGTAACAATTCAGGAAAGGAGGATCCAGGAACCGGACTAACAAACAACAAAACTTTAATCAAACAGAACTTCAAACTGAAAATATAGCAACATAAATATACACACAAAGCGGCCGCGTGTGTCTCTCTCTCCCTCTCTCTGGCATCCCCGGCTCTTCCCTTATTTCCCTCCCACTGTTTAGGCAACTCAGCTCCGGGCATTTATCCTCACGGCCCAGCCACGCCCTCCTCCTCGTCACAGTCTTGTTTCCAGTAAAAATATATAACCAAAATTACACAAGACATTAAGTCTAATTTTAGAGAAATCTTACAAAGAAAACAAGTTTTTTTTCTTACACCACTGGCAAATAGTCATTTTTTCCCCTTGAAAATCTTGCTAAATTTTGTTCTAAATTTCTTCTGTTTTTGCTGCTCAGGTAAATGTATCTCATTTAAGAATGTTATTTTGAAGACAAAGCAGTGTGCTGAGATCAGACACAGACAGACCACCAAAATTTTACTCTTAAAAATACCTGTAATAAAAAAAGACTGAAAAATGGATCACAATTTAATAATGTTTAATAAAAAAAAAGCAGCATCCCCATACGGTCGCTGTTCATTACAAACAAAACTTTTTATTGCTTTTGCATTGGTGCAACTCCCTATACCACTAAGATCATGTTTCATATTTATTTATTTTTTGTGATATTATCATTGTAAATGATGAAGGACTGAAAGATATTGTAATGCTAGATGTGCCATTTAGACACACTTTCCTCACTCAATCACTGGCCCACTACAACATCTCTACACGCATACTGAAAAGTTTGTTTTTTGTCCTTTCATTTCACTTTAATTAACTGCATTGATCTGTATGAAGGGAGCCATAGGTTAACATACACAATCAGGTGTTATTAATCAATGCTCTAGGACATGCAATGTGGGTGGGTGTTTTACAGATGGTGCAGAGGACACATCAATCTAAACCTTGAATGTGTTGGCAAGAATTTCCTGTTTTAACATTTTCCTTACAATTTTGTGTACAGTAGCATCAAGCAGAGTGGTATTGTGTACACAGTATGTAGTGCAGTGCACACTGAAGTCATTAGGGTCATGCAGATGTCATTAGTGCTCATCAGGAATAACTTGGTCACTGTTGCAGTGGTGCATGTGCCAGTCCATATCAACTTCCCAGAAGACCAGAAAACAGCAAATTAACAGAAATTGAGTTCAAGTAATAACTGAGTAGCCTCAAAAGTGAGTCTCAGATAAGCAGTCACAGGCATGGTATATTACAGTGCATTATAATTCTGAGCATGAAATATTTCTGAAATAGGTTTATAAACACAACTCCAATCAGCTTAAATCAAATCAAAATCAAATCAAATCACTTTTATTGTCACACAACCAAATACACAAGTGCAACAGTGGGTGAAAGTCTTGGGTGCAGTTCCGAGCATCATAGCAGTCATGACAGTGATGAGACATATACAAATTCACAATAAACATCAGATTTACACAACACAATTTACAAATAATAATATACAATGTACAGTATACAATACACACAATATAGAATACACATACACATAATATAGAATACACATACAATAAAAATATATAGTATATATAAAATATACAGTAGGTTGTATTGTACTGTATTGACATTCAGGCTGTCAGATGATAGTCAGTTGTCAGTGTGTTGTTAAGAGAGAATATAATTTATGATAGTCCGGTGTGAGATAATAAGATTAATAAAGTGAAGTGCTGATGTATATTGATTGTGAGAGATCAAGAGTTCAAAAGTCTGATTGCTTGGGGGACGAAGCTGTCATGGAGTCGGCTGGTGCGGGTCCTGATGCTGCGATACCGCCTGCCTGATGGTAGCAGTGAGAGCAGCCCATGGCTCGGGTGGCTGGAGTCTCTGATGGTCCTCCAGGCTTTTTTCACACATCGCCTGGTATATATGTCCTGGAGGGAGGGAAGCTCACCTCCAATGATGTGTCTGGTAGTTTGCACCACCCTTTGCAGGGCTTTGCGGTTGTGGGCAGTGCTATTGCCATACCAGGCGGTGATGCAGCCAGTCAGGGTGCTCTCTACAGTGCTGGTGTAGAACCGTGTGAGGATGTGGTGGTTCATTCCAAACTTCCTCAGCTGTCTCAGGAAGAAGAGGCACTGATGAGCCTTCTTCACATTGGCCTCAGTGTGGACGGACCATTTGAGTTCCTCTGTGATGTGGACACTGAGGAACTTGAAGCTGCTGACTCTCTCCACTGGTGCTCCATTGATGGTGATGGGGCTGCGTTCTCTGTCTTTTCTCCTGAAGTCCACCACAAGCTCCTTGGTCTTGCTGACGTTGAGGGAGAGGTTGTGCTCCTGACACCAACGTGTCAGAGTGTGCACCTCCTCTCTGTAGGCTGTTTCATCATTGTCAGTGATCAGACCTACCACTGTCATATCATCAGCAAACTTAATGATGGCATTGGAGCTGTGTGTTGCCACACAGTCATGTGTGTACAAGGAATACAAGAGTGGGACTCCAGTGTTGAGGGTCAGTGATGAGGAGATGTTGCTGCCCATTCTAACCACCTGGCGTCTGCTTGACAGGAAGTCCAGGATCCAGCTGCACAGCGAGCTGTTTAAGCCCAGAGCCCAGAGTTTCACATAAAGCGTGGAGGGCACTATGGTGTTGAATGCTGAGCTGTAGTCTAAAAACAGCATTCTCACATAAGTGTTCCTTTTTTCCAGGTGGGAGAGAGCAATGTGTAGTGTAGATGCAATGGCATCATCAGTGGAGCGGTTGTTGCGGTAAGCAAACTGCAGTGGGTCCAGTGAGGCAGCACAGAGCAGATGTAATCTCTAATTAGCTTCTCAAAGCATTTGCTGATGATGGGGGTCAGAGCAACAGGAAGCCAGTCATTTAAGCAAGTGTTTTTGGATTGCTTTGGTACTGGCACAGTGGTGGACGTTTTGAAGTATGTGGGGACTATGGTCCTTCTACACTCACTCACCTTCTACACTCACTCAGATAAGTGAGTGTAGAAGGTATCACCTAATGCAAATCTGATTTTGAATGTATCCATGCCACTGAATGGAATCCATGAAACTGTTCCCTATGCAGCACCCTGCAGCTAAGAAACTTATCTGAGTTACCGTAGACTTTGTCAGTTCAAACCAGTCTGGCCATTCTCTATTGACCTCTCTCATCAATAAGGCATTTTCATCCGCAGAACTGCCGCTCACTGGATGTTTTTTGTTTTTGGCACCATTCGGAGTAGACTGTTGTGTGTGAAAATCCCAGGAGATCAGCAGTTACAGAAATACTCAAACCAACAATCATCCATGCGATTATCTAATCAGCCAATCATGTGGCAGCAGTGCAGTACATAAAATTATGCAGATACAGGTCAGGAGCTTCAGTTACTGTTCACATCATCCATCAGAATGGGGAAAAAATTGGATCTCAGTGATCTGGACCGTGGCATGATTGATGGTGCCAGACGGGCTGGTTTGAGTATTTCTATAACTGCTGATCTCCTGGGATTTTCATGCACAACAGTCTTTAGAATTTACTCCGAATTGTGACAAAAACAAAAAAGATTCAGTGAGACGGAAATGCCTTGTTGATGAAAGAGGTCAACAGAGAATGGCCATACTGGTTCGAACTGACAAAATCTACAGTAACTCAGATAACCGCTCTGTACAATTATGGTGAGAAGAATATCATCTCAGAACGAGGGGACCTACACAATATTAGGCAGGTGGTTTTAATGCTGTGGCTGATCGGTGTATATAAAGTGTATATATATATGAATAAACTCAATAACTGTCCAATAAGTGAAAGGATAGGTGTGGGGTAAAAAGCCCACTCACAACCTTTTTTAAATAATAATAATAATAATAATAATAATAATTTTATTCAAAACAACCTTCTGGGTTCACGTGACGCCATGCGAGAGACAGACGTGTGAATGACGGGCTCTGCGAACTTTGCTAGTTTTTTAATTATTTTCATGTTGTGATACGGTGAGATTCGATACACCCAATGACATACTTGCTCTTTGAGGTAAATATGGCAAAGAAGTCAAAATTCTCAGACTCTGGAGACATTAAAAGACACTTACGTGTTCAAGCTGAGGCCTCTGACGGGACTGCAAGCCGGGGACTCGATTTGGACGGCACGTCGGGAGAAGATATTCAGCGTCAGTTGTCCAACATGTCGGTGATGTTGACGAAGGTTCTTGCTGACTTGGAGGATCTCGCTGTAATACGTCGATTGATTACGGCGATGAAAACAAAATTCTCCGAGTTGTTTACAAGAGTGACAGAAGTTGAAAAACGAATCGATTATCTTGAGTCATCGGAAAGGGAATTAACCGCTAATCCGCCTGCGTCCAAAACAGATTTGGAATTAATTTCGGAAAAACTGGAATATTTCGAAAATATGAGCCGAAGGAATAACATACGAATTGTTGGAATTCCTGAGCATGAAGAGGGCAGAGATATGGTGAAATTCCTGGATGAGTTTTTCCCGAGTCTGCTCGACATAACAGGCCATAAACTGGAAATCAAGCGAGCTCACAGAGTGCCATCTCGCAGAACTGCTGAAGGAGATTGGCCTCGATGCATTCTGGCCAAATTTCTGAAATCATCTGATAAAGATCTCGTGTTGCGCCAGGCGAGGAGCAAAGGGAAGCTTTCTTGGAAGAACCATAATATTTTCTTGTTCCCAGACTTTGCGAATTCCACAAGAGAGAAACACGATCGGTTCAAGGAATGCAAGAAACTCTTACATCAGAAAAAGATCTTGTTTGCTCTGATGTTCCCGGCCAAACTGAGAATAGAAATGAAGAATGGTCACAAAGTATTTACTTGTCCAAAACAGGCACTCTCCTTTATAAATACATTGGAGTAAGCCATTTGATGTTTCTTATATTAGTGGACTGACTCGTGGTTCAGGAACTCTATTATCTGAGGAAGCTGGGTGCCATTTTTGTTTCTTTTTGTGTTGACTCCACCTAGTGGCTGGAGTTTGTTTTATGGCATGACTCCAAGAAATTTTGAGATTGAGAGATTTTGCATTGATGGAAGATTTTTTGTTACACTGAAGTTTCTGGCCAGATCGAGAATGGACACTTTGGATGACCACAAAATATCTATATGCACACATAAATGATGTCTTTTATAAAGTTGACAGGCTGAGTAAGTTATGGTGTTTCTTTTTTTTTTTGTGCGGCCTCCGAGTTAGTTTGGCTCTTGTTCATCCGAGGAACCGGGTTGCCGGTTTTGTTTTTCACGCTGGCTCTGCCTAACGGCTGGAGCTTGTTTTGTGGAATTACACTACTTCGGGACAGTTGTGGTTAAATATATTTGTTCTTTGTGCTTATGCCTCCAAGTAGAATGATTACCTCATCTGCAGCACTCATAACAGCCGGCTCACTGATCATTTGTTTGTCTGTCCGAGGAAACTGAATGGCTTTATATCAGCTGGAGTTTATTTTGAGGAGGAACACACCTTCAAGACAGTTCTGTGAATGAATCTACAAGTTTTTTCTGTTATTCTGCCTATTGGCTGGGGTCCGTTTTACAAAGTATTTTCTGTTATTGTAATTGTGCCTCACAAAATTTGTGCAGAAGCACCGGACTCGAGCATTCCGATGGCAAAGTTGTCGTGGGGGCTCTCGTAGGCGTACATGGACTCTTTGAGTTTAGAGGGATTGTCGCCGGTTGGCGCTGTCGTGCGCGGGGTTAATGCGCACGTTTTTCTTTTTTCTGTTTGTTTTGTTCCGGGGAAAGTTCGGGGTTTGATTGTTGCATTAATGGGGAATATGGTCTGTATAATTTTGTTTTTGACACACACATTTTTTTATTTTTTTATTATATCAATATGTCAAATGTTAATGTGAATGGGTTATCTCTCTCCACATGGAATGTTAATGGGTTGGGGCACCCCATAAAAAGAAGGAAGGATATTTCTGTTCTTAAGCGCAAGAAATATGATATAGTGTTTCTTCAAGAAACGCATCTTTCCCCGCAAGAAGCTGAAAAATTTAGGAAGATATGGGGTGGACATGTTTTCTTTAGTGCTGGCTCAAGTAAGAGCAAGGGAGTCATTATATTGATTAATAAACATCTACAATTCAAATGTCTCAAACAGATTAAAGATAAATTAGGAAGAGTCATTGTTGTGTTGGGAGAAATTCAGGGGTAAAGGTTGATTTTGGCTAATATTTATGCACCTAACGCTGATGATCAGGGCTTTTTATAGATCTTGAAGGGATGTTGCAAGCTGCTGGCATCTCTCATGACATAATATTGGGAGGAGACTTTAATATTTTGATGGACTCAGTCCTTGATCACAGTGAAGCAAAAGTGTGTAAACCCCCTAGAGCTACATTGACACTTCACAAGATCTGTAAAAATCTTGGTCTTGTAGATATCTGGCGACCTTTGAACCCATCTGGAAGGGATTATACATTTTTTTCATCAGTTCATAAGATTTACTCTAGAATAGATTTTTTTTGGATATTGAAGTCCCTCATTTCATCTGTTGTTGATTGCTCAATTTGAAATATCTTAGTCTCAGATCACGCCCTGGTGAGTTTAGAGATATTGCCACATACAGAGAAAAGGAAATCATATAATTGGTGCTTTAATGTATCCCTTTTGCAAAATCCTGATTTTCAACAAATGTTAAAGACTGAAATCAGTGTCTATATGGAGACCAACTGGTCCTCGGTATCCTCTGTGGGCGTGGCTTGGGAGGCACTTAAGGTGGTTCTTAGGGGTCGAATCATACAGTATGCCTCGTTTATCAAAAAATTCAAAGCACGAGAACTTGTGGAGTTGGAAGGGAATATTAAAAGTGCCGAGACACAGATGAAGCGCCATATGTCATCTGATGGCCTCAGAGAATTGACCCGATTGAAATACAGGTATAATACTATTCTGTCGCAGAAAGTGGAGTTTTGGTTGTTCAGGGCAAGACAGTCATACTTTGAGTCAGGAGACAAAGCAGGGAAGCTTTTGGCTAGATATATTAAGCAGAGAGAGTCTTTTTATACTATTCCCTCAGTGAAATCTGCTGGTGGTGAAATGTTTACCTCAGCCATTGATATTAATAATGCTTTTAAAGAATTTTATCTTGATCTCTATAGTTCCACGTCTTCGTCTACTGATGAGGATATTAGAAACTTTGTAGAACCATAAGAACTCCCTAAACTGACGAATGAGCAAAAAAACTCTCTTGATTCTGAGATAACCTTGGAGGAACTTGACGAAGGAATCAAGTCCCTACCTACTGGTAAGGCTCCGGGGCCAGATGGTTTTGCCGCTGAATTTTTTAGATCTTATGCTACAGAACTGGCTCCACTTTTGTTAGAAGTTTATACTGAATCATTAAAGAATGGAAAGCTTCCACCAACCATGACACAAGCCTGGATCAGTCTGATTCTTAAAAAGGACAAAGATCCAAGCGAGTGTAAAAGTTACCGTCCAATTTCCCTGATCCAGCTAGATGTAAAAATTCTGGCTAACATTTTGGCTAACCGATTAAGTAAAGTTATGACATCTCTTATACGTATAGATCAGGTGGGGTTTATTCGGGGCCGCAGCTCTTCTGACAACATTAGGCGTCTCATCAACATCATGTGGTCAGTGGCGAATGATCAGACTCCGGTCGCTGCCATCTCACTTGATGCCAAAAAGGCGTTTGATATGGTAGAATGGGATTATCTTTTTAAGATTTTGGAAATAGATGGGTTCGGGAGTACATTTATTGGTTGGATCAAGTTACTTTATAAACACTCTGTAGCAGTGGTACAAACAAAAGGATTAATTTCAGATTATTTTACTCTGGATAGAGGCACCTGTCAGGGTTGCCCTCTTTCCCCATTATTGTTCTGTCTTGCCCTGGAACCATTAGCAGCCACGATAAGAAAAGATGATGATTTTTCAGGGGTGATGGTGGGAGGTGTGGTGCATAAGCTTCTGCTTTATGCAGATGACCCCACTAGATCTATGCCTTGCCTCCACAGAATTATTAATTCCTTTTCCAAGTTCTCAGGATACAAAGTCAATTGGTCTAAATCCGAAGCTTTGGCTTTGACAGCATACTGTCCAGTAATGGCCTTCCAGCCAGGCGCCTTCCAGTGGCGCAAACAGGGCATTAAGTATTTGGGCATTTTATTCCCAACAAATTTGTCTGATTTAGTCAGAGTTAATTTTGACCCTTCAATAAAACGGTTTTCAAGCGATGTAGACAGGTGGGCTTCATTACGTTTATTGATGATTGGGAAGGTTAATGTTATTAAAATGAACTGTATTCCAAAATTTAACTACTTGCTACAGTCTCTCCCTGTAGATGTCCCCCTCTCTTATTTCAAGCAATTTGATAGCATAGCGAAGTCTTTCATTTGGAGTGGTAAGCGCCCCAGACTACATTTCAATAAATTACATAGGCCGATTGACAAAGGTGGGCTAGGCCTACCCAAGATTTTGTTTTATTATTACGCATTCGGTCTCAGACATTTGGCTCATTGGTCGTTTCCACCTGAAAGAGCCCCTCCCTGGTTCTGCATTGAACAAGAACTCCTTGCCCCTATTTTGCCATTGCACATCCTTTCCATCAAACTAATTAGAGAAGTTAAATCACACCCCATTATTTCACATTTACATTCAGTATGGACAAAGGTGTCCAGAGTGTTTAATTCAGATATTTATCTAAATGTTGCCTCGAGCCTATGGCTAAACCCCAAATTATGCATTTATAAGTCCCCTTTTTGTTGGTCAGAATGGATTGTGAGGGGGGTTATTTCACTCGTTGATCTTTACGAGAGCGGTATGATGAGATCCTTTGAAAATCTGGTTCAATATTTTGGGATCCCCAGATCTCAGTTTTTTAGGTATCTTCAGTTACGCCATTTGCTCTGTACTATTTTTGGGAGTAGCATACACCCCCCTAAAGCAGCAGATACTCTAGGAGTGGTGATTTCTGCTTTTGGAAAGGGCCATGAAGCATCAGTGTATTACTCCTTATTAATTCAGAGTCTGGGGGACAGAGTCTCAACCACTCTCAAGAGATTATGGGAGAAAGATTTAAACCTGGAATTGGAGGAGAGAGAATGGACTAGGATATTAAAAAACATAAAAACTGCATCGAGAGATGCAAGGGTACGCCTTATACAATTCAAGATTTTACATCGGTTCTATTGGACCCCCTCTAAATTGTATAGGCTTGGTCTTAAAGACACACCCACCTGCTGGCGATGCCAATCAGAGGAAGGAGACATGGCCCATGTTTTTTGGTGGTGCGCTGAGATTCAGGAATTTTGGTTGAAGGTACAGAGTGTTCTGTGTGACGTGTTGGGCATTCGGATTTCGTTTTGCCCCAGACTCTGTGTTTTGGGTGATGGGGCAGTCATCGACGTAGGTAATAAATACATAAACAATTGGAATCTCACTAGTGTGATGATAGGCAGGCAGATTGTTTTAAGGGGTGGGAAGTCGGTGGGAGCACCCTCAATTCGGGAGTGGTGTGAAGGGTGGCAGCCTTCGTAGAGGTATCATGTAGAAGGCTGGGGATATGGGATTCTTTTATTGGGAAATAGGGTAGATATTTGATGTTTCTGGGGGGCTCTCGCAGTGGGTCTGTGGAGAGAGAGGTATAGTTTAGAGTTGTATGTTTATTATAAGTGTATGTGTATGTATATGTGTATGTGTGTGTGTGTATATATATATATATATATATATATATATATACGTGTGTGTATGTGTGTGTATATGTGTATGTGTGTATGTATATGTATGTATATATATATATTCGAATCCCGTTCGGAGCGGGTCGGGCAGGACTGGCTACACTCATGCGCAGTCTGTCGATCAAACATGGGCGCTCAAAATCTTGCTTAAGAGTCACTCAACATGGTGCAAATCTGTCCAATCCCTTGAATAGCTCATCAGAGATAGGTCTCGTGGCCCATCAGCTTTGAAAACAAATGTTTATATATGCTTAAATATGTGGGCCCCACAGCTTATTCAAGGCCCCATCAACAGGGCCCTGTGACTATGAGGGCCGCCAGCCCTCTTATAGGACCCTTTTGCCTTCCTGTTTCTAGTTAAATTTTTTGGAGCAACTCTTTAACCTTATAGTGCTACGTGTTTCATATTTGATACATGACTTTCTAAAGTCTCTACATCATCATCACGATGTGTATGAGATGTCTACTGGTCCTAGT
The DNA here is from genome assembly GCF_019703515.2 of Myxocyprinus asiaticus. Taxonomy (NCBI): domain Eukaryota; kingdom Metazoa; phylum Chordata; class Actinopteri; order Cypriniformes; family Catostomidae; genus Myxocyprinus; species Myxocyprinus asiaticus. The sequence continues at coordinate 46,806,722 of NC_059347.1, read as the reverse complement.
GAAAGTTTTCATGCTGTATTGGAAGTAGAAGACCTTACTATATAATTTTCCAAAACTAGCAACCATTATGTTTTGATGCACTCATCTTTTTTATGTGAAATCTTTGCTGATTTTGAAGTAAAATGAACAATGATGTTTATTTTGCTACTGATATTTCAAAATGAGTAATTATTGAATTCAAGGAACATGTGCTTAATTTCATTATTTTGTAGAAAAATAGGTTTAAACAGGTTTAAAAAATATTCTTTGTACAGTATAAAAGGGCTGTCGAACAAAAACGTTTTTTATACTATTCATTGCTATAACTGCATGTTTGCCCTTCATTACAAAAAATAACTTAGGTGGTTTGGAAAATAAAATATTGATATTTTCTTTGTGTGATTCAAAAGTACTGATTAAACTAGATATGTTAAGTTTGAGACAAATTATAGTGTTGGTCTGACAAAACCTTGTCTGAAAGTTCAAAATAGTTTTAAATACTTGAAGTTAGAAATTTGTAAAGGTTTTACAAAAAAGAAAGCAAGAAAGAAGAGAGCATCTTAAAGTAGATTAAAGGGCTTGTGTGTTAGTTTTGACAGCTCAAGTTTGAAATTACAAACATTCTAAAACAGACTCGTAGCTCATTTTAACATTCTGTCAATGTAATGTAGTCTAGGGAATTTTTGGACACTTTTAAAAGGCTTAAATGATGCCTTCGCAGGGCTTTTCGATGGGAGAATAATAATGGCAGCCAAGCTGTAGAGTCGTTCCGAACAGAATTTCCCCAAAAATGACCAAAAGACTACTATATTTTGAGCCACACACCTTTCAGCCATTCGAAGCTCTCACAACGGAGGGTAAAGTCTTTGAAGGAAACAGTGTGTAGGAATGATCACTTCTGAATGGATTGCACCCCATCATTCAGATGAGTTGAAAAGATAGCTGTTTCTCACTCACACATATTACATCGCTTATCACTTCTTATATCGCTTCTGAAGATATTAATTTAACCACTGGAGTCTTATGGATTATTTTTATGATGTCTTTATTTGCTTTTTGGTGCTTCAAATTTATGGTCACCATTCACTTGCAGTGTATGGACCAACAGAGCTGAGATATTCTTCTAAAAGTCTTTTTTTGTGTTCTGCAGAAGAAAGAACGTCATACACATCTGGGATGGCATGAGGGTGAGGAAATGAGAGAATTTTCCTTTTTGGGTGAACTATCCATTTTAGTAATTATTTTAAACATAAGGGGTGTAACAGTTCGATTTTCTGATATAGATCAGTTCTGTTATCACTGTGATCACTAACAAACACCATGAGTGTTCAACATCACATACACCAGAGATGTGTTCGAAAACAAGAGCGATATATCCATTATTAGCACCAAAAGTCCTTCAGTGAACTCATAAAGCTTTGTTCACGCCCCTTAGCGTTTTGCGCCGAAGTACATCACTAAAAAGCATTTGCGTGAAGCAGGGGCGGATTATGACTAGCAAGGACCCCGGGGCCAATTTTCCTTTGGGTTTGGTGAAACTCATTACTCATCTGAATGATGGGGTGTGTTCCATACTGACACCCTCTTTCCTTCAAAGACTACCCTCCACTGTGAGAGCTTTGAAGGGCTGAAAGGTGTGGGGCTCAAAAATAGTGGTCAATTGGTCATTTTTTGGGAAATTCTGTTTGGAATGACCCTACAGCTTGCCTAACATTATTATTCTTCCATCAAAAAAACCTGCTACGGCATCATTTAAGCCTTTTCAAAGTGTCCAAAAATCCCCTAGACTACATTACATTGACAGAATATTTAAATGAGTTATGAGTCTGTTTTGGAATGTTCGTAATTGCAAACTTCAACTGTCAAAACTTTCACACAAGCCCTTTAAAGGTGCTGTAAGCGATTTTAGCGTTCTGAAGCTTTCATGTGACTGAGCCGTTGAATTAGCCATGCCCCCTCATTCCAAAACCCAGCACTCCAAAGATAATTTTGAGACCAAAACCAAGCAAAAGAGCAGCATTGTTTGCTCCTGTGGCTGTCAATTTCAACAGTGGCACAATAGCACACTCAACTGATGAACATTATGAATCATATCCTCAGTTATCTGCTTCAAATACAACACTATGAGAACGAGCAAAATGATTGACAGGTGAAAAGCGTCAATGTCTATGGTGCTCAGACACATTTTTGTTTGCTGTTTACAAAGTCTATAGTTGTCACAGAGACAGTGAGATATCTCAGGACACTAATTTCATAAATATCTTTAAGGGATTAGGAAATTGTTTTGCATACTTTTCCATGAAAAATGCTTACAGCACCTTTAATCTGCTTTAAGATGCTCTCTTCTTTCATTTTTTTTTGTTAAACCTGTAAAAATTTCTGGAGTCATGTGGTGCCATGCGAGGTTCGGACGTGTGAACGGCAAGCTCTGCGCACTTTGGTAGTTTTGATACTTGTTGTGTCATAATCCGATGAGATTTGTTACACTCGGTTTCATAACTGTTCTACGAAGACAATATGTCAAAGAATTCAAAATCCTCTGGGTCTGTAGACATTAAAAGACACTTACGTGCTCAAGCTGAAGCCCCTGAACAACAGGCCAATGCGGTGGAAGAGATCCAGCGTCAACTGTCGAACATGACGGCAATGCTGACGAAGGTCATTGCTGACTTGGAGGATCTTGCTGTAATACGTCGTTCGATTACTGCCATGGAGACAAAATTCACTGAGTTGGTTACAAGAATGGGGGACTTCGAGAAATGGATCGGTTATCTGGAGTCATTGGAAACCCACTAGTGACCAAGGCGGACTTGGAGTGTGTTTGGGAAAAGTTGGAAGACCTTGAGAATCGTAATCGGTGAGACAACGTCCGAATTGTTGGAATTTACCGAGAACAAAGAAGGCTGAGATATGGTGAAATTCCTAGACGAGCTCTTCCCACGTCTGCTCAACATAACAGGCCATAAGCTGGAAATTGAGCGTGCTCACAGAGTTCCAGCTCAGAGATCTGCTGAGGGAGATAGGCCCCGATAAATTCTGGCCAAATTTCTAAGATCATCTGATAAAAATCTCATGTTACGTGAGGCAAAGTGTAAAGGAAGTCTTTCTTGGAAGAAGCACAGCATTTTCTTGTTCCCAGACTTTGCGAATTTGACAAGAGAGAAATGTGATCGATTAAAGGAATGCAAGAAACTCTTACATAAGCGGAAGGTCACTTTTACACTGATGTTCCCAGCCAAATTGAGAATAGATACTAAGGATGGCTGTAAAACATTTACTTGCCCACAGCAAGCAATGTCCTTCATAAAGTCAATGGAGTAAGTAATTGTGTGATGCTCTCGATGCAGCCAAGTGGACTGACTCACTGAACATTCACTTGACTGTCCGAGGAAACTGAGTGCCTATTTTGTCTCTTTTTGTGCTGGTTCCCCTTATCGGCTGGAGTTTGTTTTGTGGAATAACACTCCTTCGGGACAGTTTGTGGATGAATCTGTACATTCTTTGAGCTTATGCCTCCTATTGGATGGAGTTTGTTTTGTGGAATATTTCTTGCAAACATTGGAGTGATTAGGGCATTTGTTGCACTCGTGTAACATCCGAGTGGGCCTGACTCACTGAACATTCTCTTGACTGTCCGAGGAAACTGAGCACCTATTTTGTTTCTTTTTGTGCTGGTTCTGCTAGTGGCTGGAGTATGTTTTGTGGAGGAATACACCTTCGGGACAGTTATGTGGATGAATCTACACGTTCTTTGTCCTTATTCCGCCTGTTGTCTGGAGTTTTTTTATAGATTATATTTTGTTGTGTAATTCTGTCTCACAAATTTTTTATAGAAGCACCGGACTCGAGCAATCCGACGGCAAAGTTGTCACGGGGGCTCTCATAGGCGTACATGGACTGTTTGAGTTTGGAGGGATGGACGCCAGTTGGCGCTGTCGTGCACGGGGTTAATGCGCACTTTATCTTTTTTCTGTTTGTTTGGTTCTGGGGGAAGTTCAGGGTTTGATAGTTTCAGTAATGTGGAATATGGTCTTTCTAATTTTATTTTTGACACACAATCTATTTATGTCAAAATGTCAAATGTTAGTATGAGTGGATTGTCTCTCTCCACATGGAATGTGAATGGGTTGGGGCACCCCATAAAAAGAAGAAAGGTTATTTCTTTTCTTACACCTAACACTGATGATCAGGGCTTTTTTATAGATCTTGAAGGGATGATGCAAGCCACTGGTACCCCTCATGATATAATATTGGGAGGAGACTTTAATCTTTTGATGGAATCAGTCCTTGATCATAGTGAAGTAAAAGTGTGTAAGCCCCCTAGAGCAACATTGATGCTTCACAGGATGTATAAAAATCTTGGTCTACATTTATTTTGAGACTTTTGAACCCATCTGGTGAGGACTATACATTTTTTTCATCAGTCCATAAGATTTATTCTAGAATATAATTTTTTATATCTAAGTCACTCATTTCATCTCTTGTGGATTGCTCAATTGGAAACATCGTAGTCTCAGATCATGCCCTGGTGAGTTTAGAGGTGTTGCCACATAGGGAGAAAAATAAATCATATAGTTGGCACTTTAATGTATCCCTTTTGCAAAATCCTGAATTCCAACAAATGTTAAAGGCTGAAATCAGTGTTTATATGGAGACCAACTGGTCCTCAGTATCCTCTGTGGGCATGGCTTGGGAGGCACTTAAAGCAGTTTTTAGGAGTCAGATCATACAGTATGCCTCATTCATCAAAAAGTCCAAAGCACGAGAACTTGTGGAGTTGGAAGGGATTATTAATAGTGCCGAGGCAGAGCTTAAGTGCCGAATGTTGTCTGATGGCCTCGACCCAATTGAAATACAGATTTAATACTATTTTGTCACGGAAGGTGGAGTTTTGGCTATTCAGGGCAAGACAGTCATACTATGAGTTGGGGGACAAAGCAGGGAAGCTTTTGGCTAGATATTTGAAGCAGAGAGTATTTTTCTACCATTCCCTCAGTGAAATCTGCTGGTGGTGACATTTTTACCATTTTTACATTGATATTAATAATGCTTTTAAAGAATTCTATCTTGATCTTTATAGTTCTACATCTTCGTCTACTGATGAAGATATTAGAAACTTTATGGAACCATTAGAACTCCCTAAACTGATGACTGAGCAAAAAAATTATCTTGATTCTGAGATAACCTTGGAGGAGCTTGGCGAGGTAATTAAGGCCTTGCCTACAAGCAAGGCTCCAGGGCCAAATGGCTTTGCTGCTGAATTTTTTAGATCTTATGCTACAGAACTGGCTCTACTTTTGCTAGAAGTTTATACGGAATCATTAAAGAATAGAAAGCTTCCTCCAACCATGACACAACCCTGGATCAGCCTGATACTTTAAAAGGACAAAGATCCAAGCGAGTGTAAGAGTTACCGTCCAATTTCCCTGATCAAGCTAGACATTAAAATATTGTCAAAAATTTTGGCTAATCGATTAAGTAAAGTTATGACATCTCTTATACATATAGATCAGGTGGGGTTTATTCGGGGCCGCAGCTCTTCTGATAACATTAGGTGTTTCATCAATATCATGTGGTCAGTGGCAAATGATCAGACTCCGCTGCCAACTCACTTGACACCAAAAAGGCATTTGATATGTTAGAATGGGATTATCTTTTTAAGATTTTGGAAATGTTCGGGTTCGGAGTACGTTTATTGGATGGATTAAGTTACTTTATAGACACCCGATAGTGGTAGTACAAACAAATGGATTAATTTCAAATTATTTTACTCTGGAAAGGGGCACCCGGCAGGGTTGCCCTCTTTCACCATTATTGTTCTGTCTTGCCCTGGAACCATTAGCAGCCACGATAAGAAAGGAAGATGATTTTCCAGGGGTGGTGGCGAGAAGTATGGCGCATAAGCTTTTGCTTTACACATATGATATTTTATTATTCATCTCCTACCCTACTAGATCTATGCCTTGCCTCCACAGAATTATTAATTCCTTTTCTAAGTTCTCAGGATACAGAGTTAATTGGTCTAAATCCGAAGCTTTGGCTCTGACATGGTACTGCCCAGTAACGGCTTTCCAGCCAGGTGCCTTCCAGTGGCCCAAATAGAGCATTAAGTATTTGGGTATTTTATTCCCAGCAAATCTGTGTGATTTAGTCAGAGTTAATTTTGACCTTTTAATTAAAAGGTTTTCGAGCGATGTGGACATTTTTAGATTTTGTATTCTAAAATTCAACCACCTACTATAGTCTATCTCCCCATTGAAGTTCCCCTCTTTTATTTCAAACATTTTGATAGTATAGCTAAATCCTTTATCTGGAATGGTAAACATCCTCGGATGCATTTTACTAAGTTACACAGGCCAGTTGACAAAGGTGGGTTAGGTCTCCCCAAGATTTCTTTTTACTATTATGCTTTTGGTCTCAGACATTTGGCGCATTGGTCACTTCCACCTGAGAGAGCCCCTCCCTGGCTCTTTATTGAATAGGAGGTCCTTGCCTCTATCTTGCCATTGCAAAGTCTTTCTACCAAGCTGCCCAGAGAAGTAAAGACACAACCTGTTATCTTGCACATGCATTTAGTGAGGACAAAAGTTTCCCACGTGTTCAATTCGGACATTTACCTGAATGTTGCTGCAAGTATTTGGTTAAACCCTAAATTGTGCATTAACAAGCCCCCTTTCTGCTGGACAGAATGGATTGAGAAGGGAGTTGCTACCCTGGGTGACCTGTATGAAAATGGAGTGTTGAGATCCTTTGAAAATATTATACAGCGGTTTGGGATTCCCAGATCTCAATTCTTCAGGTACTTACAGTTGCGCCATCTACTTTGTACCACCTTTGGGTGTAGTGCACAGCCCCCTAAAGCAGCAGACACTCTTGAGATGGTGTTTGCTGCTTTTGGAAAGGGTCACGAGGCTTCAGCGTACTGTTCCTGGCTAATTCAGAGTCTAGGGGACAGGGTTTTAACATCTCTTAAGAAGTTATGGGAGAGAGACTTCAATTTAGTTCTGGAGGATGAGGAATGGGGTAGGATTTTTAAAAATGTCAAGTCTATGTCTAGGCGCAAGGGAGCACCTCATTCAATTTAAGATTCTGCATTATTTTTATTGGACTCCCTCTAGATTGTATAGGCTTGACCTTAAAGACACACCTAGTTGCTGGCGATGCCAGTTGGAGGATGGGGACATAGCCCACGTTTTTTGGTTCTGTACTAAGATTCAAGAGTTTTGGTCGAGTGTTCAGAGTTATGTCTGTGAGGTCTAGAGCACTCAGATTTTATTCTGCCCCAGACTTTGTATTTTGGGTGATGGGGCAGGTATTAACGCAGGGGACAAACACATAAAAAACTGGGTCCTTACCAGCATGATGATCGGCAGGAGAGTGATTCTTGGGGAATGGAAGTCGGCTGGTGCGCCCTCATTTCATGAGTGGTGCACCAAGTTGGGCAAAGTGGCGGCTTTTGAAAAGATGTCACATAGACGGCTGGGCAGCTTGGATGCTTATGGCAAGAAGTGGGGCACTTATTTGGCCTTCCTATTGGGTTGCCAGGGAGGAGCAGTGGAGAGGGACAGTTTAGATTAAAAATATATGATTAATGAATATGTGGAACCCTTTTTCTTTTGAGTTTGGAATCAATAAAAATAAAAATCAATGATAAAAAAAAAAACCTGTAAACATTTCTAACTTCAAGAATTTAAAACTATTTTAAACTTTCAGACAGGGTTTTGTCAGACCAACATTATAGTTTGTCTCAACAAACTTTACGTATAGTTTAATCTGTATTTTTGAACCACACAAAGTAAAATATCAATATTTTCTTTTTCACAACCTAAGCCAAGTTATTTTTGTAATACAGGGCAAACATGCAGTTGTAGCAATGAATAGTATAATAAACATTTTTGTTCAACAACCCTTTTATACAAAGAATAAAGCTTAACCTTATAAAGCCTAACATATGAATAATAATCAGAAAATTATATTTTTTAAACCTGTTTAAACCTATTTTTCTATAAAAATAATTACATTTAAAGCAAACGTTGCTTGCATATCAGAAACAATATGAACGTTATTGTTAATATTACTTTGTCAAAATCAGAGATTTCACATAAAAAAAGATGGGTGCATCAAAATATGAAAGTAGCTATTTTGGAAATTATTTTACAAGGTCTTCTACTTCCAGAAGAGCATGGAAACTTTCACCATGCAGCATTATAAGATTAAAAAAAATAAATTATTAGAATCAGGAAGGCTAAACGGTCCAATAAGAGGGCTGGGGGCCCTCATAGTCACAGGGCCCTGTTGAGGGGGCCTTGTATAATATGTGGGGCCCACATATTAAAGCATATGCAAACATTTGTTTTCAAAGTTGATGGGCTGCAAGACCATGCAGCAAACCTTGTTTGCTCATGTAACTGTCAGCTGTAATAAATTATATCCCCATTAAAATATGATACATAATAAAATTTGATTTGATAAATAGTATATTTGCCCTGTGTAAATAACACTATATAGGAACTGGTATCTAAAATAAATAAGGGGTGATAAATAAATACTAATACAACAGGCAGGAAAAACAGACATTTATTCATTTTAATATCCTTTATATTTTATGAATGTGTTGAAACTTGACACTGGGCGACACACCCTGAAAACTGCACCGATTGAAAGGTTTCATGCTGAAGAGCCGCTTAAAAGTAAGTTTTTTTTTCTCTCTCTTGTAAAAGTAAACAAGTGTAAATGTCAACATCATACCATAAGTCATATAAAACATGAGCTCATTGATGTCATGAAATATCAGTCTGCTTTTTTATTCCATCCGTTACTCCTGGTCGGAGGCTTCCGTAAATATTTAGTTTATAGGACGTTCTACATATGTTTGATGGTGCAACACTCAAATTTTTAGTAGCGCCTAAAGGCTAAGTTGTAACTTGTAAGTTGTAGCTGGTGCAACCGGCCTCTGGGCACTGGCCCCATTGGCCCAGTCCGTAATTCACCTATGCTTCTAGTTTACTATTTCTGCCGTAACTATAAACTGCAGAAACAGTTTTCATTTCGACCACTAGGTGGCAGCATCGCGCAAATGCAAACAGCGCGCGACCCGGTAATAATGCACTGAGTGACATCTGCACTTCCTCTTTGCTCCTGCGTCGCGAGTCCAACCATGGTGTGTTATAATCTCCTGTACAGTTTTATTGAAAATCTGTTGTAATCCTCAATTTCTGAACAACTTAGAGCGTACCAAATGATATAATGTAAATATATACGCACTGGGCATCATATAAAATGTTTTATGGGGTCAATTACCTTATGAATTAAGTGATTATTGTCTTTTTGTCGGTTAGCACTGTCGTAGTGTATATTTTTGCATTGTAGCCGCAAATGACTGGAATGTGAAGTTGATAAAACACTAGCTATCTCCTCTGTATTTTATATTGGTGAACTTAATCGTCACAGTGCAGCTCTTGTGTGTTATCTGTATATTGAGTTTGTTTAGAGAAAAGCAGTGACGCTAACATTAGCTCGAGCGCTAGTCGTGTCGTGAACTCATAACTAACTTACTGAGATCATAGATATACAATATGTGTATTTGCAGGTGAACGTGCCGAAAACCCGCAGGACCTACTGCAAGAAATGCAAGAAGCACCAGCCTCATAAAGTGACCCAGTACAAGAAGGGCAAAGACTCTCTGTACGCCCAGGGTGAGTTCAGCAACAGCATAAAGTTGTGGTGCTGACTTCACTGACGGTTAGATTAAATGTACATGTGTGTCTATCTTTTCCTTTCAGGAAAGAGGCGTTACGACAGAAAGCAGAGTGGTTATGGAGGACAGACAAAGCCTATTTTCAGAAAAAAGGTAAGTGGTATACCAAATGGACAACTGCAAGAGTTGTCAGATTTATAGTGAAAGCCATGACAATCTTGATATCTGATCATGGTGAACTGCAAATTGAAAGGAATAGTTCACCCAAAAATGAAAATTATCACTTACCCTGATGCCATCTCAGTTGTGAACAACTTTCTGATGTCTTCAGCAGAATACAAATGAAGATTTTTTGAAAAATGTTGTAGCTCTGTAGGTCCTTATAATGTAATTAAATGGGTGCCATCAGGCTGCTGGCTATTTGATGGTCCAAAAGGCATATTTAGGCAGCATGAAAGTAATCCACATGACTCCAGATGACCATTTCATGTCTTCTGAAGCAAATTGATAGGTTGGTGTTAGAAATAAATTGATAATTAAAATGTTTTTAACTGCGTTGCTTCCGCCCAACGCTGTATTGCTGTTTGAAATGAACTACCTCTCATGTGACGTTTGTTCCTCTGTTGTATACAAAGCACGCTTCTGACTTCTCGCGTGAACGCACCATATGTGCCCTTCAAGTGGACTCGGAAATATCGCAATTACGAATTTCGAGCACATGAATGACCCAGTGAAGTCGGAAGTTAAATTGGGGAAACTCAGAATTCTACATGATACTCGAGTTGCAGAGATGGGAGGAGTCCTAAACATTCAACATGGCAGAGGAGAGTACAGTTTTTGTACAGAATGACAGGTTTTGTTCATTTTTCTAAATACAGCTAATTGTTAGTGCTTGCTGTTTTGGTCAAATTAATTTGTATATCAGCAACCATTCTATGCATGTTGTAAATTTTTACACCGTGAAAAATTTGACCAAAATTCCATTATCGTCAGCAAGCTAACTGAGTGATATGTGTTATGGTGTTAAAATAAAAAGTTCCTCAAGCAATATGAATGAACGAACCTGACGTCGTCCATGTTTCCTGTTCTTTCCAACAACAAAGCACATGAACACAACGTACTTGTAATTACCACTTCAGAAGTGGGAAGTAGGAAAATTCCAATAGCACATGAAGGCAGCAGTAGCACTTGCGTCACTGATGCGTCGACTGCTGGCAGGAAGCAATAAAAAAGCACAAAGCAGCATAAAAGTAATCCATACTCAAGTGGTTTAATCCATGTCTTCTGAAGCGATATGAGTGTGGTTGAGAAACAGGTCAGTATTTAAGTCCTTTTTTACTTTAAATTCTCCTGCCTGGCCAGTAGGTGGCGATATGCACAAAGAATTCGAAACTCCAAAGAATGTGTGTAGGTTTTTAGTAAATCTGTTGAAATATTCAGAAGATTGTGATGCAAAATATGGGATGGCATGAGGGTAAGTACATAATGAGAGATTTTTCATATGTAGCTGATTGTAGTCTGTTAGTCTGAGTTTATTTGGTTTGACTTTCTAGAAAAATATCGTCTTTGGACTTGACCTCAACTCTGCATGGGAAATACAGATTTTTCTAAATCTTAATATCACAAGTGTGTTGTTGTATTGAATATCAGCATGGCTGTGATTCAGCTGAAAGCTCAAGGCAGCCAGTAATCACATCTGTGCTTATTCTGTACAGCAGAGCAAAATTGCTTATTCAACAGATTTTATAAACAAGTAATTTGCATTTTAGACCAAATGGCCTTTTATTTTGTATCTTCATTCTCTGCGTACAAAACAAGTTAAAGGAATATTCTGGGTTCAATACAAGTTAAGCTCTATCAATGGCAATTGTGGTATAATGTTGATTACCACAAAAATGCATTTTGACTCTTTCCTCCTTTTAAAAAAGTAAAAATCGAGGTTACAGTGTGGCACATGCAATGGAACAGAATGGGGCCAATAAAAGTGATTATGGCCAATGTTTGGAGGGTTTAAAGGCAGAAATGCAAAGCTGATCATTTTATAAAAGTACTTGCATTAATTCTTTTAAAACATGTATTAATTGAGCTGTAAAGTTATTTAAATGAGTTTTTACAAGTGTTTTAGGGTTTGTCGACATTATATCGTCATGGCAATGAATTTGTAAAATTGGCTATAAATTTACACCATATGGTTAGTAAGTGATTATCACTAATATCATGTTAACCCATGTTGTTTTTGTCTTGTGGTTATACTTTTGAAACAATGAGTATTTTAAAGTTTATGGATTGGCCCCATTTACTTTCATTGTAATTGTCTCAATGGCAATTACATTTTTTGGTTATCAACATTATGCCACAAATGCTGTTTATTGAGCTTAACTTGTATTGAACCCAGAATATTCCTTTAAACAAAGACAAAGCATGGTCAACCGTTGCGTGTCACTGAACAACATGCAGCCTGTCAGAAAACTGGAACTAACTGTTGAATTGTTTACGTTATGGATATTTTTTTGTAGGGATGCGCTGATGGATCAGGCACCGATCTAAATCGGCCTATCTTCATCTTAAATCTGTGATCAACCGATTGTGCCTAGAATCATGGCCGATCTTTTTTTTCCCAAAATAATCGCATACACTGCTACCTTAATGAATGAGAACTTGCTCAGCCATCGAAGCATGACATTTATGGGGAGGGTGAGATGTTGGTAATTCTAAGCATTTGCGAATTTACACTTTCAGACATGCAGTAATTCAGATGAATATGCAGGTTTGTTTTAAAAAATGTATATTGCATGTGTATGAATATTAAGGTGCCCATTTTCAAGAGTCATTACGATAAATCTTACTCGCTGTACTGTTTGACATGGATAGGACAAATACTGCAAATGGATGTAAAATTAAATTGAACAACAAATAAACATGCAAACATCTCAGTATACATGATGTAATGCAAGTAGTGACAGTGTGTGGTGCGATAAACAGTTCAAGCAATTGTGCACGCTGTGTTTCACTCCATCCAACATGCGCGCTCAATCTCTTTTCAGTCGCTCATCCCAGCGCTATTTTGTGAGAACCCTGATTTAAATCAGATAGGTTTGTCGCAATACACTAATAATAGTTTAACCTTCAATAATAGCACTGCTTCATTTAGTTGCTTAATTAGTGAATTGTGCAACAAAACGCCAGTGTTGGTAAATCATAGATACAGGGTTCCCTCGATCATGGAAAACTGGAAAAATCAGGGAATTTTAATTAAAATTATTTCCATGCCTGGAAAAGTCATGGAAATTAGTAAAAATCTTAAGTCATGGAAAAATGTTTTTTTTTTTAATTTTTTTATATGTATATATACAATTTTATTTATTATGCTCTGTCCTAAAATATTTATTCAGGGTGTTACGTTGCACTGGATTAAAAACACAGTGAAGAGTTTAAAATATAGGCTATCATGTTATTTAGAAAACCTGACTAATTGGGGTGCTTTCACACTAGCACTTTGTTGCGCACCCGGATTCGAATGACGTCAAAGTTTGGTTTGTTTGGATAGTGTGAACGCTGTTTTCCGGACTTGGGTGCACACCCAGAAACTGCACCAGAGTCCGCTTGAGAAGGTGGTCTGTGGTACGGTTCGCTGCTGATATAAACGTAATCATACCAAATCGCAGAAGTGAACCGCTCGTGATGACGTATAGTTCACAATTAGGCTCGCCATCGCGATTATTATGGTATAATGCATTTCTCAAACCTGCTTGTGTCCAAATAAATCCCTTTCATAGAGCAGCTCACATCTCTTGCAGTGCATCTGGGGGCTCGCGGCAGACGAATGCTAATATTCATCACATTATTGCACATGCAATGCATCCGTGGGAGACAAACACAAGTGTCGCTCTGTGCATGTAAAGTTTTCGTGATAAATCTAAAGAGATGAATACTTTAATAACACATTGAAGCTGATGTCTAGAGTTGTTGCCTAGTTACAGTGGTAAACAGCTGCCGCTTGTACTCACGTTAATGACTCAATCAGACTGTGGTTCGGACCCAAATAATATGATGTGAATAGAGAGACCAGAGGGGGTAGGGGAGGGGTAGGAAACGAACTCTGGTGTGGTTCAAGCAATCGAACCAAGTGTGAAAGCACCCTAATCCCCACCCATTTTAGGATTCATGCTAAATGTTTGTATGAATTACATTTAAAATTAAATGTTTTCAGTTTAACTTTTATCAAACAGTGATGTTGTTTTGTTTTTTTACAAGTTTGTGATTATGTAGTTTCCGTGCCATTTTCAGAATGAAAGGCTAAATCTTTGGACATGGAAATAAGCTTTCAAGTCATAGAAAAGTCATGAAAATTTGTTGTAGATACCAATGATTTCTCACTGAAGCAGTTTTGGAGTTTGTAGTGGATATATCTAATTTCTAAATGCATCTCTGCTGTGTGTGATGCTCTCATTGTTTTTACCGGTTGCCAGTATGTCACAATAATCATTGATAGTGACAACAGAACTTTAAGGTTCAAATAAATGTTAGCGTTTCACAATTAATGTAAATCATATGTAACTTTACAGTGTGGGGCATTAAACAAAAAACTACAGCAAATAACTTGCAAAAGTGTGGCAATGGGCACTTTAAAAAGGAATATCGGTAATCAAATTAGTTTTGTATGATCACAGGGTTACAATTTAGGTGATTGGGATTGACCTCAGATTTTCTGATTGTTGCACCACCATTTCTTTGTAAATATCAAATGTAACTGTTCTTTTGCTGTAGGCTAAAACCACAAAGAAGATCGTGCTGAGGCTGGAGTGTGTGGAGCCCAACTGTCGCTCAAAAAGAATGTTGGCCATTAAGAGATGCAAACACTTTGAGCTGGGAGGAGACAAGAAGAGAAAGGTGAGAGGAACAGGCATCAGCTGACCAAACTTTACTTCTGTTTTATGACTAACCTAGGAGTGTATTTTTCTATCGGACATAAAATCATACACGCAGACTGACAATTACACACTCCTCTTCACTCTTGAGTTACACAGGTCAAAGTGTCATGGAGGTACACATTCAGTTGTGGTAGTCTCCACTATGATGTAGTTTGTTGATCTTGGGTTATTTTGAAATGACCATTTGGGATTATTTGTAGAGTCGTTTAGTCATAAATTGCTTTTCAGTGTCTAAATTTGAATTCAGTTTACCAGAATTTTCCCAAGCAGTTAAAGCATGTTTATTGTTAGTACTGTTTGGAACATTTCATTAGGTGGATTTCTTAATTCTGAAAGTGTAGTCAAAGGAATGTTTTAGGTTGTGCATTTATCTAATTCACAATCTGAGTTGGTGTGTATATGCATTGAGATGTCATTTGGTACATGAAAGTGGGTGTTGATGTGTGATGTACAACACATGTATAATGAATGGCAGAGTTTCTGCACTAGGGCAAACCATAGAAAATTGTGTAACAGCAAGACTTCTTAACATGTCTTAATTTCTGTTCCCTCCATCTTTTACAGGGCCAGGTCATTCAATTCTGAGCTGGGCCATTTGCTGCTTCTCTGGTTTACCATCTGTCAATAAAAGTTGTATACAGTAATGCTGACTATGCCTTTTTATTAAGCATCAGTGTTTTCAAATAAAGTCCCACATGCTGATTGCACCATAGGTGACTAACATAGCAGATTTGCTGTAAAAGCAAGTGTTCTGCATCTTATACTGTGGTTTGGGGTCAAGCATATTACATATCCTGCATTGTAAGCCAGATCTTTACTTGGACTCATACTAAGATTAGTGTGTGAAGTCAACAGAGACATACAAGGAGACATCCCAGTCATTGAACAATTGAGAAATAATTCATTATGACAGCTGAATGAAAAGCTCAGCCTGTTAAAAGAGCTACATGAATTACTGGAAAAGGCATCGCCTGATCTTTTTGCCTTAGACTGGTGCATCTGTATTGGCTTTAGATCAACCTAAAAAATACTTGACTGATTTGAAGCAAATATAGTGATACTAATTTTGTCAGGTTTTAATGATTTGCACATTATTTAAACACAAGCTTTCAAAGGGTTCTGGAGATTTCAGTCTTTCCTGAATTCATTGAGGGTTCCCACGGTAATGGAAAACCAAATTTCAGAGGATTTTAAAATGACGTTCCAGGCCTGGAAAAGTCATGGAATTTAGCAAATTCTTAAAAGTCATGGACAATTCCATAGTGAATGTACAGGTGCATCTCAATAAATTAGAATGTTGTGGAAAAGTTCATTTATTTCAGTAATTCAACTCAAATTGTGAAACTCGTGTATTAAATAACTTCAGTGCACACAGACTGAAGTAGTTTAAGTCTTTGGTTCTTTTAATTGTGATGATTTTGGCTCATACTTAACAAAAACCCACCAATTCACTATCTCAAAAAATTAGAATATGGTGACATGCCAATCAGCTAATCAACTCAAAACACCTGCAAAGGTTTCCTGAGCCTTCAAAATGGTCTCTCGGTTTGGTTAACTAGGATACACAATCATGGGGAAGACTGCTGATCTGACAATTGTCCAGAAGACAATCATTGACACCC
The DNA here is from genome assembly GCF_019703515.2 of Myxocyprinus asiaticus. Taxonomy (NCBI): domain Eukaryota; kingdom Metazoa; phylum Chordata; class Actinopteri; order Cypriniformes; family Catostomidae; genus Myxocyprinus; species Myxocyprinus asiaticus. Next base: position 46,790,493 of record NC_059347.1, on the reverse strand, counting down.
TTCACAAGGAGGGTAAGCCACAAACTTTCATCGCCAAAGAAGCTGGCTGTTCACAGAGTGCTGTTAACAGAAAGTTGAGTGGAAGGAAAAAGTGTGGAAGAAAAAGATGCACAACCAACCGAGAGAACCACAGCCTTATGAGGATTGTCAAGAAAAATCGATTCAAGAATTTGGGTGAACTTCACAAGGAATGGACTGAGGCTGGGGTCAAGGCATCAAGAGCCACCACACACAGACGTGTCAAGGAATTTGGCTACAGTTGTCGTATTCCTCTTGTTAAGCCACTCCTGAACCACAGACAACGTCAGAGGCGTCTTACCTGGGCTAAGGAGAAGAAGAACTGGACTGTTGCCCAGTGTTCCAAAGACCTCTTTTCAGATGAGAGCAAGTTTTGTATTTCATTTGGAAACCAAGGTCCTAGAGTCTGGAGGAAGGGTGGAGAAGCTCATAGCCAAGTTGCTTGAAGTCCAGTGTTAAGTTTCCACAGTCTGTGATGATTTGGGGTGCAATGTCATCTGCTGGTGTTGGTCCATTGTGTTTTTTGAAAACCAAAGTCACTGCACCCGTTTACCAAGAAACTTTGGAGCACTTCATGCTTCCTTCTGCTGACCAGCTTTTTAAAGATGCTGATTTCATTTTCCAGCAGGATTTGGCACCTGCCCACACTGCCAAAAGCACCAAAAGTTGGTTAAATGACACCAATGGTGTTGGTGTGCTTGACTGGCCAGCAAACTCACCAGACCTGAACCCCATAGAGAATCTATGGGGTATTGTCAAGAGGAAAATGAGAAACAAGAGACCAAAAAATGCAGATGAGCTGAAGGCCACTGTCAAAGAAACCTGGGCTTCCATACCACCTCAGCAGTGCCACAAACTGATCACCTCCATGCCACACCGAATTGAGGCAGTAATTAAAGCAAAAGGAGCCCCTACCAAGTATTGAGTACATATACAGTAAATGAACATACTTTCCAGAAGACCAACAATTCACTAAAAATGTTTTTTTTATTGGTCTTATGATGTATTCTAATTTTTTGAGATAGTGAATTGGTGGGTTTTTGTTCAATGTGAGCCAAAATCATCACAATTAAAAGAACCAAAGACTTAAACTACTTCAGTCTGTGTGCATTGAATTTATTTAATACATGAGTTTCACAATTTGAGTTGAATTACTGAAATAAATGAACTTTTCCACGACATTCTAATTTATTGAGATGCACCTGTATATCTATTTTCTAGTTCTGCTTTGCTCTAAAATATTTAATTAGCTAAATATTGTTCTTGTTTAACCCTCATGTGGTGTTCGGGTAATTTTTGACTCATTTTGATTTTCTTTAAAAATAAAAATGGTATATTTTATCTGAGTGTTTCAAGACTTTGTGACTTTTCCTCCACCAGGTATCTAAACAAAAAAAAGTCTAAATTTTCATAAAAAAAAAAAAAAAAAAGCGACACTTGTAGCGTTAAATTGACCTGCCATGGGAAATACTAAAATACAGAGGGTTTTTTTTTTAATTATTGTTTGTCAAATAAAAATCAATAAATCATACACAATGCAGAACACAACCACACATAAATGAAGGGGTGATACTATAAAACATCCACAATGCAGAAAACACACACAGGTTTGTTTGATTATATTAGTAATTGCTCATTGATTTCATATCAGTCTAATTATATTTTCTATTTCCAAATTCTAAACCTAATCATCACACAAACGTGCACATCACTTGATTTGAAAATCAAAATCATCTGACCCATTTTTTTTTCCTGAGGACATTTGGTGTAGACAAGCCTGTCTATATATACCAAACATACCACACAGGTTGTAGTCTGAGTCTGACCCGTGTGTGACAAAAGTTTATGCTGGAATTTTGATATTTGAAATAAATGACAGGTAACAAAATAATTACTCTTTATCTTTTCTTTGTAACACAATCAGATTTGACTATGGCAGCATGGTCATGTTTGACAGCATATTGGAGCATCATTGCAAAATCTGACACTTCAACAACTGGTTTAGAAAAAAATGTTAAAATTTGGCAAATAAACGTTTTTTTTTTATAATGTCTAAATAAATATCCAATGCATATCTTGTGATAATATCTAGAAATTAATTTGTTACAACAGAGATCAGCCAATGCATAGACCACTGAAGCCATCTTTTGGCCATAGTTGTTATTTCATGTAATTCTTTTTTTTAAATTATTATTATTTTATTATTATTATTCCAGCAGATGTCACCAGAGACCCCAAATGCATGACAAATTGTGATGTTTTGAAACTCTTTCAATTTCCTGAAATTAAGGTTTTTATTGAATTGAAGATAAAAATGTGCTTATTTTATATGAAAATTAATGGTAGAATCTAGTAAATTAGAGCTAAATAAGGTCTAAATACCATAAAATCCCCCCCCCATAATGCGCAACTTTAGTGTTTTTACGTTAGTATAATCTGTGTTTTTACATATCTTGGAGAAAAAAAGTACAATATTTCACATGAATGCTCGGGTCATTTTTGACCAGCGAACACCATGAGTGTGACTCACAAACTAGCACTGCACAAGTGTTAAAGAAATGTCATTGTGATGTCTGATTTGTGAGCAAATCCTTTTGAGTTAGTTCTGTAGTTATTGGTCGAAATGGTTCACAAATCAGTCTAAATGATTCATTAGCGAATCAGTATGAATCAATATGATTTTTAAAAATCTGTTTGCAATTTTACAAATGGCTGGAAAAGTCATGGAAATGCATTCGTCAAAAAAGGGGTGGGGACCCTGTATTGTAACATTTTTAAATTGTAGTTTCCAGGCCTGGAAAAGTCATGGAAATTCATAAAAGCTTAAGTCATTCAAATTTTTATGGTGAATACTTCTGAGCTTTGGAATATTTAATTGCCTAGAAATTGCTCATTTGGAATGCTATAAAATAACTTATCCAGTAGAAAAGACATGGAAATTCATTGGTCAAAAGTGTGGGAACCCCTGCCGTTCAAGTTGATTAGAGCTGGACATGCATGACTAGAAAACAGCTGCCTGGAGCTGTTACCAGGATAGCTGCCAAGTGGACTGACTTGCTTAAAAATGCTTGAATGAATTTGCCATATTTGTTTTAATAACCCTTTCACATGATGTCAAAATTAGATAAATGACAGACTGTATTTATATGATGTCCTTACCATGGTACTGAAAATGTAATAATATCCATTGTGTATGATTAAAGAGATCTAGAAAATTCTGTCATGTTTTATTCAGCCTCATATTGTTTCAAACCTGTTAACTGACTGAATTCTGTAGAATGCAAGAGATGTTAGGCAGAGTGATAGTCTAAGTCACTATTCACTTTCCTTGAATGGAACAGGTAGAATTTGGAACAATGTGTGGGTGAGTAAATGATGACATTTGGGTGAACTGTCTATTCAACATCTTTCTTCAATATCAGCCATGAGGCAGAACATTTTTAATACAACTTATTTATTTTTAACCACACAGACAGGAACACAGGTGCTCAGAGCTAAAGTAAAAATGCTTAAAAAAAAATCCTAAACCAAAATAGAAAATGAGTTGTATCTCTAGTAAACTATTCTGTAATTTTCCACCCAAACTCTGGCCTGCTACTTTTTTATTGCACAGCAAGAATGTGTTTGCATCTCTGGAGACCAAAGGCCAGAGTGATTCAGTCATTCTACATACAGTATAAACTAAAGGTCCACAAAGCCTTTTTGTAAAATGTATGTGGTCTTAGACACATACATATAAGCTCACTCATGCAGAGAGAGAGAATGTGTATTGCACCTCTGTCTTTTTCTAAGACCAGTTTGATTTTAAATGTCCTTGACAGGGGCAGGAAAACTCTGGTCTCATCCTCACACTGAACTTAAACTGGCTCACAGAATGGTCAAAAGGTCAAATTAGGGTCACATAATCTCAAGGTTGCAGGGCAGGGTGAATGTCCTCATGTCTAAGCACTTTGTACGTGAACCAGTAGAACACGTTGAAAACGAGGAAACTGAGAGGAAAGACAGCTCGTGAGATGGTGTCGATCCGTTTTGCTCGTTCCACAAAGCGCCGGCGGATATCAAACAGGATGTGGCCAGGGGGCAGACCTGCAAACATGGCGGCAGCCTCAGAAAGAGGCCCATCCCCAGAAAGACAGGTGTCCTTCCCGTAAGACATGAAGAACAAGTCCTGATTCTGCGAGGCTAACTGCTCTTCCTGAAGATAAAAAAAAAAAAGAACATTATTTTCTCAACATAGTTTCTGAACTGTGAATACATGTGTTTATGTGTAATTATACAACAGCTAGTCTGGTCCTCTAACATAATCTCTAATATGACCCTGCTTTGACTTCCATTGGAACTATTTTACCAGACCTTAGCTGTTTAATTAGCCACGCCTCTGCACTCCAAAGAGCACACACACAATTGAAGACAATTTTATTGGAGCAGATGGAGGGCGGGGATCTCCCTTAGCATTTCACCATCCGACCATGAGAGTTTCGTGGGAGCAGGACACCGTTATAATGGTTGGCAGCTAAACAAAGGATCTGACCGTGGCCCGTGGACACCTTTTTACCCACTCGTTCTCTGAATTTTTTGACAGTTGGAGTTTGAAAAGTCTTGACCCACATTAGCATTCTGTCAATACAAGTCTATGGGTTTTTTGATCACACACTATGGGAAAAACGTAAGTCCGATCAGTTAGAAAAGACATAGCACACTAGGTCAGAACAGTTCTAAAGGATGGCCTTATAAAATGAATGGGAGAAATTGGAATGCCCAACGGATGTAGAAAAGGATGTCCCACCTTACAGGTAAAAGAGCCATTCACCTTTTTCGATACAGACATTGACTGTCAGTCAGCTCAAGAACAAGCATGCGCATTAGCTAGACAAGTTGGGAAAATAGTGGTTCTCTTTCATCATCTCGTCTCTCCACTCGATGTTTCAGAGAACTGGGGTTACAGAATAAGTAACCTATTGTTTTTAGTGTAATCTGAGGTAAAGAAGCACAATTTATGACACCAGTATTGTCAGATTTTACTGCTGATATATGTTCTTCGATCATAATCTTGACCAACTGTTTTGGAAATTCGGTCTTTCCCCTTTCAAGTAGATTGTAGCTGTACTTGTATGCCGCTTGTTTACATAGAAAATAGCTGCCCAAGGGAATTTGATGTAACTTAAAAGCTGTAGGGGAGATACATTTAAAGGTGCCCTCAGTAAACTTTTTGATTGTGTCATCTTGGACTTAACAGTGACACCTAATGGTGTGGATGCAGCATAATTCAAAATCAATAGTTTTCATTTACAAATGCCATTGTAGAAATTCACAATCAACCACCATGAATAATTTAATCCAATAGTAAGTGTCCATTAACAAGATGGTTACTGAGATTAAGCGTGTAGTATTCAGCTGGTCATGTGATTCTAAAATGGCAGCCCCCATTTGGGCACCCCTGCTCCAAGTATAAGGATTCTGACATGAATAGAGTGACCATGTGAGTGGTCATGATTTTATACATGTGTTTCAAATTACAATTCATTTCTTTAGGAGTAAAACTTTTTAATGGGGAAACAATTACTGAGTACACCTTTAAGAATTTTGGACTTTGTTTAGGGATTTTGGAAAAATCCTAATAAGTTTATCCACGTTTTTCCTGAATGCAAATGTGTTTCAAGAACAGTTTTTTTACTCATATCAGTATACATTTAAGCGGATAATGGCAGGTAATCACAGTTTTGCCTGCTATTTAATACAACAGTGATTGTATGAAATTGTTTATATATATGGTATATGAGTGTGCGTATACCTGTGCACAAGCGCAACATTGGCCTTGGCGTTGTGCATTTATGCATGGAGTGCTCCCCATAACGTTGATGCTTTTATTTTTCATCTCCGTGCCTCCAGTCTGACCAGAGGCCTGAACACAACACAAAGACATAATTTATTTAAACAATAAAAGATTATCTTCCCTTGCACTCCTCAACAGACTGGTCTCTCTGTAATCATGCATACTATCTTAATCTGAAACCGGGTCACAATGTACATTATTAAAAATCTCCAGTGAGCATGCAAATGTTTACTGTAAGACCTCTAATTTGTCAAGACATAACTAAGCCAGCAAGGTCATGTTCTCACACCAGCATATTCCACTCTGAACCATTTAGTGTTTAACAACACATTTGACTCTAAGATTAATGTTCCTATGTGGGAAAATGGTATCTATGATAGGGGAGTCTGGGGATAGTTGTCACACTTTTCACTCCAGTTATTATTTCTCGGCATAGTTTTATTTTTGAAAGTCAGTTTCTATTTAAGCACACACCTTACATCTTGGCTACAAAATAGTGGGGTACAATAAAAATGTGACAAAAAACCTTTTGAACCTGAAAAATAAATACATAAAAAAATAAAAACCATTGTCCTGAGAACAAACTTGAGAACATTTAAAAATTTACAATCTACCTTAATTGTATAGTTGTACCTTGACTGAATGTATGCCAGAGTGGTTTTATTGTGTTCCCTTGTTTACCCAAGAGCTATTTCACAGTAAAAAGTTTTGTAATTTTGCCTCTAAACCTCATAGTTACTGAAATATAGCCCTTGTGACAACTTCCACGTTGGACAATGAGCCCCGGTCTCCCTTATTCCATTATTTATTTATTTATTATAAAAACAATTTGTTGGCTTCAGCTGCTTTTTCAGCTTTATCTTCCTTTTTTGGACCAGCCTTCTTACACTCCTTTGTGCTTTATTCAGTTTTCCCTTTTGATTTCCAGGTTACTTATTCTTAGTGATATCTTCAATATATATCTGAGTATGTGTGAGAAATCAACAGTGACAGCACATTTGTTCCTTGGGGAAAAGCTTTTTTTTTCAGTATGGGATCTGGTCAGTTAGGTGTTTCGAGTGCTTGTGCTGAATCACATTGTGTACAGGTCGTTGCGCTGGGTGAGTTAGTGTACATAAGATCAGACAACCTACTGCGCTGTGCCATCTAGGACCAAACAGCCCATGTGCAGCAGTGTGTACGTGTTTCCGTATTTATGTACTCATGCACATTGGGTTGTGTGTTTTTGAAGGCCTAAAAGCCTGAGTGCAGAAGTGTAATAAACATGCATGTAATATGTTTGCATATTACATGCCTAACGGCAACCCTTAGACAAGTAAGGGGGCACAGCACCACCAACTCACCCACGGGGGCACACACACACACACACACACACTGCCTCTCTGATACTGCATACGCATCCTGTCCTGCTGGGCAATGGAGGGAAGTTGGAGGAGGAATAGAAAAGGACAGGATGGTGTAATGTTTATTCGCTGTGCACTTTATGGCAGAGAAGTGTCCACTGTACTCACAGTTATTACAGTACAGTACTCACTTTAATTTATGCTGAATTTTTATTTTATTTTTATTCACAATGATTATTTTTTTCCATCCTGATGCATAACAGTAATGAGAATTGCAGGCAAGTGTATTAATTTGTCATGATAATGCTCCTAAAATAGGACCAAAATCATTTTCTTAATGCAAAACATTAGATATCATATAAAAGATTTTCTTTAGATTTGGGGGTCAAATGTGACCTGCACATGTTCTTGACAGGCTTCGTCATGACAGCCACGGTCATAGAGAATAACAACACAAGACTAAATGGCCTTTAGGAAATTCTGAAAAGAGCAATAATGCCTATGTATAAAAAAAATCTGAGCATTTACTAGAATTTAAATTTAATGGGACCGTTTCAAGGTATAAAAATGTCCAGCTGCTTTATGATGTCAGTTTTTCTCCATTCACGTTGCCTTACAATTGTGTGGAAATAATACTATTATTCTGTCAGTCCAGTATAATATTTATGAGATCACGTTATACCATCCTTTATGGCATCACTGACCTTCCCTTGTCTCTGCTCTGGAGGGGGCCAGCAGGCTGCTCTCATGAAGGATCAAAGGGACACAGTGGGCATACAGTATCTTTAGGGCATGAATGCATGTGTGTATATGACAGAGGAGAGTTTCTGACGGCCACTCACAGCTCTGCAGCATTGTTCCTCCCGCAGTTTTCTCCTGAGTCTGAAGAATTCTTTTTGTTGCCGAGAGACAAAGTTAACAGCTGCATACTCCAGCAAAGCCGCAAAGACAAATAGCAAGCACACTGCCATCCAGATATCAATGGCCTTCACATAGGACACCTGTACGCATATACACACAGGGCTGTCCATATAACACTCAGTAAAGGAATGTTCCGGGTTCAATACCAGTTAAGTTTTATTAAAAGTCAAAACGTCTGTACAGTAATGCACTTTGGAAGTCCAAGGCATTGCAGCAGAGTAAATGTTATAATATACACTGTTTAAAAATGATAGCCACAAGAACTAAACATTATACAAGTAAACATGAGACTTGAGTGATTAAACTACCCATAACCATCCACTACCCAAAAAGTACTGTTTACAGAAAGCCATCCACAAGGGCCATGGCAGAAACGCATAACCAGATGTTAATCTGCCCAAAGCAGTAGTCCCTCTGCTAAATGGACAATTTAGACAACTTCACAGCTTAAATAAAATTTTTGTATGGAAGAAATAATATAAGTGCTTTAACAAAAATACAAGCTTCACATTTTTGCTTTTAAACCTTTCGGGACACCTTGCTCCATAGACTTCCATTGTAAGTGTCTTAATGTAAACACGATTTTGGTTTCTTTGTACAAACTGAGGGACGAGTCAAAATGAATGATGTGGTAAATGGGTTTAACTTGTATTGAACCTGAAACATTCATTGAACATAGGGTGCAGTTTAAGTAAAGAACACAGTGAACATATTAAAGGGACAAATCAACAGTTACTGATACCAGATGGATGAATGGATGGATGGATGGATGGATAAATGGATGGATGGATGGACAGACAGATGGATGGACAGATGGATGGACTGCATTGCTTCCTCTCACCCACCTTAGGCAGTGATGCTCTGGATCCAGAGCTCTGTGTTGTCATGGTGAGAACTGTAGTGATTCCTAGCCCTACACGGGCCGGGGCAGCATCCATGTTGATCCAGAAAGAGACCCATGACAGGATAACTGTTAGAAGGCTGGGGATGTACATCTGGATCAGGTAGTAACCCATCTGCCTTTCCAGATGAAACTTCACTTCTATACAAGTGAACTTACCTGGGTGAAACACACACTCATGATAAGCAGTAAAAGATAAAAAATTAAAACAAATATAGCTGGTTTCATTATAGTGGTGCTCCTGCTAATGGTTGATGGTTCTTCAAAATCCTAACCCTTACTATTGAACATTGAAGACATGAAGGAAACCTCTAATCATGTGGCTTGTTGAAAAGAGGTGTGCTATAACTTTTCTAAGTATTTGAACATATGAATTTCATCTGACAGATGATAAAACAGGCAAAAAAATCCCATAGACTTACTTGAAGGAGGGACCCGAGCCATATATCTAGGGACCAGAATATTATGGACTTGGTTACTTGGGCCAGTAAGAAACCACCTAGCAATCTCCTTGCAATACACTAACAGCCATCCAGAACACCCTAGGAACCATATAGCAATGTGCTAACAACAACTAAGGATACCTTAGCAACTGAAGACTCAGCAACACCCTGGCAACCACTGAGACACTCTAGAATTCTGTCGTGGCAGGGAGTTTTGCAGGGGTAAACACTCATCACATTTTCTTCAGAAAATCTAAAATCCATTTCACATTATCTTTCCTCATAACTCATTGTCAGGTTACTTATTTTATTTTATTTTTTTCCTCTTTTCTCCCAATTTGGAATGCCCAATTCCCACTTCTTAGTAGGTCCTCGTGGTGGCGTGGTTACTCACCTCAATCCTGGTGAAGACAGTCAATCCACGGATCTTATCACGTGGCTCGCTGTGCATGACACCGCGGAGACTCCCAGCATGTGGAGGCTCATGCTACTCTCCATGATCCACACACAACTTACCACGTGCCCCATTGAGAGCGAGAACCCCTAATCGTGACCACAAGTATGTTACCCCATGTGACTCTACCCTCCCTTGCAACCAGGCCAATTTGTTTGCTTAGGAAACCTGGCTGGAGTCATTCAGCACGCCCTGGATTCGAACTCGCGACTCCAGGGGTGGTAGTCAGCATCAACACTCGCTGAGCTACCCAGGACCCCAAGTCAGGTTACTTATTAAATGTTTCACTGCATAATAAAAACATAATAATAGTGGATTTGCAACAGTGCCATGTTGTACTAAGTACAGACTTGTAGTGCACTTAATGCCGTACTGATGTTGAAGTGCTAGTACTGCAGTTTTTAGCACTGTACCAGTGTTGTAGTGTTTTGTACAGTATCCCAGATCTTTTTCCTCCTTCAGGACAAACTGGGGCAGCATAAGGTCATCAGCCACTTGCACTGGGCCTTCATCCAACCACTGAAATATCAGATCATTCATAGTGTAGCCAACTACAGAGAGAGAAAAGAGAGAGATAGAGAATAATGGGCATCTAATAGAGAAATGAGAATAGAAAATGAAAGAAAAAAATGTATTATGTCAGAATGTTAAATCTTACAGCTTTCTAACTGCATAGTGCAGGTCTGTATGTCCATTGGAAAATTTTTCAGATCCATAGGACACGACAGAATCAGAGTTAGTCTGTGTGTGTGTGACAGAGAGAGAGAGAGAGAGAGAGAGAGAGAGAGAGAGAGAGAGAGAGAAAGAGAGAAGAGAGAGAGAGAGCTCTTACATTTCTAACTAAAGGGATAGTTCACCAAAAAATGTAAATGTCATCATTTACTCACCCTTTCAAAGTCATTTGACTTTCTCTCCTCAGTGGAATACAAAACAAGAAGAATGTTCACACTGCTCTTTTCCATACAGCGAAAGCATATAGTAACCAGGGTTTGCAGAGTTCCAAAAAAAAAAAAAAAAAAAAAAATCAGTAGTATAAGTATCCAGAGTGAAACCTTGGTCTTAATTTCATTGTATGGAAAAGCTGTGTGAACATCTCCTTTTGTGTTCCACAGTAGAGGAAAAGTCACACAGTACATTTCTTTAACAGTTTGCAATGGCTTGAGAAAGCTGCAGGGGGCAACATTGCACCTGATGCTGTATAGCACATTTCCATTCTGGAAAATCCTCAGCAGTTTGTTGTCAGTGGTGACCTCGTGGAAATTGGCGCCTTTCTCATTGGCAAAGAACAAGTCTGGCTTCCAGATGGAGTCCAGCATGGATGGATCCAGATCCAGGGAATCATCTGGATACTCTTTATAAGCCAGCCTTGGGTCATTCCACTGCTGCCGTAGAAAAACATTCAGCCGATAGTCCTGAGAATCAGATGACATTCACAGTCATACAAATCTCTGCTTGGAATACAAAAGGAAATGTTAGGCAGAATGTTAGGGAAGCCTCAGTCATCATTTACTCTCTCTGAAAGAAAAAAAAAAAAAAAAAAAGATTCTACGAAAGTGAATGGTAACTGACGCTAACATTTTTCCTAACATCTCATATCAGAATCAGAATCAAAATCAGAATCAGCTTTATTGCCATACAATTTTTTACATGCTTACACATACAAGGAATTTGTCTTGATGACAGGAGCTTCCAGTACACAACAATACAAAAACAGCAACAAGACTTTTAAAAAATAATTACATTTTAAATTTAATATGAAAGAAATAGAGTCAAAGAAATAGGTTTTAAATGACATGAGGTGGCAAAAATGATGAAAGAATTTTCATTTTTAAGTGATCTGTCTCTTTTTAATTTGAGATTGATACTTAAGGTTCAAATTTATAGTCAGATTAAAATGTAGACTAAAATGAGTCACAACTGCTTGTAGCATTTGCTAAATTGCATAATAACATTTTCTAAACTGAATCTGAAATCTGTGAGAAAAGCGATTTACAGCTTTACAATATGTTTCCATTTGTTAACATTAGTTAACAACAGTATTTAACATGAACTAGCAATTAACAATACTTTTAAAGCATTTAGAGTTAATTTCAGCATATACTAATACATTTTTTTAATCAAAAGTTGCATTTGTTAACATTAGTTAATGCACTATGAACTAACAATGAACAATTGTATTTTTATTAACTAACATGAATAAAGATTAATAAACAATGTAAAAAATATACACTACTGATCAAAAGTTTTGAAACACTTGCCTGGAATGTTTCTCATGATCTTAAAAATCTTTTATCTGAAGGCATATGCTTAAATGTTTGAAATTAGTTTTGTAGACAAAAATATAATTGTGCCACCATATTAATTTATTTCATTATAAATCTAAAATTTTATTTTAAAAAAAGTTTTTGAAATTGATGACTTGGACCAAATAATAAAGAAAAGCAGCCAATAAGTGCCCAACATAGATGGGAACTCCTTCAATACTGTTTAAAAAGCATACCAGTGTGATACCTCAAGAAGTTGGTTGAGAAAATGTCAAGAGTACATGTCTGCAAATTCTAGGCAAAGGGTGACTACTTTGAAGATGCTAAAATATAACACAGTTTTGATTTATTTTGGATTTTGTTTAGTCACAACATAATTCCCATAGTTCCATTTATGTTATTCCATAGTTTTGATGACTTTACTATTATTCTAAAATGTAAAAAACAAATTAAAAAAATAATAATAAAGAATGAGTAAGTGTTTCAATACTTTTGGCCGTTAGTGTATATAGTGTTAATTGTTTGTTCTTGATAATGCATTAACTAATGTTAACGAATGGAACCTTATTGTAAAGTGTTACCAACGCTTTTAGACTCCTATCACTCACATTTTTTTTTTTTTTTTCTAGTCTAGTCATAGCTTGATTCTCACATTAACTCTTAGATTTGATGTCTAATTCTCTTGCATTCTCGTCTGACTACTTTAAATTTGTTCTTTTTTTGTAAAAGCTCCCTAGTGGTACATTCAAGACCAAGCATATTTCTGATTAGCTCTTTTGTGTAGGCATCCTTTCCATTTACATATTTTTCCTTTCTGTGTATATGTGTGCACAGTTTTTATGATTCTAGGCGGGGCTAAAGAAAACTCAGAACAAGTTTGATGGTTCCTCTGTTGCCTCTGTGTGATTTTAATGGTCATTAATCTAATATGTACTGACAGGTGCTCCTAAGGAAATATGTGTATTTGTTTGTTTGTGTGTGTTGTATGTGGGTGAGTTAATTACAAGGGTATTATGCTATAAATGTGGTTTATGAGGAAAATTGTAGTGTCCCCATAATTCAAAGCATTTAAAAAACATACTAAACTATGTTTTTTTTTTTTAAATGTAAACATTTTGAAAGTTTTTTGTGAGGGTTAGCTTTAGTGGTAGGGGTAGGGTTAGGAGATAGAATCTATAGTTCATATAGTATAAAAATCATTAGGTCTATAGAGAGTCCTCATAAGGATAACCACACCAACGTGTGTGTGTGCGTGTGCGTGTGTGCGTGTGTGTGTGTGTGTACCATGGTGGTCTCTGTGATGGAGCCAAAGCTGTTGATGAATATGTTGCAGGTGACATTTACAGGAGGACCTGAAAAAAAGAACATCATAAAAAACATCAACTTTACTTCCTATCTGACAAACACACACACACACACACACGTTGGTGCAGCTATCATTATGAGGACTCTCCATAGACGTAACGATTTTTATACTGTACGAACTATAGACTCTATCCCCTACCCCTAAACCTAATCCTCACAAAAAACTTTCTGCAATTTTACATTTTCAATAAAACATTGTTTAGTATGTTTTTTAAGCGATTTAAATTATGGGGACATGTCCTCATGAACAACATTTATAGCATAATGCCCTTGTAATTACCAGTTTGTAATCTAAAAAATTGTCCTCGTAAACCACTTAAACCTGCCCACACACACACACAGACACACAGACACACTGTATGCATGGACACAGAGTTCTAGCAGCCCACTTAACCAGAAAGACTTTCACACAGAAAAAAAGAAACACACACACACACACACACACTCTCTCTCTCTCTGTCACAAATTATTAGAGGACAAACAGAATCAAAAAGCCAAATGTGAGTCATGCACACCATGAAAAAAAAAAAAAACAATATTGGAAAAATTTACATTTGTGACCACCGATTTTACATTATTAGATTAGATAAACAACTGAAGCAGAATTGACATGCTGTGGCAGCTGTAGTTTCTAGAAGAAAAAAAAAGAAAAAACTCTTACAGGGAATTGCAATAGTTTCCATGACAATATACTAGGGGATTTCAAAGGCTATTAAATCAACTTACAAGTGATGGTTTAAAATGAAGCATTTTCATAAGCAAGTGTGTGGGAGAAGGAAAAAAAACCACTTAGCAACCCAGACAACTGTGAAATACCCCATTTACTTTACTTACATTTAAATGAGTTCTACAGATGGCTATGTTGATTTATCTGATATGTTTTCACAGCATATCTGCAGTAAATATTTGATTGTGGTGCTTTATTTATTTAACGTTAATGACATTAGAGATATTTATAGCTGATCAGAGGGGACATCCCATCACACGCACTGACAGCAACATCTCTGAGATGTAGAACAGATATGAAATATACACGAGCTCAGAGAACGCCACAGAGAGAGAGCAAGGGAGAGATCATGAGAGAGAGAGAGAGAGAGAGAGAGAGAGAGAGAGATCGGGAGAAAACAAGGCAAGAAGAATGAAAGAGGAAGAAAGCAAAAATGTAGCAAAAAATGTCATAATTTACTCACCTTTACAACCATACAATATACATCATATATATCAATATATGAATATTACATTTTGATGAATCTTCATGCTGACCTTTTCCATACAGTTCCTGGTGACAATTTTCAAAAATGAAAATTCTCTCATCATTTACTCATCCTCATGCCATCCCAGATGTGTGTGACTTTCTTTCTTCACCACAACACAAATGAAGATTTTTAGAAGAATATTTCAGCTCTTTTGGTCCATACAATGCAAGTGAATGGGTGCCAAAATTTTTATGCTCCAAAATATTCTTCTAAAAATCTTAATTTGTGTTCTGCAGAAGAAAGAAAGTCATACACATCTGGGATGGTATTCTAAGTCTTCTAAACTCATGCTATAGCTTTGTGTGAGGAACAGATCAAAATTTAAATGCATTTACTGAAATTATTCATCCTTATTTACTCATCATTCAATTATTCACATTATTCACTGATAATCCTTCAGTGAGTCATTAACTCGAGAAATTCTGTGACTGCATCACAGGAGTGAGTTGAACTCAAGAACCAGTTCAGTTCAGTTCATGAATGCATCATTCAGTCCAGTTTGATCTGTTTTTTACATTCATCTGTTTCTTACACAAATATATAATTTGGCTTCAGAACTTGGAACATATGGCCTACCTTTATAGTTCTAGTTTTTTTTTTTTTTTTTTTTTTTTTCAGACAACAGTCAATGTAGGGGGCAAATCTGCATGAAGATTCTTCAAATGTATTTTGTGTACCAAAGAAAAAAATATCAGCATATGGGTTTGGAACAACATAAAGGTGAGTAAATAATGATAGGATTTTCGTTTTTGGGTGAACTTTCCTTTTTAAACATAAGCTAGAGAAGACCAGTGAAAGAGAGGGAGTGATTTAGGTCTGTAGGTTAACACGCACTCGAGCAGACAGCAAGGAAAAAGAAATGGCCCTGCCACGCACTGAGAAACTGCTCTTCATAGATATGATGTTGTGACACTTTTTACAGAGGGAACTCTACCATGAGCTGACAGCCGTATCCTGCATGTTTCTGAAATCATCCTCATCACCGTCTGGGGCTGAAATTCTATCTTACATTCTGTCATCTTCTGCTCTGAATGCCTGTTTTTTTTCTGTGGGTGACTTTTGTGAGAGTGTGACTGAATGGTACAAAATAAACCAAAGAAACCATGGGGGGGGGGGGGGGGGGTCACATAGTTTAATGAGATGTTGTGTTGCTCTGTGTTTTCGGCCACAGCATTTTTTCCTCATGTGAGAGAATGTAAATATATTCTTTGCTGTGAACATCAGATTTTTGCTGAGTTACTGTCAAAACAATCTATGTACATGAGATTAAGCTGCAGCAGCAGTTTTTACTTCTGTTCTGTGTTGCATTATATGATGTTTGAGAATAACCAAAATATCACAAGATAGCAACAGAAAATGAATGGAGAGGATAATTTGAAGTAGCAAGAGCGAAGCGAAAATGTGTTTGGATTTAGCAGAAGGGAATTCCAGACTAACAGAGCATTGCTAGTGTCATTACGAGCAGATTACTCTTTTTAAAACCACAGTGGTAAAACAGACCGTTTGTGAATGTCATTTGTGAATCTTTATTTTGTAAAATGGTTAGGATGGCAACCAATTTTCCCAAAATAAAAATTGTTATTTTCTCAGCCTAAACCCATGTGATTCACAAATGACTTTGGTGACATTTGGTTCTCACACATCTGGTAACTGATCTCCACACACCAGGTTTGAATCTTTGCAAAAGCAGTTTAGGTATATGTAGTCTGAACAAGACAAAATGAAATCAGATTTTTACAAGCCTGATCCTTCCCACATTTGTAGGTGGTTTAAAATCAACAGTTCGCTCAAAAATTAAAATTCTCTCATCATTTTCTCACTCTTGTGCCATCCCAGATGTGTTTTTCTTTCTTCTGCAGAACACAATTGAAACTTCTTTTAGAAGAATATATCAGCTCTGTAGCCAATTCAAAGCAAGTGAATGGGTACCAAAATTTCTATAAAGCACATGAAGGCAGCATTAAAGTATTGCATACTCCAGTGGTTAAATCCATGTCTTTAGAAGCTATATGATCAATATTTAAGTCCTTTTTTTACTATAATTATCCTCCCTGCCCAGTAGGTGGCGATATGCACAAAGAATGTGAATTGCTAAAAACAAAAGAAGAAGAACCTGAAAGTGGAGATTTACAGTAAATAGGACTTAAATATTGACATGTTTCTCAGTTTGAATGGTCAGATCAGATTTCATGTGTTTTTTTTTCATTCATTATGGGTGACAGGTTGTTGCGTCAGGTTTTCAGAACAATAATAATGCCCAAGCTTTAGGATCGTTCCAAACACAATTTTCATTAAAAATATAATTTTAAAAGTGAGTTTAAAATTAATCTCCTTTCAGCACTCCGAAAATCTCACAGTGGAAGGTGAAGTCTTTTGAGGGGAACACGGCATAGGGATGATCACTTCTGAATGGAACACGGAAAATTTGTTATATATACAACCCCAATTCCGAAAAAGTTGGGACAGTATGAAAAATGCTAATAAAAACAAAAAGGAGTGATTTATAAATTATATTCACCCTTTGCTAAATTGAAAGCACTACAACTAAACATTATATAATGTTTTACCTCGTGAATTTCATTGTTTTTATGTACAGTAATTTCAAATCAGATGATTGCAACACGCTCCAAAAAAGTTGAGACGGGGGCAATTTAAGACAAATAACAATTTGACGAGTTAAAATAACAAGGCACTGTGAAACAGGAGATGTTAAATAGGTGAGGCAATCATGTCATAGTACTGTATACTGTACAAGGAACCTCCAAACACAGCCTAGTCCTTCAAGAGCAAGGATCATTCGAGACTTGTCAGTTTGCCTAAATATGCTTTGCAAATAATCCAACACTTTGAGAACAATGTTCCCCAAAGACAAATTGGAAGGAATTTGTGTATTTCACCCTCTAAAGTGCACAATATAGTTAAAAGATTCAAGGAATCTGGTCAAATCTCGGTGCGTAAGGGCAAGACGAAAACCACTTCGCAATGCGCGTGATCTCTGATCCCTCAGACATCATCATGGGCTTGGGATTACTTTAGTAAACCTTTATTAGTCAACACCATTCACCACTGCATCCACAGATGCAAGTTAAGACTTTACTATGCAAAGCAGAAGCCCTACATCAACACTGTCCAGAAGCGCTGCTGACTTCTCCTGGCTCGGTCTCATCTTAGATGGAAAGTAGAACAGTGGAATCGTATTTTCTGGTCAGATGAGTCCACATTTCAAATAGTTTTTGAAAAACACAGCCGTCGTGTTCTCCAGGCCAAAGAGGGAAAGGACCATCTAAGCTGTTTTCAGCATCAGGTCCAAAAGCCAGTGTCTGTATGGGTCAGGGTTGTATCAGTGCCCATGGCATGGGTAACTCACACATCTGTGAGGGCACCATTAATGCAGACAGATATGTACAAATTTTGGAGCAGCATATACTGCCATCCAGCACCATCTTTTTCAGGGATATCCTGGCATTTTCAACAGGACAACTTCAAACCACATACTCGCTGAATAAGCAGAGATTGTGGGTGCTAGATTGGCCTGCCTGCAGTCCTGACCATCTCCAACTGAGAATGTGCGGTGCATTATGAAGCGCACAATACGGCAATGAAGACCCCATACAATTGTGCAGCTGAAGGCCTGCATAATGGATGAATGGGGGAAAATTCTTGTGTCTGCAGTGTCTAAATGCTTGATAAGTGTTATTAGAAGAAATGCTGATGTTTCACAGTGGTAAACACTCGACTGTCCCAACTTTTTTGGAGTGTGTTGAAATCGTCTGATTTTAAATTACTGTACAAAAAAAAATAAATAAATAAAAAAAAAAAATATATATGAAATTCACAAGGTAAAACATCATATAATGTTTAGTTGTAGTGCTTTCAATATAGCAAAGGGTGAATATAATTTAAAAATGTTGCTTTTATTAGCATTTTTCATTCTGTCCCAACTTTTTCAGAACTGGGGTTGTATGTCACAGGGCAGCCAAAGCAGAGCAAATGTATTTAACAATAATACAGATACTGGCTTTACCCACACAAAGAGATGCACTAAGGTGTGGTAACCCTTACCAGTTACGAGCCATGACAATGCCATTAGGTTGTGAATGTATCACGTGAATATGGGATGCTTGAGCAATTTGAGTGCTACAATACAGGACGGGGGCCGGGTCCCCTTTGAGCATTTTTCCGCTTCAATACAGGACTCAGAGCCTTCAATATGGGACATTTGGCTGCCCGCTAAAATACGGGACAATAATTATGCCTAAAATACAGGACATCATGGGCAACCCTACATTGCAGAACATCATTGGCAACCCTACATTGCACATGCCACCTTTCTGTTTAAAAATTCAAACTGTTAATTATTAATAATTATTATTAATTATTTTTTAACTTTCAGACAATGTTTGTCTTCTTTCAAACATCAAAGTTTGTCTTGACAAACTTTACAAATTCTTTTTGATGATGCTGAAATTACACAAATCAGCTTTAAAGTTCTATATGTTCCCCACACAAAGCTGTCGTATGGCTTCAGGAGACTTGGAATGTAGTGTAAAAGTTGTAGATGGACTATTTTTATGGTCCTTTTTTTATGGTCACTGTCTGTTTTCATTGTATGGAAAAGAGCAGCTTGGACATTTTGCTAAACAATTCCTTTTGTACTTTACGGAAGAACGTCGAACATCATATGAGTTTCAAATGACAAAAGAGTGAGTAAATGATGACAGAATTTTCACATTCGGGTGAACTATTCCTTGAACAGAAGTTACACTAAAGCAGTTTGGAGTGGAATGCATACCTTTAAATTTGGGTCTGATTCGAGCATCATATCCAGATGTTTTCCCCATTAGTTTATCCAAGAAATCGGATGGTGACATGGGCTTCACCCTACTGATGGGCGATTTTAGCTCCTTACTAAACACACACCTGAGAGAGACAGACAATACATCTCAGAAACAACTGATCTAGACCCATCCACCAAACAGATTATCATATTTTAATCATATGTGAGTGCATGTTATTGATTAATAGATCTGTACTCTATAAATTTGTATCTATTGACGTCAATTGTTCATGTTCACCAGTCATCATTTGTATCAATAATGTTCCAGTTTTGATTGAATGCTTTGGCAATAATGTGTGTCAATTTGAAACAAACAAACAAATAAATAAAAAAGAGTTGGGTAATCTGGTCACCAAAGAAATACTTAAGCGAAAAATTATATCATCATTTATGTACCCTCAAGTTGTTTCAAACCAGTGTGACTTTTTTTCTTCTGTGGAACACAAAATGAGATGTTAGGCAGAATGCAAGGGACTGATAGTCTCAGTCCTCATTCAATGTCATTATATAGATAAAAGAACAGTTAGCATTTTTCAAAATTTTGCTGAAAGGTGAGTAAATAATGACAGAATTTTCATTTTTGTGTGAACCAAACTTTTTAAACCTTTTAGGCCTAAATCAGGCCATTCGAATTTCTGTCCCACCTTTGTCTTTTACCAGCACCCCCTTCTTCTGGACAATGTCCCTGTCTACCTCTCCGAGTGACTCTAGTTAAACAGAGAGAGTTGTGATATCTCTACTGGCCTGGGCCTAATTGTGGGTCATTGCATGTATTAATATTTCTTAAAGTATAAGTTTGGTAAAAGTGTAACATAAAAAAATACAGAACGCTCTTCTCTCTCACACACCATAACCCCTTCACTTTAAATATATTCCATATTTAAAGAAATTGTCTGGTCCAATTTTCCTGTCTGTTTGTGAGCAGAACTGTCAAATCTGATTTGTGAAAGTCTAAACTCCTAAACAAATGGAGAATCAAAATAAGACACACAATGAATGCATCCTTAGGTCAGTGTTTGCACCCCATATTGTCATTCTGGAGAATTGAGTTGTTCGGGCAAAAATAGTTCAATCTCATGTGAATTTGAACCAGTTACGGTGAAAATGACTTCAGACAGAGCTGTCTCTCTGTGTCAGCCTCACACTTCACAGACCCAGAAACATAAAGCATAACAAACACACACATAAACATAAGAACATTCTCTGGGATTAAAATAAACCTTTCACCCATGAAGGTTACTGAACTGCTAAACACACAAACAGTGCAAGGATGTCACAGACTCACACACACATTTGTCTATCATGGTTGGGAGTTTTTGACTTCTATTGTTTTAATACTTTTTTTATGGATAGAAAATGTTTTTTTTTAATCCCCTAACCCTGCACCTAAACCTCATTTTTTAGGATGTTTATTAAGTAATTTCCCTCGTGGGGAAAATTGGCTAGCATTTGGTTCCCTTAACGTTCCAAAACCTGACATACCCTACTAGAACTGTACATGGATATTTCAACATAAGTAAAGGAACAGGTCATTAGAGCCATTTTACACACCATTATACACACAAATATAATCCAAACCCATATTTTATCCTTCAAAAGCAGCATCTACAAGTGTTTTAGTGTAATGAAGCACTACCAGTAGGAAATGATGGCACACCTGTGAAAAACTCACCTCATAACCCCTTCAAACATCCACCAAACCAGCAACGACTCCAACAGGATCCTCCACAACAGCGAAAACATCCTTTTACTCTTCAGCTGCTCTCTTCTCCTCTCTAGTGTCCTGTGGCGAGTTCTCAATAAGTAGATGTGTTTTGGAGGGGCAGGGCACCCATTGCAATGCACTCTGATCTCTTCACCACTGCTATCTGACTGAGCACTGCATCTCCAGACCGGCAGACTAAGAGATGTCTGTCTGTGTGTGTGTAGGGGGTCTTTCAGCTGTATTTCACTCTCTTTTTGGCTACATGCTAGCCTGAGGTGCAGTTATACCTTAGAGAGGGGAGAAGGCAACAGAGCACAAGATGCGTTTAAAGACTTTTATCAGAATAAACAACTGAAACACTTCTCAACCTGAAGAGCTACAGATTCTCATCCCAGGACGCACTGCAACCGAGGACAAACAGCCATCCAATCCGTCTCATCTGGCAGCTCATCTGTTTGTAGTCTGCATTCTTGAGCATTAGTTAGGTAGTTGACAACATACATGGGCATTATTTATTTTTCAACATCAGGATTTTAGGTTAAAATTTATGTATAAGATGAATACAGGTAAAGTGGGACACTTAAGCTTAATCATCTATTATTATGTGTGTATTCTTCCATTACCAAAAATCTGCATTAAGTTAATCCTACAAGAGTATGGAATGACACAGATGTGGCCATTTAGAACATAGTTTAAAAAACAATGGCAATGGCAAATCATCAGGAAGTGTCCCACTTTATCTCTCTTCACCCCTCTCTCTCATAGCACTCATGATTTTCACTTAAAAATTACTTACATTTCAGATTGTTTCTCTCCAAAACCAGCTGAATGCCTTTGAGGACTTGGAATATGATGCAAAAGTTACATGGACTAATTTTATAATAATTCTGGACACCTTTTTAAGCTTTAAAGTGAGTCACAACTGTAATTATATTACAAAGATGGCCTGCAATATACATTAAAACATCTCCTTTTTTGTTCTGCAAAAGAAAGGAGGTCATACAGGTTTGGAGCGACATGAGGGTCAGTAAATTATGACAATTTTAATTTTGGCCTGAACTATTAATTTAAGTAGTACTGCAGTATGACAGATTAATTATGTTTATATGAATTAAATATACCATGTAGTCTCTCAATTAATACAATAAATCTGCTTTTATAATAATATTAATAATAGTTTTAGATGTTTAGCATGAGAATGTGTGTTTTTGGAAAAAATAAGAGCAAATGAGAACAGAATGGGCAGGAAACCACTGTTTCCCCATGTTAAATGGGCAGCTTTAAAGGAGGGCAATACGAAGTACAAAAAGACCACGGTGAGGACGTTAGAGTGGGTGAAAAAGGAATGACTGAAAGAAGAAAAAGAAGTCAGAGCTCTGTGTGTGTGTTGAGTCACAGTGGATAACTAGGCCAGTGTTAATTTTAATGCATCTTCACTCCAGAGTGAACCAAACTAAAAAAAACAACAGACCCAGTTTCTATGTGAAATCACACACATGCTCAATAGTCACGTCTAAATTCCATGTTAAAACAGTCTTGACCTCAGGAGGAATCAGAGCACATACCTAAACTACACAGACACTTGTGCCGTCAGCTAAGGAAACATGATTATCTGTAAATGCTTAACACACATGAATGATTTCTGTTGGTAACCAATGAATCATAACAATTAAGCTGAACCACCATCACCCACACATGCTTCAGCTTGGTTTAGTGGTCTCAATAGAGATTGTAATACTAAGACTTACTAAACTAAGAATTGCTGGTAGACTCCATCTGGCAGAGGAGCAGAAGTTTGTGTGTACGTCTTTCTGGTCATAATATGATTTAAAGCAGGTTCTCATCTGCAATCAAACTGGTTTTACTTCTGGACCCAAATGTAAACATGCAACAAATTCAAAAGTAAACAAAAATGTCCTTAAAATCAAACATTGAAGTATATTAATTGGTATATCATTGGCTTTGAAATGTTGAATTACATTTTGATGGTATTATGCTCTCGGTATCCAATAATTCAATGCACAAAACAATGTTCATCCTTATAACAAGTGAACCTATATTTAATGTAGTCTATAAGTCATATTTTCTTTTACCTCACAGTTTTATTAATAATTTGAGGATAAGGGCATGTCAACCAACCTGTCCATGTTTAGCATCTGCCTAATTTGGCTAGATTTACCAAGTGACAAATGTGTGCCAAAACATTGTCTATTGGAGTTTGATTGGATTGCCTTTGGTGTCAACAACAAAAGATATAGAAAGTGCTTTTTCTTCCCTTTTAAACATTGATAAGCATATTTGTTGCGCTATCTTAAATATATAGAGTTAAGTGGTTAGTTGCATTTTATTATTTGCATTTAGCATAGTTTTTCCCAGGGTTTCCTCAACTCCATCAAAACAGACATGCGACCAATTTTTGGGTCATGAGTGACCCAACGATTAAGATCCACTACTTTAAGAATCTCAGAATCCAGAGGAAGTATATCAATGCAAAAAACTAAAACTGTACTTTGCTCAAAATTCTTGAGCTGAATGAACTTTAAAAGAATAATTCACCCCAAAATGAAAATTCTCTCATGATTTACGCACCCTCATGCCATCCCAGATGTGTACGTCTTTCTTTCTTCAGCTGAACACAAACGTAGATTTTTTGAAGAATATCTCAACTCTGTAGGTCCATAAAATGCAAGCGAAAAGTGACCAAAGCTTTGAAGCTCCAAAAAGCACATACAATCAGCATAAAAGTAATCCATAAAACTCCAGTGGTTTAATCCATATCATCTGAAGAGATCTAATCGATTTTGAGTGAGAACAGACCAAATTGTAACTCCTTTAACATTGTACATCTTATAATTGCAGTTCATAGGCACGATCATGATTTTAAGCTTGATTACACTTCCAAGCGCTTGACACATGCGCAGAGGAAGTTTAATTGAGCTTGAAATCATTATCACCAAGGAGACTGCTGATGTCAAGATTTATAGTGAAAAGGGAGTTATATTTTGGACTGTTCTCACCCATAACCTATTAGAATGCTAGAAACTGATTAAGCCACTTGAGTCATATGTATTTCTTTTCTGCTGCTTTCATGTGCTTTTTTGAGCTTCAAAGTTTTGGTCACCATTCACTTGCATTGTATAGACCTACAGAGCTGAAATATTCTTCTAAAAATCTTTATTTGTGTTCTGCAGAAGAAATTCATACATATCTGAGATAGCATAAGGGAGAGTAAATGCGAGAATTTTCATTTTTTGGTGAACTATCCCTTTAATATTACAATTTACACCATTGAGCAGTGACAATGTACACTTATTGAGCACTTTATTAGGAACACTATACTAATACTAGGTAGGGCCTCCCTTTGCTCTCAAAACAGCCTCAGTTCGTCATGGGATTGATTCCACAAGAGGTTGGAAACAATCCTTTGAGATTCTGGACCATGTTGACATGATTACGTCACACAATTTCTGAAGATTTGTCAGCTGCATTCATGCTGCAAATCTCCCATTCTACAACATCCCAAGGGGGTTCTACTGGATTCAGATCTGGCAAATGGGAGGGCCACTGAAGAACAGTGAAGTCATTGTCATGTTCATGAAACCTGTTTGAGATTACTTTTGCCATGTGACAAGGTGCATTGTCATGCTGGAAGTAGCCATTAGAAGATGGGTAAATTGGGGCCATGAAGGAATGCACATGGTCAGCAACAATACTCAAATAGGCTGTGGTATTCAAGTGATGAATGATTGGTATTAACGTGCCCAAAGTGTGCCAAGAAAACATTCTCCACACCATTACACCACCGCCACCAGCCTGAGCTGCATTTCCCAAAAGCATCGCAAGCTTAATTTGATGGTAGAGACCATTTGCACCAATAGTTTCTACGATCTAGTTAGGCTTACGATGCTTTGGGAAATGCAGCCCTGGACTGTTGACACAAGGCAGGATGGGTCTATGGATTCATGCTGTTGGCACCAAATTGTGAACTCAGCAGAAATCGAGATTTATCAGACCAGGCTACGTTTTTCCAGTCTGCACCATTCTAAGTAAACTCTAGAAACTGTTGTGCATGAAAATCCCAGGAGATCCACAGTTACAGAAATACTCAAACCAGCTTGTCTGGCACCAACAATCATGCCACGTTCAAAATCATGGAGACATTTTTTTGCCCATTCTGATGGTTGATGTGAACATGAACTGAAGCTCCTGACCATGCAGTATCTGCATGATTTTATGCATTGCACTGCTGCCAGCCACAGGGTTGGCTGATTAGATCAGTGGTTCTCAACAGGGGGGTGCACACGCCCCCGGAAAGGATTTTATTTTTGATTGACATCAAATAGGCAACAGTACTGAAGTACCGAGCAAATATAAATGAGCCTAATGTGAACTGTAAACGTAATTAGAACATGTACCCTTAGAAAAAAGGGTTTTGCTGTCCTTTTCTGCATATCGCGGTGCCGTTTTGCGGCCTTCTTCAGCCTGATGCGACCTGTTCTGCATAAAGTGGTGGCCCATTTCAGCTTATCACAGCCCATCAAATTGGAGTCAAAAAGGTTGAGAACCACTGGCCTACAGGATACACACTGATGTAATAACTGTAATAACATATATTAATACTGTTATATGTACAAGTATCAGACTGTCTTCTCAAACACCAAGGCAATTATTTACTTAAAAAAAAATAAATAAATAAATTTAAGAAGAGACACCATTTAAAGTAAACAAATATTTATTTTTTACTATTTTTAAAACAAATATTGAAAAATGGCATTATATGTGTTAAGAGTGTGCAGTATATGCTGTAGTGTTTACCCATATAATGTGCTTCAGCAAGGCTGAAATCGTGCAGATTCGTCTTTGTGAAGGATGCATGAATCAAGCCACGTACAAGGTTATCCTGGAAGAAAACTTGCTTCCTTCTGCTCTGAAAATGTTCCTCAAATCTAAGGATTGGTTCTTCCAGCAGGACAATGCTCCAAGCCACACAGCCAGGTCAATGAAGGTGTGGATGGAGGACCACCGGATCAAGACCCTGTCATGGCCAGCCCAATCTCCAGACCTGAACCCCATTGAAAACCTCTGGAATGTGATCAAGAGGAAGATGGATGGCCACAAGCCATCAAACAAAGCCGAGCTGCTTGAATTTTTGTGCCAGGAGTGGCATAACGTCACCCAACAGCAATGTGAAAGACTGGTAGAGAGCATGCCAAGACGCATGAAAGCTGATTGAAAATCAGGGTTATTCCACCAAATATTGATTTCTGAACTCTTCCTAAGTTAAAACATTAGTATTGTGTTTTTTAAAAATGAATATGAACTTGTTTTCTTTGCATTATTTGAGGTCTGAAAACACTACATCTTTTTTGTTATTTTGACCAGTTGTAATTTTCTGCAAATAAATGCTCTAAATGACAAAACTTTAATTGGTAATTTGGGAGAAATGTTTTCAGTACTTTAAAGAATAAAACAAAAATGTAAATTTTACTCAAACACATACCTATAAATAGTGAATCCAGAGAAACTGATAATTTTGCAGTGGTCTCAATTTTTTTTGACTCACACAATGAGTTATTTTCTCTTACTCTGGCCTGTAAATCAGAGCACTGGAGCATAAGGAAATAGGTCAAGTCTGTGTTAGGGAATGTGTTTGCAGGCAATCACAGGTGTAATGAGCATATTGCATCTTCATTACGCATCTCAAAAGCCTCAGGGTGACACCCGTATCGGGCATGTAGGCGTTCACACACTGTGAAGTTCCTCTGACCTCTGCAATATTCAAACTATCAGTATACTTATGTTGTAGTCGTTAGTTGGCAATCATTTAGAAATTGGATTGAAATCAATCTTGAAACATGCTTAAAAATAATTTACTTTTATTTACGCTCTTAATTTGAGTGGATTTGATCTTGCAGACAAAAATATTGTGCAACTAGGTGTCAGAGAAATTAGTTTATCATCTGATTTTGTTTCTTTCTTATGCAACTTTATTACAATATTGAATGAAAGTGGAGATCCCGGGTCTGGTTTTGGGGATTTGGAGGGTGTGTTCTGGGCTGCATTCAGGAAGATGAATATTCATGGGCCACAACAGGAAGAAAACACAGAGAATCTTTAAATACAAACAACAGGTATAAATTTCCCTCAAAAGAAGCTGGACAGCATTGTTTTATCAAGTCCGTGGTACAATGAATCCACAGCGCCACCTTGTGGCCATGAGGCAGTACTGCATGTCCTGGTCTCAGAGAGTTCAAGGCCAGAATGGCAGATTCCAGGCTGGTGTAAGCCTTTGTGTGTGTGTGTGTGTGTGTGTGTGTGTGTGTGTGTGTGTGTGTGTTTTGCCAAGTTCACTCCACATAGATGAGGGCAGAGTGTCCTTGACAGAGTGGACAGAGGGCAGAGAAAATGAGAAAGAGATTGTTCAGTCTTCATGGATGTTGAAAAGCTTGGCTACCTCATTCAGATCGGCATGCTCCTCTCCATCTTTGATTATCTGCAAACACAGAAAATAATGATGGCACTGTGCTGAAGTCAAAATGAAACGGCATCCACAACCCATTTAGAGTGACATTATATGAGATATGAGAGAGAGAGAAAAAAAAAGTATAGTGGGAATTGATTTTATCTATCAGGAATTTATTGGATCATGAAAAGAGGCCTCTATAACAGATGGTTAGACAGGAGAGGTTGAAAAATAAGGGTTTGGTGACGTCAACTTAAAAGGAAAGTCATTTCAGAGGCAGAGCAAGATATTATAGTAAATTTTGATAACTATTAATTATTAATAGTTAATTAATTATTCTTTGGAATAACGTGTGCCCTTAAATCATTCACAATAAGACTAGGAACATGTATTAAGAAAGTAAGTCAAATCAGTTTTGATCATGTTGTTGACTTAAAAGAAATGGTTCACCCAGAAATGAAATTGTCTCATTTACTCACCCTCATGTAATCCCTGACGTGTATGACTTTCTCACCCAAAACCGATTGGATTGCTTCAGAAGACATGGATTAAACAACTGGAGTGATTTTGATTACTTTTATGCTGCCTTTATATGCTTTTTGGAGCTTCAAAGTTTTGGTCTCCATTTACTTGCATTGTGTGGACCTACAGAGCTGAAATATTCTTCTAAAAATCTTCAATTGTGTTCTGCAAAAGAAAGTCATACACATCTGGGATGGCATGAGGGTAAATTATGAAATAATTTTATTTTTGGGTGAACAATTCCTTTTAAAAAAAAAAAAAGTGTTTATAATTTCACATTTTTTTCTTAGAGAAACACAGATTCATAAAAGATGGATAGACACCGCAAGAGCTTCTGCAGACAAATGCACATTGTGTATAAACAGAGAGAATGATATCTCTGCTCACCTTCCTCGCAATGGGCATTCTGTTGAAGACATTCCACAGGACAATACCGACCACCACTTTGTCCCTCAGGTAGAATATCACCCCCTTTCCATAATCCTCCTCCTGCTGGACAGCAGAGGGAGAGGACGCTGTTCCTGCCTCTACCGCCCCGGCAACTGCCTCCGTCTCACTCTCAGAGCGGATTCCAGTCCCTGAGAACAGAGAAAAAGGTGGGGCAAAAAACACCTGTGAACTTGTGACTGGTATTGATATACAGCCAAGTGCAAGTTGTTTGTGTATTATGTTTGAGTAGCAAAGAGATATCAGTGGGGAAAATAAATTTACTCTACAATATACATGGAGGTAATGATCCAAATGTTGTACAAACCTGATTGCTCTGTTGCAGCTTTTGGTGTGTCCTTGGCAGTGGCTTTAGCAAACACTCCTACAGTGGGCAAACTGCTGTCCACTATCCCGATGGCTTCATACCCTACATCTGGCCCCAAATCACTCCTGTAGACAGGGACATATTGTGATTTGCTGAATTATGCATTGAAGTTAAACTTGTTACTATATCAAGAAAAACATATTGAGGTGAAATCTGGAAGTATGCATTCTTGGGGGGGTCACGTGATGCCATGTAAGCAGCAGACGTGTGAGCGACGAGCTCTGCGCACTTTGCTAAATTTTTTATTATTTTCATGTTATAATCTGGTGAAATTTGATACACCCAGTTACACATTTGCTCTTTGAGTCAAAACACGGCAAAGAAGTCCAAATCCTTGGGCTCTGGAGACATTAAAAGACACTTACGTGTTCAGGATGAAAGCCCCGACAGGCCTACAGACTGGGGACTTGATTTGGATGGCGCGGCGGGAGAGGAGATCCAGCGTCAGTTGTCCAACATGTCGGTGATGCTGACGGAGGTTCTTGTTGACTTGGAGGATCTCGCTGTAATACGTCGATCGATTACAGCGATGGAAAGAAAATTCTCTGAGTTAGTTACAAGAGTGACTGATGTTGAGAGACGACTCAATTGTCTGGAGTCTTCGGAGTGGGACTTAACCGCTAATCCGCCCGTGACCAAAGTTGATTTGGAACATCTCCTTGAAAAGCTTGAAGATCTTGAGAATAGAAGTCGCAGGAATAACGTTCAAATTGTTGGAATTCCTGAGCATGAGGAGGGCAGAGATATGGTGAAATTCCTAGACGAGCTTTTCCCGAGTCTGCTCGACATAACAGGCCATAAACTGGAAATCGAGCGAGCTCACAGAGTCCCAGCTCACAGATTTGCTGGGGGAGAAAGGCCCCGATCAATCCTGGCCAAATTTCTGAGATCATCCGATAAAGATCTTGTGTTGCACCAGGCGAGGAGCAAAGGGAAGCTTTCTTGGAAGAACCATAATATTTTCTTGTTCCCGGACTTTGCGAGTTCGACAAGAGAGAAACGCGATCGGTTCAAGGAATGTAAGAAACTCTTACATCAGCGAAAGGTCTTGTTTGCTCTGATGTATCCGGCCAAACTGAGAATAGAAACAAAGGACGGTCGCAAAGTATTTACATGTCCCAATCAGACAATGTCTTTTATAGAATCAATGGGTGAGTAAACCATTGGGTGTTTCTCATGTGAGTGGGTCGACTCGCTGTACTTACTCTGGCTTTTGAGGAAGCTGGGCGTCATTTTGGTTTCTTTTTTCTTTTTGCGTTGGCTCCGCCAAGTGGCTGGAGTTTGTTTTGTGAATAACACTTTTTCTTAAAGAAACCTTTGCTTTGACGGAAGATTACTTTTGCATTGAAGTTCCCGGCCAGTTTGAGAGTGGACACTACAGATAACTGCAAAATATCTACATGCTCACACAAAGGATGTCTTTTATAAAGTTGACGGATTGAGTAAGTCATGGTATATACTTTTATGCGGCCTCTGAGTGAATTGACTCAACCATCCGGGGAACCGGGATGCCGGTTTTGTTACTTTTTGTATTGGTTCCGCCTAGCGGCTGTAGCTTGTTCTATTGAATAACACTCCTTTGGAACAGCTGTGGATTAATCTGTTCGTTCTTCGTGCTTATTCCTCCTGCTGGTTGGAGTTTGTTTTGTTGAGTATTTTTACGGGACACTGGAATGATTACGTCATCCGCTGAACTCATAACAGCTGGCTCACTGAACATTTGTTTGTCTGTCCGAGGAATCTGAACGGTTTTATATCAGCTGGAATTTGTTTTGTGGAAGATCACACTTTTGAGACAGTTCAGTGAATTAATCTACACATTCTTTGTGTTCATTCTTCCCATTGGCTGGGGTTTATTTTACAAAGTATTCTCTGTTATGTAATTTTAAATTGAGCAATCCGATGGCAAAGTTGTCGTGGGGGCTCGTGGGCGTTCACGGACCTTTTGAGTTTAGAGGGATTAACGCCAGTTGGCGCTTTCGTGTGCGGGGTTAATGCACACGTTTTTCTTTTTTCTGTTTGCTTTGTACGGGGGGGAAGTTCGGGGTTTGATTGTTTCAGTGGTCTGTATAATTTTGTTTTTGACACACAATTTATTTTTTTCTACTATTTCAAAATGTCAAATGATAATATGAGTGGATTGTCTCTCTCCACATGGAATGTGAATGGGTTGGGGCACCCCATAAAAAGAAGGAAGGTTATTACTTT
This sequence comes from Myxocyprinus asiaticus, assembly GCF_019703515.2. Taxonomy (NCBI): domain Eukaryota; kingdom Metazoa; phylum Chordata; class Actinopteri; order Cypriniformes; family Catostomidae; genus Myxocyprinus; species Myxocyprinus asiaticus. The sequence goes on along the minus strand of NC_059347.1, from coordinate 46,759,146 downwards.
TTTAAATGTAAGAAATATGATATAGTGTTTCTTAAAGAAATGCATCTCTCCCTGCAGGAAGCTGAAAAATTTGGGAAGATATGGGGTGGACATGTTTTCTTTAGTGCTGGCTCAAGTAAGAGCAAGGGAGTCATTTTATTGATTAATAAACATCTACAATTCAAATGTCTCAAACAGACTAAAGATAAATTAGGGAGAGTCATTATTGTTTTAGCTGAAATACAGGGCCAAAGGTTGATTTTGGCTAATATTTACGCACCTAACACTGATGATCAGGGCTTTTTTATAGATCTTGAAGGGATGCTGCAAACCGCTGGCACCCCTCATGATATAATATTGGAAGGAGAATTTAATCTTTTGATGGACTCAGTCCTTGATCATAGTGAAGCAAAATTGTGTAAACCCCCTAGAGCAACATTGACGCTTCACAGGATGTGTAAAAATCTTGGTCTTACAGATATTTGGAGACTTTTGAACCCATCTGGTAGGGACTTTACAGTTTTTTTTCATCAGTCCATGAGATTTATTCTAGAGGCGAATCACTATGCGACCACTAGGACTTAGAGCGCATTGGGAATTGGGCATTCCAAATTGGGAGAAAAAGGAAAAAAATTAAATAAAATAAATAAATAAATAAAGCCTTTAAAGAATTCTACCTTGATCTTTATAGTTCCACGTCTTCGTCTATTGATGAAGATATTAGAAACTTTGTGGAACCATTAGATCTTCCTAAACTGACGACTGAGCAAAAAAACTCTTGATTCTGAGAGAACCTTGGAGGAGCTTGACGAGGTAATTAAGTCCTTACCTACTGGCAAGGCTCCGGGGCCAGATGGTTTTGCTGCAGTATTTTTTAGATCTTATGCTACAGAACTGGCTCCACTTTTGTTAGAAGTTTATACTGAATCATCAAAGAATGAAAAGCTGCCTCCAACCATGACACAAGCCCTGATCAGTCTGATTCTTAAGATCCAAGCGAGTGTAAAAGTTACCGTCCAATCTCCCTGATCCAACTAGATGTAAAAATATTGTCAAAAACTTTGGCAATCTCTTGCCAAACATCTCTTATACATTCAGATCAGGTGGGGTTTATTTGGGGCCGCAGTTCTTCTGATAACATTAGGCATCTCATCAATATTATGTGGTCAGTAGCGAATTATCAGTCTCCGGTCGCTGCCATCTCACTTGACGCCGAAAAGGCGTCTGATATGGTAGAATGGGATTATCTTTTTAAGATTTTGGAAATGTATGGGTTCAGGAGTACATTTATTGGTTGGATTAAGTTACTTTATAAACACCCTGTAGCAGCGGTACAAACAAATTGATTAATTTCAGATTATTTTACTCTGAATAGGGGCACTTGGCAGGGTTGCCCTCTTTCCCCATTATTGTTCTGTCTTGCCCTGGAACCATTAGCAGCCGCGATAAGAAAGGAGGATGATTTTCCAGGGGTGGTGGAGGGAGGTGTGGCGCATAAGCTTCTGCTTTACGCTGATTATATTTTATTATTCGTCTCTGACCCCACTAGATCTATGCCTTGCCTCCACAGAATTATTAATTCCTTTTCCAAGTTCTCAGGATACAAAGTCAATTGGTCTAAATCTGAAGCTTTGTCTTTGACAGCGTACTGTCCAGTAACGGCCTTCCAGCCGGGCGCCTTCCAGTGGCCCAAACAGGGCATTAAGTATTTGGGAATTTTATTCCCAGCAAATTTGTTTGATTTAGTCAGAGATAATTTTGATCCCTTAATAAAAAGGTTTTCGAATGATGTGGACAGGTGGGCTTCATTACACTTATCGATGATTGGGAAGGTTAATGTAATTAAAATGAATTGTATTCCAAAATTGAACTACCTGTTACAATCTCTCCCTGTAGATGTCCCCCTCTCTTATTTCAAGCAGTTTGATAGCATAGCGAAGTCCTTCATTTGGAATGGTAAGCATGCCAGGTTAAATTTCAATAAGTTACATAGGCTGATTGACAAAGTTTTATTATTATGCATTCGGTCTCAGACATTTGGCTCATTGGTCGCTTACACCTGAAAGAGCCCCTCCCTGGTTTTGTATTGAAAAGGAAGCTCTTGCCCCTATCTCGCCTCTGCAAAGCCTTTCGATCAAATTAATCGGAGAAGTTAAGTCACACCCCATTATTTTGCATTTACACTCGATATGGACAAGTGTCCAGAGTGTTTAATTCAGATATTTATTTAAACGTAGCCTCGAGCATATGGCAGAACCCAAAACTATGCATTAATAAGTTCCCTTTCTGTTGGTCAGATTGGATTGTGAGGGGGGTTAATACACTCGGTGACCTATATGAGAGTGGAGTATTGAGACCTTTTGAAAATTTGGTTCTCAATTTTATAAGTATTTACAGCTGCGCCACCTACTCTGCACTGTTTTCTCTGATACTCTGGGAGTGGTGATTACTGTTTTTGGAAAAGGTCATGAGACATCAGTGTATTACTCTCTGCTAATTCAGAGTCTGGGGGAAGGAGCTTTAAATTCCCTCAAAAGATTATGGGAGGAAGATTTAAATTTATTTTTGGAGGAGGGAGTGTGGGCTAGGATTCTTAACGTCAAGTCTGCATCTAGAGATGCAAGGGTGCGCCTTATGCAATTTAAGATTCTACATAGATTTTATTGGATCCCTACTAAACTGTATAGGCTAGGTCTTAAGGACACACCCACCTGCTGGCTATGCCATTCAGAAGATGGAGACACCACCCATGTTTTTTGGGGGTGTCGTAAGATACAGGAGTTCTGGTTGAGGGTCCAGAATTTTATGGGCGACATATTGGGTACTCGGATCTCCTTTTGCCCCAGGCTCTGTATTTTGGGTGACGGGGCAGTCATTGATGTAGGAGATAAGTACATGAAGAATTGGATCCTGTCTGGTGTTATGGTGGGCAGACAGGTTATCCTTAGAGGATGGAAGTAGCTGGAGCCCCCTCATTTCGTGAGTGGTGCGAGGAGATGGGCAGGGTGGCAGCTTGGGAAGAGTTGTCATATAGAAGGCTAGGTAACATAGATATGTTCATCAGGAGGTGGGGCAGCTATTTGGCCTTATTGGAGGGCTCTCGGGGAGAGGCAGTGGAGGGAGACGTGTTGTTTTAAATGTGTGTTGTAGCCTTTTTGTTTTTGAACATATACTTTTTTTTAATGTATTTCTAAATATTTTCTTCTGTTTTATTGTCTGTTTGTGTGTCTTTGTCAATTGTATTTGACCACTGGGGTGTCTGTTTGTGTTGGGTGGTGGGGTGGTTAATGTTCAGGAGGAAGGGTTGTAAATAATATAATGTGATTCCAAATATTCTGTTATTTTTTTTAATATTATTATTTTATTTTATATATATATATTATATGGAATCAATAAACACTTTTAATAAAAAAAAAAAATAATAAAAAAAAAAAAGAAGTATTCATTCTTTCTAGAACATGGGAGTTGTAACGATCGGCCTCTCAACCGGGTTACACAAACTAAAATGAGGATTATGATTGAACTGAGTGAGTGTGCTTATGTGAATAATCCATAACCCACAGTGTGAATAGTCTTGGCAAAGGCTAAGCAGTATCACCTATCCCTGAGATATGCTTGGACTCTGGAGTACTTCTGTGGATTTACTTACCTTTGCCAAGACTATTCGCACTGTGGATTATGGTCACCTCCTTCACAAACTCTATCGGATTGTAAATACACTGGTGAGCTAACTTTGGGACTTCAGACACTAAAACAACACAAAAGACTGTTCTTCGTATATACTTAAAATCTGTATATACTCCATGTTCATTTTAACAGTCTGTGGATATGTTTTAATCTTGTGAAGTGTTTGTTGTCTGTTGTTTATACTTTTTTGTAAATACTCCAACTGATATTTCTCTTTTGTCTCTCTTTTATTTTCACATAAGCACACTCACACTCAGTTCAATCAGGATTCTCATTTTAGTTTGTGTAACCCAGTCGAGAGGCCAATCATTACAGAGTATAGCCAGTATTAGTAGTTTAAGATGTGTGCACTTGTTTACCAGAACATGGACTGATGCCAATAGGGTTTGCTGGCTCCGGTCATGTTCTCTCCGGCCAGTCTGCCGCTGACCACTGCATGATCATGATGTTCCACACGCCTGCGGCCCAGCCTAATGTCATAGAAACATGCAGCATCTCCTGCCTAGAACGCAGAGGAACCTTAGTTATGTTGTCAAGATCATGCGTTCCACATCAGAACCAGATCTTAATAACAAAAACCAGAAAAGCACCCTTGTGCAACTGTGCCAATCATCTCTCACATTCTTCTGGACATTCTGCATTGGAACTTTCACTTGACCACCGCTCTTAACAGCAGTATTACAAGATCTGCTCTCTTCCCTTTCATACGTTTTGCAGTAAAAAAAAACATACCACCCAGATATTGGATCGAGCCTGGAGCTCTGCATTAACCCGGTACCCTCCGAAATCAGAGTCCACCTCTAGCCCGCCTGATTTGGCCAGTTCAGTGCTGGGTTCCAAACCGACTGCTGCCACAATGTGGTCCGTCTTAACCTAAACACAAGAATAAAAGAACCGAGTAAGACCATTACATCTATTTTCCCTGTCCAGTGTAATGACATAACAGAGTGCAAAATGTGTGTGTTTACATCAGTCACAATTATTTACAAGCTAATATGACCATAATGCAGCAGATTATAATTAGTTGACACATAATCAAGCGAGGTCAAGATTAGCTAATGGACAAGCAGACTCACCAGTCGTCCATCCTTCAGTTTGATCTCCAATTTGTCATTTTTGTAGCTCACATTTTTCACTAGTGCATCCGTGATAACATTCACACCCTCTATGGAAGTTCAAAAGGTTAGCTGCATCAAACATTGTCTAAACTGAAGTATACTATTTAGATTAAAAGAACAAATTCCATATGAGAATTTAAATTGCCTTAAAGGGATAGTTCACCCAAAAATGAGATATTCTTCTAAAAATGTTCATTTGTGTTCTGCAGAAGAAAGAAAGTCATACACATCCGGGATGGCATGAGGGTGAGGAAATGATGAGAGAATTTTCATTTTTGGGTGAACTACAGCTTTGATGTGCTTCTTTGTCCTACAGAAGTAATATAACATTTCAATTCTGAAATGTGGTCACACCAACCTCTCCTGACTTTCTCAGTGGTCCAATTACTTAAGTATTCAGGCAGAACTTTTCCCATGTTCCCCTTCTCTGGAAACATCTGGATCACCTCTAAACCAAGGTCAGTGGCTAGAGAGGAAGAGAGTGGGGGCAAGGAGAGAGAGAGAGAGAGCAAAGTTAGCAGCTAGTTTCATAATAACCTAGTCTAACCTAGAGGATCCTTCATCTCCATGTATAGTGTATAGATCATAACACTAACTTTACGTATATTTATATTGTATTTTTTTGCCATCAGCATGTTTTTTTTTTTTTTTTTTTTAGGTTGACTGACAGAGGAGTGATGTTGCTTGGACTCACATCTGCGACCAATGGCACATGCCAACTCGCTGCCCAGAAACCCACCACCAATGATGGTTATGGACTTCACCTCTCTGGAGATCTTCTCTAGAGATCTAAAATCTTCAATCTGCCAAAACAACACATGAAGGTTAGTCTCTGGAACACACAGACAGATATCTAGATTTATATATATATTATATAAGCAGATGTATAAATCTGCAGAGCATATGGAAAAGCTGATAATTAGGGAGAAAGGAGTGTCACCTACACAGTTTTTCATAATAAATACATCAGGCTTAATGTCTAACAAGCCACTGGTAAAAATCTGCTCTCATAATCCATAATGCTGCATGCTACACCAAGGTGATATTAAAAGATTAACTGGATGATGCCCTCTACTGAACGTTTGGGAACATAACAGACTGTGAAGTAATTTACAGGCTCTCTCAAAATCAGAGAAGACATTAGCCATACATTTCTTAAAACTGATGTTTCATTTTTTCGAAATCAATATACTTTATTATATATGCAGAGATTAAGTAAACAATTTTTAGGTTGATTTCCCCCAAAAAAGTGTAAATACAGTGGAAAGAATGGCCCGGTCAGCTCAACACCGCAACAGTGACTCAGCCAATGGTGTGAATTTGGGGCAAGACTACCAATTAGTTCGACCAATAGGAAAAGGAAGAGTGTATTTGAAAAGCTGTTTGAAAACAATGTACATTTTTGCTATTTAATTTATTGCCTTAAAAATTTCACACTTCAGCTTTAAAGTACAAGAGCTTTTAAAAGGACAGGTTTTGATCTCAGGAAAACTGACCAGTTTATTCCAAGTTTTTCACACTAAAGATTTAGATCTAAACTGATCCTAATCAGTTCTTGTGTTGTTGCTGAGATTAATATGGATCAGGGGTTGTGTCTTAAAGGGATAGTTCACCCAAAAATTATCTCATTTATTTACCCTCATTCCATCCCAGATGTGTATCACTTTCTTCAGCACAACACAAAGATTTTTAGAATAATATCTCAGCTCTTTAAGTCCATACAATGCAAGTGAATGGTGAGCAGACCTTTGTAGCTCCAAAAATCACATAAAGGCAGCATAAAGTAATCCATAAAACTCCAGTGTTTAAATCCATATCTGCAGAAGCAATATGATAGGTGTGGGTGAGAAACAGATAAAATTTAAGTCCTTTTTTACTTTCTCTTTTACATCTGAAAGTCACGTGTAGTGCCTGTTTAGTTTCACTTTCTGAAAGTAAAAGTTAAAGTGTAGTTTTAGAGTAAAAAAAGGACTTAAATATTTACCTGTTTCTCAGCCACACCAATTATATTGCTTCTGAAGATATGGATTTAAACACTGGAGTCATATGAATTAATTTTATGTTTCCTTTATGTGATTTTTGGAGCTACAAATGGTCTGATCACCTTCACTTGCACTGTATGGACCTACAGAGCTGATCTATTTTTCTAAAAATCTTTGTTCTGCTGAAGTAGTGGTGGGCGATATGACCAAAATCTTACATAATGATATGAGTAATTTTAGATCACGATAACGACATATATTGCGATATAATAAAAAAAAGAAATCTTCTGGAAAACCAATAAAAATCGGTTAACATAACCATATTGTAATGCCTATTTTTAGAAAATCTAGTCCGTGAAATAAATACTTTTTAAATGAAAGCTAATTCCTCTTATATAATTTTCTCTTTATTTAGAACTTGACAAAGTTATAAAAGAAACACTCAGTTTTAAATCAACTTCACCATATACTCAATTTCACATTATGCCACATTTCAGTCTGATATAATGTTGATCAGATTTATTATAAACTTTCCTCAAGAAACTGTTTGCAGATTAATTTTTTTAATCTTTTTCTAATCTGTGTCATCTTTTGTGACCCAGATGTCGCACCTGTTTTAATAACAAGCTCACCTTAATTTTCTTAACTTTTCTTTTGATCACATTACCAAAATTCATCAAATTATGGAGATGTACAGATGTGCGGTGTAGTCAAGTGCACCTCGGCATGTTAAAGAGATGATTCAGGTGGATCACAGTGATGCTGTCCCGGCAGTGTGTCAGTCAGATCACGGTAGACTTCTGCCTCCTCCGCTGTACAGTGCTCAGAACCAGCCCGCAAAATCAGAATAGCAAAGAATCAGCCACGACTCTGTGGGTGCGTTTGCGCCGTTGCCTGATCTGCATAATTCCTTTAGTGAGTCTGCCGTTAAACCAGCACACGCAAATAACTGGCGAATTCATACCCCGCTTAAGCCTGGTTTCAGTTTCACATGAAGAATGCCCAATGATAGATATGGTCATGCCGCACACATAGAAATTTATATATCGCAATATACACGATATAGCAAAATCTCTGTCGATTGACACTTTATATCGTCGCCACAACATATATCGTCATTTCGCCCAGCCCTATGCTGAAGAAAGAAATTCATACACATCTGAGATGGCATGAGGGTCAGTAAATGATAAGAGAATTTTCATTTTTGGGTGAACTATCCCTTTAAGTCATGTTTTGACAAGTTTCCTAAATGAAATCACCATTGTTTACTAATTGCATAATCATAATGAGCTTTATTGCTAAGTGTGCTCACATACACAAGAAATTGCACACAGAACATTACAGTGAGACACAGAACAAAAAACAAGGTAAGAGTATAAATAGACATACAAAAAAAAAAATAGGACATATAACATAGAATGGCGTAATGTGCATGTGCAAGTGGTAAAATATGTGCAATGTCATATACTGTATTCTAGAGTTGCATGTTATAATATATTCAATATCTATTCAATATAACAGATTATATATTCTAGAGTTGGTCTGTACATAAGTTCTGCTCTGAGAACATTCTGGAACACGAAAACTTCAGGCAGCTGGTGCTTCACCACAAGTGAGTCACTGTGTGTGTGTGTGTGTGTGTGTGTGGGAGACATACTTTCCTAAAGAGCGTTGTCCTCCTCATCACCTCCTCTCCTGCCCTTTCGATCGCTTGGAGATTCCTAGGCACCCCACCTAAAAAACAAAGACACATACAAATATCCACAACAGCCAACAAGAGAAAACAGTAAATGTTTATGTGTGCTAGTTTTACCTGTGGCAATCAGGCACTTTTCATAGGAGATCTCTGCACCATCACTCAGTCTGACTTTATTTTCTCTGACATCCATGTGAACCACCTACACAGTGAAGGGTTATAATCAGGACAACTCATCCACATAGTTATGCGTCCATAAAACATTTCCGCCTTTCTCAGAACTAATTTATTCTGACTTGTTCACATACACATAATCAGGAGCCAAGAAGAACTTCACAATAACATGAGATGCTAATGTCAGAGTTTCTCACCTTACAGCCTGTGAGCACAGCCACACCCCCATTCTCCACTTTAGTAAGATCCGTGGGACTGACGTAGAATGAGGGAGGCTGGAAGTAAACACTAAATCATACAAACAAACAAAAATAAAAATTAAATATCATAATATCCGAGAATAATCTAAAAATATTTGATGCATTTTAGGCACTGATGACAGGGAATCTATAACATCATCTAAAACACAGGTGCAGTTGGGTAGTATCAGGCCATGTCCGCACACATACGTTTTTTGACTGAAAACTCTGTTTTCGGAACTGTTTTCGTTTTCCGAAGTATGCAGTACTAGAAAGTGTTTTCGAAAGTCTGAATGAGGAGTCAATGTAGCAAAGACAATGCTTTTACAATAAAAAAACGTATAAGTGTGGACATCAGTGGCATCAGTGTGCGAGTAGATCTGGAACAATCTGACACACACCTTCTCTCTTTGCCATTCCATTGTTTGAAACGCAGTGTTTCTGCAACCTGGGGGTCATCGGAGAACCAGAGTTCTTTAGAGAGTGGTGGTCTCATGTAGGGCAGGTCAGACTCCTCTGTAATAATCAGCACCTGTTTATGTATACAAACACTTTTCAGAGCTAACAATCAACATAAAGAAGGACTGACCAAGTTAAACCTGTTAACGCATGTGGTTGATTAAGGAATTCTGGGCTTTCTATCAACATATGTCTTTGAAACATACAATTGCAAGTTACTTCCAGAGGAACATTGTTTTGGTTTTTATGTCAGTTTTGCTTCGGCACTGCAAATGAATCTGATGGTTTGAGGTACTGTACAGCCATGTTGAATGTAGGGGCTTTCTTATGTCCAATTTTAAATCCAAATTTAAGACACCAACCTGGGGCCAATTGCACAAGTTAAACACAAGTTACAATTTAGCCTAGTTGTGGCATAAATGGGTACTAAATATTTTAGTGCTGCACCGTTAAACTTAGGTAGAACGTAACCCTACATATAAACTAAATATTTGTGTAAACCTCCTGTGATGGTGAGCCTGTGGAGCAGTCACCCATCATGGAATTTACTCTTCCATGCATTGACTTATTATCTTACTCAATTTGTCAATATTTATTGGGGTTTTACAGTGCATCCGGAAAGTATTCACAGCGCTTCACTTTTTCCACATTTTGTTATGTTACAGCCTTATTCCAAAATGGATTAAATTCATAATTTTCCTCAAAATTCTACAAACAATACCCCATAATGACAACGTGAAAGAAGTTTGTTTGAAATTTTTGCAAATTTATTTAAAAAAAAAAAAAAAAATCACATGTACGCAAGTATTCACAGCCTTTGCTCAATACTTTGTTGAAGCACCTTTGGCACCAGTTACAGCCTCAAGTCTTTTTGAGTATGATACTACAAGCTTGGCACACCTATTTTTGGGCAGTTTCTCCCATTCTTCTTTGCAGGACCTCTCAAGCTCCACAGCCATTTTCAGATCTCTCCAGAGATGTTCAATCAGGTTCAAGTCTGGGCTCTGGCTGGGCCACTCAAGGACATTCACAGAGTTGTCCCGGAGCCACTCCTTTGTTATCTTGGCTGTGTGCTTAGGGTCGTTGTCCTGTTGGAAGATGAACCTTTGCCCCAGTCTGAGGTCCAGAGCGCTCTGGAGCAGGTTTTCATCAAGGATGTCTCGGTACATAGATGCATTCATCTTTCCCTCGATCCTGACTAGTCTCCCAGTTCCTGCCGCTAAAAAAAATCCCCACAGCATGATGCTGCCACCACCATGCTTCACTGTAGGGATGGTGTTGGCCAGGTGATGAGCGGTGCCTGGTTTCCTCCAGACATGACGCTTGCCATTCAGGCCAAAGAGTTCAATCTTTGTTTCTCATGGTCTAAGAGTCCTTCAGGTGCCTTTTGGCAAACTCCAGGCGGGCTGTCATGTGCCTTTTACTGAGGAGTGGCTTCCGTCTGGCCACTCTACCATACAGGCCTGATTGGTGGAGTGCTGCAGAGATGGTTGTTCTTCTGGAAGGTTCTCCTCTCTCCACAGAGAAATGCTGGAGCTCTGTCAGAGTGACCATCGGGTTCTTGGTCACCTCCCTAACTAAGGCCCATCTCCCCCGATCGCTCAGTTTGGCCAGCTCTAGGAAGAGTCCTGGTGGTTCCAAACTTCTTCCATTTACAGATGATGGAGGCCACTGTGCTCATTGGGACCTTCAATGCTGCAGACATTTTTCTGTACCCTTCCCCAGATCTGTCCCTCGATACAATCCTGTCTCAGAGGTCTACAGACAATTCCTTGGACTTCAAGGCTTGGTTTGTGCTCTGACATGCACTGTTAACTGTGGGACCTTATATAGACAGTTGTGTGCCTTTCCAAATCATGTCCAATCAACTGAATTTACCACAGGTGGACTCCAATCAAGTTGTAGAAACATCTCAAGGATGATCAGTGGAAACAGGATGCACCTGAGCTCAATTTTGAGTGTCATGGCAAAGGCTGTGAATACTTATGTATATGTGATTTTTTTCGTTTTTTATTTTTAATAAATTTGCAAAGATTTCAAACAAACTTCTTTCATGTTGTCATTATGGGGTATTGTTTGTAGAATTTTGAGGAAAATAATGAATTTAATCCATTTTGGAATAAGGCTGTAACATAACAAAATGTGGAAAAAGTGAAGCACTGTGAATACTTTCCGGATGCACTGTACTGTGCTAATGTTTTTATCCATCCTATATATTGTATTTATTGGTGTTTTAACTCACATTTATCTCTTGTTCTTATGTATTTATTCCATGATATTGTATTTAAGAATGGAAAGCTGAGGGTTAATTTTATTTAAAATAATGGTTTGTTCCAATTAGCAAAGGTGGGAAAATTTTGTATTTAAACCAGCTGCCACTAGGGGAGAGGAAGGAAAAAAAATATTGCTCTGGGCTGCGTTTCCCAAAAGCACTGCAAGCCTAAGTAGATCGTAGAAGCCACTGGCGCCAACGGTCTCTATGATCTACTTAAGCTTGCGATGATTTTGGGAAACATAGCCCTGGTTGTTTTGAGCGACCCGCTTAGACCCGCCCCAACAACGTTACTCAACCAGTGGCGTGAGTTGGGGGCAGGACTATCTTTTTGTTTGACCAACAGCAGATGGGGGGCATATTCAGCAAACTTTTGAAAACATTGTTTATTTTTGCAATTCCGTTTGGTGGCACAGAAATTGCACACTTCAGCTTTAAGTTACAGTTACAGTTACAAACTAACTAGTAGTTACTAAGCCCTTAGTGTGAAATTTACATCCCAACTTAAGTGAGACCTTACCCACAGCTGGTGCAACCCTCCCCTGGTGTAGAAGGTTGAGGGATTTTACGACACACATCCAATAATAATATCAAACAAAAGTTGTTGATGATAAAATGAAGTATTCATTTTCCAAAAGAGAAATAAGGTTCAAAATAGTCAGAACAGCCTCAACCATTGCAAAAGCAATGCTACAGGTGTCCGTACTCAATACGCACACACACACACACACACACACATACCTCAGCCCTCTAGCGAAGCTCTCCCTTATCACTTAATGATGGAAATAGACAATTTTAATTGATCATTTATTTCTAAAACGAATCCATATGGAACTTATTCATGACAGGTTAAATGAGATTCACCCATTAGTGTGTGACTTACCCTGGCACCAGGGTCTCGTGCACGAATGGACCTAGCTGCAGCGAATGAAGCTGTGCCTCCACCAATCAGCAGATAGGGGGCATGTTCAGGGACTTTGGAGGACGCAGTGGTCGGTTCAAGGGGCACAGCAGCAGGAGCAGGCTCAGGAGCTGCCACTGGTCAAATACAGAGAAATTTAGTAAACTATGTATACAAACACAAATACACAAAAGCTTATGAATGACTTGACCTGGGGCCAGTTGCATAAACATAGCAATTAACTTAAGACTGCGTCTAACAACTAGTCTGACAAACTGAAGCAGCCAGAGAAAACCTGTTTCATAAAACAAGCTCACAGCTGTCTTTTCCTTTTCCATGGCAACATAGAACATAATTAAAAGTTAGCCAAGAGATATGCAGTCTTACATTTTGGTCTTAAATTAGACTGATCTAAGTTTTTATGCAACTGACTGAAAAAGTTAAGACTAGTCTAAAACCTGAATACTGAAAAAGCCATGTGTATGCACTTTACATTATCTTTACAAGAATATGTTAGTGCTCTCAGGAACTCTAAGCTAGATAAGGAGAGAGATTAGCATTTTATAGTAAAATTAGTACAGATTTTACCTCAAGTAACCTTCCATGGAAATGAAGCTGCAAATCAGCTGTGTGACCTCTTACCATTAGCATTAACTATTAGCACTACAACAGTCACACTTCGCCAAAACAACCATTCGAAAGGAATGAAATGACTGTGTGGGAAAGAAAATAAGGCCTTCAATGAAGAGAGGACGATGCAGTTTATATAATGAACAGAATACTAATTATCTTAAAAGAAAACAGCTAAATCCATAAAAAAGACAGACCAAAACACAATCTGGTCAAACAAAGTAGCCATAAGCATCAAAAGTGTGGTAACAGAAAGCTTTGAAATAGGTGTCCATTAATGTGAATTATCGGTATCCTTATCGGTATCGTGCTTTAATTGTACGATTTATTCCCATCCAGTTAAAACTGGACTCTTACCAAGCTCAGAAACAGGTGGCGCCTCTGGCACATGCTCAGCGATGGTTACAGGTGTGGGCTCTGCTTATTAATCCAGATGTAAGAGGAGAGGAAAAATGTTAACCTCAATTTTCAAATAATAAAAATATATCCCTTGTTACTTGTGTGAACAAAATCCTGGATTTCCATGCAGATGTGTCAAGCTTACCACTCTCAACTACAGGAACTAAGGGCTCTTCATTCTGTATAACTGCTCGAGCTTCTATGACTGATTCCGTTATGGAAGCTTCCATGACGGGTTCCGTTACAGGGGCTTCCATGACAGGTTCTCTTATGGGAGCTTTCACATTGGGTTCCGTTTCAGGAGCTACAACAACGGTTTCAATTACGGGAGCATCCATGGCAGGTTCCGTTTCAGGGGTTTCAACAACAGGTTCTGTTACAAGGGCTTCTGTTACGGGGACTTCGATGGCAGGTTCTGGTACAGAAGCATCAACAACGGGGTCCGTTATGGGGACTTCAGTGATGGGCTCAGGTATGGGGGCTTCTACAACAGGTTCAGATACAGCGGACTCCACAATAAGCTCTGTTACGGGAGGTTCTTCAGGTTCTGTTTTGGGAGCTTCAGCAACAGGCTCTAATTCCACAGAATAAGCAAGACACACAAGAATGTTTAACAGAGCAGAAGCACCAAAACAGTCCTCTGCTTTATATCCTTCGTCTTACCACTCTCAGCTGGCTCTAGAGATGCTTCAGGGACAGCTTCCACAGGAGCTGCAGCATCTACTAGCATGATCATGCATGAAAAAAAGAGATTGGATAACTCAACAAATCGTTTTAACGAAAAACATTCTAGCATATTTCCACTCCCCTAAATCTTAACACTCTCAAGCTTGGCACCATTCATTGTCCATGATCAGGCCGTGATGATCAGGATCATGAAGTTGTAGGGTAGAAAAGGGTTCAGACACAAGGAAGAGGATGATATTTATGAGTGGATTTGAAGGTGTCTTCATCCACAGCTTTTTTACATCTTCCTGCTTCAGCTGCAACATTTTCTTTATGACCTTCCACAACGTTATCTTCAGGACTTGAAGATAGAAGCAACCTCAGCTTCAGGGAGGGAGGGGGATTTCATAATGCATATCATATCTTCTTAAAGAATCGTCTCTACCCATCAGAGTCTCTCAGGCAGACTCTTCTTGTGATGTTCTGAAATCTTATATCAGATTTCACTTCCTTCACAGTCAACGTCCTCCATTCAATTATAGAAACTCAAAGCTCCTATTTGTCCTTTTTCTCTTAACAGCCTGTGCAGAAGGTTCTGTATTAGCTGAATGTGAGTCTGGGTGATTTTCTGTCAGTGGTCACAAAAGTGTCAAACTTCAAAAACCTCAGCTTCATTTGTGACCAGAGTACATGGCAGTTGGTCTAAAGACCAATCTTACATTTTAAAATGAACGAAGAAAGACAGTAAGTAGAAGAAAAAACATCCGATAGTTAGTGAGCTTAACCGAAAGTGGTGTCCTTGTGGTGGAAATTTTTGGTTGGTAACAGACAACGTGTGATGCAAAGAAAGACAACCGACAGGTAAAAGACATGAGGAAGAATAACTTCAGGCATGCCGTCGACAAAGAAAAAACTTCATAGAACATCACCTCAATCCAACCATTATTGAGGCCATTGGCTGAAAGAAAACTCCAAAACACTTAAATTTCTATCATATTACAGTATATTCTCAAATTGAAAAGGCATAGTTAATGAAATAGAGAATAAAAACAATCTATTGGTTGGGTGAGGAACATCAATGGAGTATCAAACGATGAAATCACACAAAAACAAATGCTCAAAGTCAAACATTTGACAAAGTGGACAGATCACCATGTACAAGCAGAAAGTCATACATGACAGAGTTTACATTTCTGGCAGATGCTTTCTTAGAAATGTTATTTAGAAGAAAGTGCATGAATAGTGCAAAAACTTTAGGAAAGATAAAGAGGAAATTTAAAAGAGTTGAAAAGGAACATGGCAGTCACATGCACTATGCATTGTCCTAAGAAGCTTTCGAGTTTAAATGTGATGCAATCCACCACACAGATAGGATGGTACCAGTTTTCTGGTTAATACAAGATCACTGGTCAGGGGAAAGGAACAGAAGGGCAGGTTTGGGGAGTACAAAGTTATATAGCCAAATATTAAATTGCTCACTCATTTCCCAAATTACAGCCTATACTGTTTAGGCAGCTAAACAGGAAATAGTGATCAATTGAAATAGGCCATGATGCTTCCATAAAACCTGTTGACTCTTCCTCTGCTGTTTCACTAAAGGCTGCTGGTTCCTCTGTGAGCTCGTAATAGCAAATCACACTAATAATAACAACATGTTAAGGCCAAAGATAAAACATTACATCTGAAACTGGATCCAGTTTGTTAACAGGGGCAGTCCTGAATCGAACATACATCACACACTGACTGCTTGACAATAAGAGTGCACAGCCAATCAAAGACTTAACTAAGACTGTAGGTCAAGGTGAAAAATAGCAAAATATTGCATCTAAGATCTTATTTGATGGTCCTAAACCTTTTCCTTATTATGTTGCAGAGACATCTGTTGAACTTGCTTGCCCAAACCTACCTGTTAAAGGAATGGATCACAGAATTTTTTTAAAATTCTGTCATCATTTACTCACCCTCATTTTGCTCCAAACCTGTATGACTTTCTTCTACAGAACACAAAAGAAACATGAGGGCGAATGTTAGCCTCAGTCAACATACACTTTCATTGTATGGAAAATGATGCAACATGTGTTCCACAGAAGGAAGGAACTCATATGGTTGTGGAACACAAGGGTGAGTATATCACAGAATTTCCAAAATAAGAAAACTGGACTTGCAAAGAAGAGATGTCTTGGTTTTTCACAAAACACTCTGTAATATTCCTAGTGAAAACTTAAAATTTATGTTAAAATCATAAGATTACAATAAAGGTCAACATTTAATGTAAAAATATACCCCAAGGTTTTATTAGGGGACACAGTGCTGTGAAGAATTATTTGCCCCATCCTGATTTCTTCAGTTTTTTGTGTATATTTATACTAAATTGTTTAAAACAATTCTAACAAATACTAACATAAACCAAAGGCAATCTGAGTACACACAAAATACAGTTTTTAAATAATAATGTTATTTATTGAAGCAAAGTTATCCAATACCAACTTGGCCTGTGTGGAAAAAGTATTTGCCCCCTTAGTTACTAAATCCCCAAATCTATGAATTTAGTATTTAATGGGGTTCAGCTGGTTTAGACACACCCAGGCCCAAGGACGGATTAAGACCTGAGAGGCCCATGGGCCGGTACACCGTGGAGGCCCTCCATGACGTGATTACGTTCACCTTTATGCGCTACAGGATGCTTGTCAGATTTGGTTGGATGTTTCAAATAGATGGAAGAAAAGTTTGTAGTAATGTCTGACATGGCCAATTATATGTACTTTTTAATTATGAACCGATTAAAAAATCATGCATTATTAAATGGGATGTGAACGGTAATCAAATATCAAAATCACTATTCGGTTATTCTGCACATGTATAGAGTTCTTCAACCCGAGCTGAGTCCGACGGTATGCGACAAACCTACAGGTTTTGGGCCAGGTTCGGGTCAGTTTCAAGTAAGTTACATGGCGAGTTACGGGCTGTTTACACGTGCGTCTGTGCTGTTTTTAAATGTTTTTTCTATGTAAACACACACTGGACGGACATCTTTGATCATTGTGCCGTGCCACAACTCAGGACTGTGGCATTTTTTAGACACTGCATTTATTGATGAAGTTCAAGTTTCAAAGAGGACTTAATGTGACTGTTACACATTATTCCAGATTGTTTTTCACCTGGTAAACTTTCAGCGCTTGTTATACAGTGAGCCAATGTTTTTTTCCCTCTTTTGCTCTGGTGTGCAGACAATAATTAGTAAAAGTCAAATGATGAATCATTTAAAAATCAAATCATCCCGAAGAAGTCCTATAAACCGTAGCATTCGCTGCCTCATGGAAAGTGAACCTACCTGGGCAGAATTACACATTTTCCAATGATTAAGAATAGGCCTACTATGTTGCAGGCAGTGACAGAGATTATTTTTGTTCGACTTTAATGTGATTTTATCTTTTGAAAATCTATGTATTGTGCTATTTCGGCTCATAGTTCACTGTGCAGTTTATTCCCTGCTAATCTGAGATTGTGTTTGATGCATCCATGGCAATAAACGTTCTTTATTCCCGAGTCCCGACTCCCGACAAATAACACAACTGTTCGTGAACTCTCGCGGTTAACCAAATATTACAAAAGTTAACCATGCACAGCGTGAAGTTGACTAATAGGTCTCACCCAGTTGCACACTATGCCAAGGTCGAAAGAAATTTCAGAAAAGAGGAGGAAAAAGGAAATACATCAGTCTGGGAAGGGTTAAAGCATTTTCAAAGGCTCTGGGACTCCAAAGAACCACAGTGAGAGCCATTATCTCCAAATCAAGAACACTTGGCACAGTAGTGTACCTTTCCAAAAGTGGCCGACCTTCCAAAATTCTTCCAAGTGCACAGCGACGACTAATCCAGGAAGTCACAAAAAAGCCAAGGACAACATCCAAGGAACTGCAGACCTCTCTCGCATTAATAAAGGTCACTGTTCATGACTTCATTATCAGAAAGACACTGGCCAAAAATGCCATCCATGGAAGAGTGACGAGGCGAAAACCACTGCTAACCCAGAAGAACATTAAGACTCATCTGAATTTTGCCAAAACATTCATTGGGAGAATGTTCTGTGGACTGATGAGTCGAAAGTAGAACTGTTTGGAAGACAGGGGTCCTGTTACATCTGGAGTAAATCAAACACAGAATTGCACAAAAAGAACATCATACCTGCGGTCAAGCATGGTGGTGGAAGTGTGATGGTATGGGGATGCTTTGCTGCTTCAGGTCCAGGGTCACTTGCAATAATTGAGGGAAACATGAATTCTGCTCTCTACCAGAAAATCATAAAGGAGACCGTCCGGTCATCAGTCCTTGAGTTGAAGCTCAAGCGCAACTGGATTATGCAGCAAGACATTGATCCAAAGCGTAGGAGTAAGTCCACCTCTGAATGGCTCAAAAGAAGCTAAATTAAAGTTTTGGAGTGGCCTAGTCAAAGTCCTGACTTGAACCCGATTGAGATGCTGTGGCAGAACCTTAAATGGACAGTTCATGCTTGAAAACCCTCCAATGTGGCTGAACTAAAGCAGTTCTGCAAAGAATAGTGGGCCAAAATTCCACCACAGCATTGTGAAAGACTGATCTCCAGTTATCTGTACCGTTTGGTTGCAGTTGTTGCTGCTGAAGGTGGCACAATCAGCTATTACGTTTAAGGGGGCAGTTAGTTTTTCACATGGGTTATGTGTGTTTGATAACTTTTTTGCTTCAATAAAAAATATATATTTTGTTTACTCAGGATGCCTTTGTTTTATGTTATATCTCGTTTGAAGATCTAAAACAATTTAGTATGAAAAATACACAAAAATAGAAGAAATCAGGAAGGGGCAAATACTTTTTCACAGAAATGTAGATGAAGGAAGATCGTCATGTTAATGGACACTTAAACAGCCAGTGAGTGCAGTTACATTCAAATAAACATCTCAAATAAATTAAAAGCTACTGCCAAATAATTAACACTCTCAAACCATCAAATCAAATAAATGGGCAAGAGAGAATAATCAGAATACCATATATATTTTATTAATGCACCTTATCACGTGGCTCTCTGGAATACTCTGTTCTGATTGGTCAATGGCGCCATCTAGTGGTTTGATATGTCTCAGTAACAACCGCATATTCACATATTAGACAGCTAATCCAGGTATTTGCAAGCCATCATTCCTGCTTCTCAGATCACTGTGCAATCTCTACAAGCTAATAAAATAAACTCAAATAAATGCTTCATGTGCATTTATTTATTTATTTGGCAAGTAGTATTGTAAGATGCACAATGAGCAGTCAGATGTACATTAATTACAAAATAAACACCAACAGAACTCAGACACAAACTGGAGGTGGGTTTCAGCTCTTCAGCGACTTTCTCATCACAAAATTTCATCATTTCAATGAAAATCATTATTTTATGTCCATGTATTTATTTATTTGGTTAGTGGCCGTGCAAAAAGCTGGATGATGTATAGTCTGACAGTTGATATCGCAAAATAAACCACTTCAGGGTGATAAAGTGGTTTATTTTGATCTCCCTGTCAGGGTTTATTTTGCGATAACAACCGACTGCTCATTATCCCTTACATAATGTTGCAAAAATTACAGTGAGTATTTCATACCATACAGAGGGGTTCAAAAGTAAGTCCACATTGCATATTTGGGATTTAAAATCAAATTTAAGCCTGGACATAAACCAGTTTTGTAAGTTTTTGTATTTTTAAGAATTTTAAACAAAGGAATGTTATGACAAATTTTATAAGAAATATTTAAGATTCTGCACACATTACTAAGTCACTAATTAAATAAGCAGATTTTTGACATTGACCTTGTTAAAGGTGCTATATGTAAGATTGACAACAAGCGTTTGAAATGGGTACTGCAGTCCAAACTCAAAATATTGGATAGTTGTGTGCCCCACCCTAGACTCTAAGCTCATGCGGGTTGCCAGAATGTTGATACGCAAATTAGCAAACTCAGCATTCGTTTTAAAGGATTTCTGGGCTTTAAGCTGTCTCCATCTTCCAAAGGCATCTCCCATATTTATCCCTGTTTTACTACGCCTCTGGTCATGGTGGTTTGCGAGGCTTTTTAGGTCGGGTGGAATCTGTTATCTCTGATCCAGTTCGTTTGTTGGCTTCCATGGCTGCAGCACGCAGTGTTGTTTGCCTGCAAACTTGTTCAAATCTGGCAACCTTGCGGTGTCGAAATACTATTGGTGAGTGGGCAGTAGGCGGATCACACAGGCCAAAACATAAACAGAAATTCTGGCCCAGAATGGAAACTTCAAAGTAGAATATACTGGCTGTGGCATTGTTATTGGAGAAGCCAGTATTTCAACTTAGCACATTTCCTAATTCTCTAATGACATATTATGGTCATTTTATGATTTAGTACAGTAAAAATATTACATATAGCATCTTTAACTTCTTTGTACAAAGGGTCAGATTTCCTGCCTTCCAATAAAGCACACAAGGTGATCTGTGGAACACTCAAGTCATGCTGGATAACATGGATCATCCGGTTTTGCACAAACTTCTGGAGTCCATGCCAGCTCGAGTGCATGCTGCAATTAAACCAAAAGCATACAAAATACTAAGAAATTCTTAAATGTTATTTTTCAATGCAACTTTTCACTCAAGATAGTATGCTGATAATATAATTTGTAATTTATTATCATTCAATTAGTCAAATGCAAAACAGAAGCATTTTCACAACAACGATTTTTTGAACCCCTGTATGGTAAGCCCTTATTCAGAGTAAGTAGAGTTAAGAATTCCCAAAGACGCATTTCCTACGGGGAGCGTTGTCCCATCCTGCATGAATAGAACACTTGGTGCGTGTAAATGCACTCACTGAGCACTAAGTTGACTGTGTGTCTCCCAATAATTTAAGCAAATTAAGATCACAGTGCACACACATATATTACATCTAAGATGCAAATGCTTTTATTTTTCCAATCAAATCAGAATTTTCAAATTGTTCAAAGAAAATCTTCACATAAGTGGGAAATTTAAGCTAAGACTAAAGCTTTGCCTTTGAAAACTATAAATGAAAATGCAGATCAACTATTAATCTTAGATGCTCACTGTGAATTCAGTAGCCAATGAGCAGGGAGAGGAATACAATGCTCTGTGTGTAAGGTGTATTCACTTACCTACAGCCTCAGCTGCTTGTGGCTTTTGTTTTGATCTGCTGACAATTTCCATCATACGCTCATTATATCTTTCCTTGTCCCCTGAGACAGTACGGTAAGCCTTCAAACACACAACAAAACAAAACAAATCACATTCACAATCTGCTTTTTTAAGACTACTAACTACATTTAATTGAAAAATGTTCTTTTCAGGTTAATGCATCTAACACTAATAGTGGATAGGAAAAAAATGCTGTCAACTTAAGTAAATATTTTCTGTATAATATTTTATAATAATCATTTCTTTTGGCCTTTAGTACAATGATGATATAAGACTGAATTATTTAATTTTGCATACGCCTATTTGATATCATTATTTCTCTCACACAGTATAAATGGGTCCTTATTCATGAAAATATATAGCTGCCTTTATATTTCAAGAAGGCAAAACCTTGCAAACGGATCATCATATTTGAGGGTACTTGGCATCAAAAAGTTTATATGTGATAGGCCACGTGCAATGTGAAAGAGTTCATGAATAAAATTAACATCATTATTTACTACCCTGATGAAAACAGATGCAACCTTTGATCCAGAGTACGAGCATGAGGAGATATTGTTATATAAATGTCTACAATAAACAAGCTTAATAACATGTGGCCTAAATATGAGCAGTTATAAGTTATCCTCATGCCACACAATGTACCTCGATCTGTGGCGCTAGCAACAGCAAGGTCATGGGTTCAATTGCCAAGGAACACACATACTGATCAAATATATACCTTAAATGTGCCATAAGTCACTTCAGATAAAAGTGTCTGGCGAATGCAATGTTAATGAACATCAACATCATTCACAACTTAACCACAAAATCGCCAAAGCCTTTGCCAGTACTAATTTAAATATCAGTACAACTCATAGAAATTGTGTCCAAAACTATCATTTCTGTGTATTTTCAATATCTGAGGTTGCTTAAGAAGCAAGTTATAAAGGACTACTTACATAAACTCCCGCCCCCAGACATGTTGCTCCAACCAGCACGTAAAACAGAGTGTTTTCCCCGCCCCCTCCTGTTGCCCCTGACGACATCTTGGCCCTCTGCACCATCTCCAGCCTTCTCTCATGTCTCAGCACTGAGAAGTCAATAAACAAAATGTATTAATTCTTTAAAAACAAGTGAACAATCAGACTAACTTGGGTGCACTGATGTCCTATTTCCAAACTATACCTAGGTTAATTTCATCAGTAAACTCTGGGTACAGAAGAAATGTTTACACATGTAAGCCATGTTTTACAGTTTCCACAGTGCTGAGTTTCACACACTGACTGAAAGCTTGCTTGCTTTCTCAGAAAGTGGAAGGGCTTTATTGGGAGTTTTGTTATAGGATTTTTTTATTTATCAATCTGTCAAATCCAAATATCATTAGAACATTAGAACCCCAAATGCAGATTCAGTGCTTTATTTAAACATCCAACTGATTTTGCAGTATTTATTTATTGCTAAAAAGGCATTTAGTCATTTCACCCAGCTCAGAAAGTGTTTTCTGAGCCTCAGGTGTGTGAAGAGTCAGACGTGTCCTAGGCAGAGTGCAACGCCACACCAATCTCGGCTCAAAACTTACTGAAACACTTTACGTACTTGAGCATTACAGGGATAGTTGGCCCAAAAATGAAAATTCTCTCTTCATTTACTCACCCTCCTGCCATCCCAGATGTGTCTGATTTTCTCTCTTCTGCAGAACACAAAGTTTTTTAGAAGAATATCTAATCTCTGTAGGTCCATTCAGTGCAGGAGAATTGTGGCCAAAACTCTGAAGCTGCAAAAAAAAAGGCAGGATAGACATAATCCATACAATTCCAGTGGTTAAATCCATGTTTTCTGAAGCAATATGATAGGTGTGGGTGAGAAACAGACCATTATTTAAGTACTTTTTTACTATAAATCTCCACCTATGACCAGCCCCGACCAGTAGGTGGCGATATGTACAAAACATGCAAATTGCCAAAAAACAAAAGAAGAAAGTGGAAGTGAAGGTTTATAGTAAAAGATTACTTAAATATCATTCAGTTTCTCATCCAAACCTATTATATCACTTCAGAAGACATTGATTTAACCACTAGAGATATATGGATTACTTGTATGCTGCCTTTGTGTATTTTATGGAGTTTCAAAGTTCTGGCCAGTATTCCCTTTCATTGTATGGCCCCACAGAGCTGAAATATTCTTCTAAAAATCTTCATTTGTGTTCTGCAGAAGAAAGAAAGTCATACAGATCTGGGATGGCATGAGGGTGAGTAAATGATGCGAGGATTTTCATTTTTTGGCAAACAATTCCTTTAAGTTTACATAGCTTTCATGTCATATAAATCATTTGACGGGACGGTCTGACACCGTGCGAGTGGCCAGCTTGCCGTGTGACCGGCGAAATGGCGCAAATGTTTATAAGCAATTTTAAGCAAGACTGAGGTAAACACAGAGCGCTAAGTTCACAGGTGATCCACAGCTTCCACAGACTTCTACCACTTTCCTCAACTTGCCTGATCTCCTCGCATTCTGCACACACAGAGTAGATGAGACCCGAGCCAGGGGAGCCAGTTTATTCCATACTGTTTTGCACTTAAACATCGCAGCACTGCTGTGTTCAGCGATCACGACAGCCCGGTAACGTTCACCGCCACGCTCACCGTGAAGTACTCTCACAAGGCCGGAGACCTTCTCAGGTCATTCAGGACCAGCGCGTGCAGAGGCTTCCGTTCTCCGCTCTTGGCCCGCCCTTTTGCTGCACTGATTGGCTCGAGCATTTGCCTACTATTTTGTAATTGGTTCATGTTTCTGCCTATTATAACTTATTAGGGTCACCCAGCGATGATTGGCTATTGTTAAGGCACGCATTAAAGACGCCACAGGTCATGCGACGAGTGACCGCCCAGTTAACAACCCACAAATAATTAAATCCATAATCTACTACTGCTTGAAAACTGATATTCTGGCATTTTTGACGACGAAGTGTATTTTTTTAAAACATAAATCATCTAAATAGGTGAACATTTACAACGATTTTCATAGGCTACTGTTGATTGTATTTTTATTTTACGCTCAAATTCTGTTGATTTTTTTTTGTTATTTTTTTTATTCCTTAATATTTGCATAGGAAATGACTGTTGGTAACCCCTTCTCTAATTCTATTTAATAGAAACCCCCTATACTTGTGTGTAGAGCTGACTTGGATGTAAACATATACACAATAAATTATTGGGGAAATAAAATAGAGGTCAGTGTGGTGGAAAATACTTAGCAAAATACTTAATGAAAACAATAAAGGAGGACACAAATTATTAGTATTGACTCATTTCTTATTTTGAGACTTATAGTCTGTCACTCTTCAATTATCTACATTCTCCTTAAGGAGAACCGAAAAATTTGTAAATTATTTTAGATAATTTGTGTACATAAAATAGTTATAAAACAAAAAATATTAACAGAATGAAGTTCCTTTCCCCACATTTGCCCAAGTCACAAACGATATACTTTCACATTATAAACAACATTTTTGCAAATATTTTATATTTATATAGTCATAAACTGAGGTAAGCCTCTGGCAATGCCAGAATAAATGCACAATGGTTTTAGGGTGCTGCTAACAAAAAGAACAGTTAACGTCAATATCTCTTTTTAATTTAGTAATGACAAGCTATTCTATTATATTCTGTTCTATACTATTCTATATAAATCAGAAAATATATATATATATATATATATATATATATATATATATATATATATATATATATATATATATAAAAGTTTAAGCTATTCATGACTGTATCAGAAAAGCTGTCCATATCAAGCTATCAGTGATTGTGTGCGCGCGTGTCTCTAGACCTGTCTCGTTGCCACAATTACCTCTGGATGATGATAAAATGAGGCGTTCCAAAAAGGTGTGAACTGCTGTCTTAATTTTCATGCATTGTGGTTATATCTGTAGTCGTAGATGTTGCAGATCTCCTGAGCTGGGCTGTGCCTTGACCGGGGGAATTTCCAGCGAGGAAAACAAACTCACATTGCAGAAGAAAGCTAAACAGTGCACAAACCTTTGACTTCGTCAGGATATCAGCGAGAGAGGAAAGGCTACTTTCTCTTTCTGTCATGCGAATATTCTGTAAAACACTACCAGAACATTACATCAAACCTCCCAAACAGCCCCATTTACGGCCAACTGGACGAAAACTCATCTGAAAACAAAAACGCAAGAGGACAGCATATATTGTTCTTCACTGTGACTTTAATATTAAGCACGGAGATATTTATCACGGCTTTACGACTTTTCCGAGGATATTCACAGAGTGAGTTAAAAAGGTTTAATCATAACTTCTCATCAAACATGCACTGTTTTCCGTAGGTGAAAGAAAATAGGAGATGTATCAGCATTCGTGTAGTAATAAACTGTTCTCCTGTTAGATCTCAACCAACCGACGGGACAAGCAGGAATCGCAAGTTGTGACTTGCTTGATCAAGAACTGAAACGAAGTGCACAGCAGGTATTTAAAACACTGCTTCAAAATATGAAAACATTTTTATATTGAATAAATATAGTTATGAGGCTTTATTTTGAGAGTCGAAATTCTATTTTGAACAGAGACTGTTGCTGGACATACAACATTCTGTATTGGAGACTTTATTAGGTAGGCTAAATGTGTTTTTATGTTTGCTTTGCAAGTTGTGCTGCTTTTATTTGATTGTCTTGCATTGCAATGAGGTGAAGTGTGTTTTTCAAACCAGCGGTGCACTATACGGGGCAAAACTTAAACAGTTTCAGGGGCTGCAGAAAAATGGTAAGAAGATATTTCTTAAAGGGATAGTTCACCTTAAAATGAAAATTCAGACATTGTTTACTCTTCCCTGTGTCGTTGTAACCCCATATGACTTTCTTTTTCTTAACACAAAGGGAGAAATTGTCAAAAAAAAAAAAAAAATTGAGCTCAGAGATGTCATACAATGGCAGTTTATGGTGACTACCACTTCAAGCTTCATAAAGGATGCAAAAGTATAATTCAGAAGTCTAATAAATCATTGTATGCGACTCATGCCTTGTTCTGAAGGCATATGATAAGGTTTGGTGAGAAACAAACTGAAATCTAATGTATTATTTAGTGAAACTCTTGACCAACCATTGTTCTCCTGTGTGGTTTCATGAGAGTGCACAAGAGCAACAGAATACACAGCCCCTCTCGTGAGATGGGACATATAAGTGAGAAACCGCTTTATTTATCTTCAACCACACCACCAGCGATATTAACAACAGAAAACACAAACCAGAATACAGAACTTACAAAACATGTCTGAAAAGTTTGAAGTCAATGAGGAGATGCATTTCTACGCCTAGCCGTATTTGTTTGAACTGGAATACTCGGAAATCAAACAGAGAGAGGTGGAAGAGGCTGAAGGCAATCACAGTCTAACCAGACGCGACACAACACGGGATAAAGGGTATCTTTTCCATGTTAATCAAGAATTTTTGTCTTAACCAGCCATGACAAGTGATGGGACATTCTGTCGATCGCTTGGATTCTGTTTGCGCCAAAGTCTTTCTAGCAAGACAGTCCACTGGCAGCCATCTTTGGAATGCTCCTGGGAGGCTATTTCCAGCCATGACAGTGCAGCTCCTATCAGCTTGAATGGGGGAACACCGAAATCTCAAAAATGGTTTGTCAAGCTTAAGTTTAAACAACACATTTCAAATCAACAGTAAAATCAAACAACGGTGGTATCATAAATTGTGCTTCTTTACCTCGGATTATGCTGAAAAACATAATTTTACCAGCTTGTTTTGCCAATGCGCATGCGTGTTCTCGAGTTGATTGACAGGCAATGTCTGTATATAAAAGGTGATTGGCTCTTTTACCTGTAAGGTGGGACTCCCTTTCTACATCCGTTGACCATTGGGCATGAGTGCTCCTTGGTTGGGCATTCCAATTGGACCCATCTCTGCTAAATAATGTCTGATCAGCAGAGGATGTCACACCTACCAACTGTTCTGCTGAGGTCTCGCTGTCTTCTGAGTTGTCACATATACAGGTGCATCTCAATAAATTAGAATGTCGTGGAAAAGTTCATTTATTTCAGTAATTCAACTCAAATTGTGAAACTCGTGTATTAAATAAATTCAATGCACACAGACTGAAGTAGTTTAAGTCTTTGGTTCTTTTAATTGTGATGATTTTGGCTCACATTTAACAAAAACCCACCAATTCACTATCTCAAAAAATTAGAATATGGTGACATGCCAATCAGCTAATCAACTCAAAACACCTGCAAAGGTTTCCTGAGCCTTCAAAATGGTCTCTCAGTTTGGTTCACTAAGCTACACAATCATGGGGAAGACTGCTGATCTGACAGTTGTCCAGAAGACAATCATTGACTCCCTTCACAAGGAGGGTAAGCCACAAACATTCATTGCCAAAGAAGCTGGCTGTTCACAGAGTGCTGTATCCAAGCATGTTAACAGAAAGTTGAGTGGAAGGAAAAAGTGTGGAAGAAAAAGATGCACAACCAACCGAGAGAACCGCAGCCTTATGAGGATTGTCAAGCAAAATCGATTCAAGAATTTGGGTGAACTTCACAAGGAATGGACTGAGGCTGGTGTCAAGGCATCAAGAGCCACCACACACAGACGTGTCAAGGAATTTGGCTACAGTTGTCGTATTCCTCTTGTTAAGCCACTCCTGAACCACAGACAACGTCAAAGGCGTCTTACCTGGGCTAAGGAGAAGAAGAACTGGACTGTTGCCCAGTGGTCCAAAGTCCTCTTTTCAGATGAGAGCAAGTTTTGTATTTCATTTGGAAACCAAGGTCCTAGAGTCTGGAGGAAGGGTGGAGAAGCTCATAGCCCAAGTTGCTTGAAGTCCAGTGTTAAGTTTCTACAGTCTGTGATGATTTGGGGTGCAATGTCATCTGCTGGTGTTGGTCCATTGTGTTTTTTGAAAACCAAAGTCACTGCACCCGTTTACCAAGAAATTTTGGAGCACTTCATGCTTCCTTCTGCTGACCAGCTTTTTAAAGATGCTGATTTCATTTTCCAGCAGGATTTGGCACCTGCCCACACTGCCAAAAGCACCAAAAGTTGGTTAAATGACCATGGTGTTGGTGTGCTTGACTGGCCAGCAAACTCACCAGACCTGAACCCCATAGAGAATCTATGGGGTATGTCAAGAGGAAAATGAGAAACATGAGACCAAAAAATGCAGATGAGCTGAAGGCCCCTGTCAAAGAAACCTGGGCTTCCATACCACCTCAGCAGTGCCACAAACTGATCACCTCCATGCCACGCCGAATTGAGGCAGTAATTAAAGCAAAAGGAGCCCCTACCAAGTATTGAGTACATATACAGTAAATGAACATACTTTCCAGAAGGCCAACAATTCACTAAAAATGTTTTTTTTATTGGTCTTATGATGTATTCTAATTTTTTGAGATAGTGAATTGGTGGGTTTTTGTTAAATGTGAGCCAAAATCATCACAATTAAAAGAACCAAAGACTTAAACTACTTCAGTCTGTGTGCATTGAATTTATTTAATACACGAGTTTCACAATTTGAGTTGAATTACTGAAATAAATGAACTTTTCCACGACATTCTAATTTATTGAGATGCACCTGTACACACCAGTTCAGAATGGAGAAGACGTGACAGACATATCCGCCTGACTAGCTTCTGAGTATGTGTGGCTGCATCAGCCTTTTCCATCTCTCTGTTTGATTTCCAAGTACTCCGGTTCAAACAAACAAGGCTGGGAAAATGCATTTCCTTGTCAACTTCAAACCCTTCAGACATTAGATTTCGGTTTGTTTCTCACCAAACCTTATCATACGCCTTCAAAACAAGGCATGAGTGGCATTAGACTTCTGAATTATACTTTTGCGTCCTTTATGAAGCTTGAAGGAGGTAGTCATAAACTGCCATAGACATCACTGAGCTCAACATTTTTTCCACAATTTCTCCCTTTGTGTTAAGAAAAAGAAAGTCATAAGGGTTTATTACAACACAGGGGTGAGTAAACAATGACTGAATTTTCATTTTTGGGTGAACTATCCCTTTAACGTAACAACAGTTTAAACAATACATTTAGCAAGAATGCATAATGATCACAATATTTGCTTAAACAGTTTATTCAGCAGACAGTATTCCTGCACTGAATCATACTCAGTGGGATAATAACATGAGTGGCCAAACCAGTCAGGAGGGTTTAATGCACCTCAGTCCTGACAGAGAGATAGCGGTGCCACAAGATGGAATTTACTTCGTTTTCTCTCAGGTTCAATTCGAAACACACCTAAGACAAGATGTGTACTTTATGCAGGATTTGTACAAGAGGACAGCGTCCTCCTGTCCAGCGCCAGTGATACTCCCTGCTAGAGTGACAGGTCTGGTGAACAGCTCTATTCCAGCCACCAGGGGGCGCTGTTTCGCTTAGAAAAGGGCGACAGTCTCTCACTACATCAGCACCGTGAGATTTCCACACGAGGCCACTTTCTTCGGGGCCTCCCTGATTAACTAAATCACAACAAGCGGAACAACTTTTATGTTGTTTTTCTTCTTTTCGACAGATTGAAATCTGATTCAAAGCTATTGACATAAAACTAATAAATATTTTTATATTACCAAAACAGCGAATGTTATCCACATCATGGCTTAATAAAGCTTCCAAGGTCTCATTACTTTGTTTTAAACACCTTAATGCAGATTAACACATATAATCTATCTCATTAGTATTTTGATATTTTGCCTCATAGAACAAGACAGGGTGCTGTCTGTGGACCTATGTGTGATATGCATTGCTTAATTCAGTCCTCAAACACCTCTTCATTCATATTTCAAAATCCAGGATGGGATATGCACAGGTTCACAAAATCCTCTAGTCCACTCTCGATATGACTACTTCAGCACTTCACCAGTCGTCTACCAATTCAATAGGCTGAATCAAAAAATTAAGCATTAACTGTTCATTTTCTTCAACATTATATGTTCCATTACATGGAAATTTTGGTAACACTTTACAATAAGCTTCCATTAGTTTCCATGAACGAACAATGAACAACACTTTTACCGCATTTATTCATCTTAATGTTAATTAAAACAAATACTCATACATTTTAAAAATCAGTTGTATTAGTTAACATTACTTAATGCACTATGAACATTGAACAATTGTATTTATCAACAAAGATTTATAAATGCTGTAAAAAACACATTGTTAATAGGTGTTCGTGATACCCACTCCATTAACTAATGTTAACGAATGGAAACTTTTTGTAACATTACCAAAATGTTAATTCAAAATTATTTAATTATTTCTGTTAATAACCGATATCCATTATTTTTTGATTATTGATAATAATAGTTTGTGTAACAGCTTTCATGTAGGGTACAACGGGGCTAAAGCATGGAAAAAAGGCCCCCTCGCTACCTTTTTTTAAAAACTGAATTTTAATCAAAACAACCTTCTGTTATTTATTTTCACAGAAATGATGTTGCTCTATTAATATTAGATAAAAGGAACTCTTTTTTAATCTCGATGCATTTTGTGACCAGCAAAAAGCAAATTTTCCTTAAGGTATGCCTTTAGCCCTGTCGTACCCTTTAAAGAATCACAAATTGCAAAACATGTGGCTGAAATTTTATCCAAGAACACTGTCAGCAACACAGGACTGAGTAACATGTAGTTCTGAATTTATTTAAAGATGTCTAGAAATGCAGGTGTTTCAGAGGACAGACAAAAGCTAATCTCTAAAATAGAAATAGGTCACTGCTTGGTGAAATACAAAACAGAAGAAAATAAAATGGAGAAAATAGTACTATACAAAGCTGAATGTCCACACTTGGGCTGTTTCCATAGCACAGATAAACCCTCATCATGAAGTGGAAATGCTTCAGTAAGGAATCATTTGCAAAAGGATCTATTATACCAGAACTGCGCTTGATGAGTGTCTGGAAAAGATCCCTTAAGACTCCTGGAGATGGGAAATCTTAGGGAGTAAATTAAAATGTATATGTTAGCCTAAGTTTAAAACATATTTTGCCAACACAAATCCCATTTGTGAAATGCATTATCAGGCTCTACAAACCCACAGTCTGCACTTAAAAATATCTTACAGTGTGTAAAAAAAAACAAAAAAACAAAAAAACGTTTGGCCGATGGTCTCAGAATCTGCGGCGTTTGTTGGTGCCAAAGTCGACAGGAGGTCCAGGACGAGGGAAGGGAAGAGGCAGACCACCTGGATTACTGGCCGACCCCTGCTGTAAAAGAGAGAATGGAGCTTGTACTGTATCCTCTGCATAATGTACTGAAAATTGTGTGGATGAGAATGATCTGTACCTCGTTGGAAGCCAAGCTGGTAGCTCCTGCTGCAGTGGGATTTCCACCCATCGGGTTCCTGGCCATTCCTTGACCTTTAACCCCAAGAGAGAAAACAAAAATAGTGTTAAACTCAAAATGGATCCTACATTTAAAAAAATTATATTGACAAAAGAATTCTCTAGCATTACACATTGGAAAACTAAAACAAAAAGACCAATTAAGGAAGAAAAGACCATCAATTTCTACTAAATTTATTGATTAGAATAAAAGAACAGGATTCTACATATATTTGGCGTGACACCTGGGTAATTGCTTTGAAGGGATAGTTCACCCAAAGAGTCTTATGGATTAATTACATGTTGCCTTTATGTGCTTTTAAGAGCTTCAAAGTTTGTCACCATTCACTTGCATTGTGTGGACTTACAGAGCTGAAATATTGTTCTAAAAATCTTCGTGTGTGTTCAGCAGTAGAAAAGTCATACACATCTAGGATGCCATGAGAGTGAGTAAATGATGAGAGAATTTTCATTTTTGGGTGAACTATTCCTTTAAATTGTGTTAAAGGGATAGTTCACCCAAAAATGAAAATTATCTCATTATTTACTCACCCTCCTGGTATCCCAGATGTCTATGACTTTCTTTCTTCTGAAGAACACAAATTAAGATTTTTAGAAGAATAGTTCATCACTGTAGGCCCATACAATGCAAGTGAACGTGTGGCAAAATTGAGGCTCCAAAATCCACACAGAGCATAAAAGTAATTCATATGACTCCAGTGGTTAAATCCACATGTTCAGACAGGATACACTCATAGGTGTGGGTGAGAAACAGATCAATATTTAAGTAATTCTTTGGTCATATATTCTCCTCACTGCCCAGTAGGGGGCGTTATGCACAAAGACTGTGAATCACCAAAAACCGAAGAAGGAGAAAGTGAAAGTGAAAGAAAAAGGAATTAAATATTGAACTGTTTCTCACCCACACCTACCATATAGCTTCAGAAGATATGGATTTAACCACCAGAGGCGTCTGGAGTACTTTTATGCTGCCCTTATGTGGATTTTGGAGCTTCAACATTTTGGCACCCATTCACTTGCATTGTATGGACCTACAGAGCTGAGATATTCTTCTAAAAATCTTCATTTGAGTTCAGCAGAAGAAAGAAAGTCATACACATCTGGGATGGCATGAGGACGAGTAAATAAGTGAATTTCCATTTTTGGGTGAACTATTCCTTTAATTTTTGTTTTTACAAATGTTCAGTGGTGAGAGGGTAAGTTGTTAAGTTTGTTCACTGCAAAATTTATCAGATGTGTAAAGACTGTGTTCTTATTCTTACCTCCCATATGCATTCTCATGTCTGGATCTCTCTGAAACAGCAAATGTACAACATTACTTCAACATGTCAGAAAACAATGGTTCTAAAACACAGCTGCATTTATGTGGCACAGGCAGTGTGATGTGGACACTAACCTTCTCAGGGAAGTTGCCTCCCTGTCCCTGCTGCCTCCTCATCATGTCCTCACTGTGGGCGCGGAGCTCCTCCTCTCTCCTCCGTCGCTCTTCCTCCTGACGCAGCTCCATCTGCTTCCGTTTCTGCACCTCCTGGCTGTGAGCCTCCTCCATTCTTCTCAACTCCTCCTGCCTGCGCAGGAGATCTGAAAGAGCGAGATAAACCGGCAAGTCAAGTTAAATATAGTACAACTTTCAAAAACGCACCTTGAGACATGCATTCAATGCATGCTGTTTAGCTGTATTTGAATGAAAGAATGCATCTTAACATCCCCGAACAAACATGTTTGAGTGGTCTCAGGTAAACCAAAATCAGGTAAACCAAAATCATCTTAATTAACAGTTTAAGCCAATTAGTCAACTTCGAAAATATCTGAAAATGATCAAACTCCATCTTTAGATGGACTATCCCTTTAAAGAGTAATGCGTGTGCACGTTTGTGTGATCACCTTGTCTCATCAGCATGACTTGGTGCTCGTGTCGTGCTGCTTCCATTTCTGCCTCCAGTTTCTCTTGAGCTTCTTTGATGTTCCGGTCCACCTGCTCGTACTGCTGCTTCTCCATCTCCATCAGAGCCTTCCAGCGCATCGCATACTCATACTCAAATGAGCCTGGCTGGGCAAAACGGGGTGGCTGCTCACGCTCCCTGACAGATAAAGACAGATACAAAGAAAGAGTAAAACAGAGAATGAGTTGAAAAAAGCAAAAAGACAGAGACAGAGGTTTAATTTTGAATCAGCAAGTAGAGTTATGTTTTAGACCATTATTACACAGCGTTTTGGAATACTTGATTCTGATTGGTCACATCACAGAACTCTATAGTCAAATTTGTATATGTAACAGCTTTTAAAGGGATAGTACACTCAAAAATTTAAATTCTCATCATTTACTCACCCTCATGCCATCCCAGATGTGTGTGACTTTCTTCAGCAGAACATAAATTAACATTTTTAGAAGAATATTTCAGCTCTGTAGGTCCATACAACGTAAGTGAATGGTGATCAGACCTAAGTAGCTCCAAAAATCACAAAGGAAACATAAAAGTAATCCATATGACTCCACTGTTTAAATCCATATCTGCAGAAGTGATATATTAGGTATGGGTGAGATAAAGATCAATATTTAAGTCCTTTTTTTACTCTAAATCTCCACTTTCAATTTTACATCTTAAAGTCACATGTGGTGCCTGTTTAGTTTCACTTTCACATCTTCGTCATCTTTAGTATATAAGACATGTTATACTACAATAAGATTTAATCCCAAATCAAAGAAGTAGGACTGTATATGTATTCACAAAGTGAATGTGAAAATGGAGATTTAGATAAAAAAAAGGAATTAATTATTGTTCTGTTTCTCACTCACACATCATATCGCTTCTGAATATATAGATTTAACCACTGGAGTCATTTGGATTACTTTTATGTTTCCTTTATGTGATTCATTTGCATTGTATGGACTTAGAGAGTTGATATTCTTCTAAAAATCTTCATTTGTGTTCTGCAGAAGAAAGAAAGTCATACACATCTGGGATGACATAAAGGTGAGTAAATAATGAGAGAATTAATTTTTGGGTGAACTATCCCTTAAATCGGTTACTGACAATCATCCAGGCAACTGTTTTTTTAAATAGCTAAGCTAGCTTTATTCCTCTTATAATAAAATAATTCAAACTCTTTAAATCAAATTCTGTCACAAAGCGAATTAATAGGCTAAACGGACAAGTATGTGTGCATCACAGTCAGCTGGTCATTTTTGCAAAATAAACCCCTTTATCTATCAAGACATGACCCTTTCGTTGTGGTTTATTTTGCGATAATGAGCGACTCACTGAATATTATCACTTATATATACTGTATACAAGAACATGAGAAACTCACTTGTGGAATAGTGGGTTTTTGTTAATAAGTTTCTCAGGAAGCCCCTCATCCTCATCCAGCTGTTCCATTGGCTCAACAGTAATAGGCCTGGGAAATCTGAGTTTGGGGAAGAAAGATAGACTTAGATAACCAACTTCAATTTACACTGTACAAGTAATCCCTAAACGTGTAGCAGACAGGCTAACTCACGTAGTAAGAAGAAAGGCTCCATCGGCACAGCGGTCCAGAGCTTTCCTGGCAGATGGTTTGTTGGCAAACTCCACAATGCCCTTCCCAGTAGGCCTACCACGATCATCGACAATGACAATGGCCCGTTCGATCGGGCCGAACATGGAGAAGGCCTCCTCCAGGAGCTCGTTCGACACAAACTGTGGCAGATTCTTAACCGCCAGTGCAGCACCGTGCGTGGCAAAACGCACGCGGATCTGGCGACCGCGGAAGAGCGTGTCATCCAGTTCTGCCTTTGCAATGTCCGCAAGTGTCTTCGTTTCCTAAAAACAAAGTGGAATGCTATGGTTAATAAAATGTTTCAATTGTTAAACTAAAACTATACAGGCTACATAGACACTATTTACATCTGGTATTAAGATGCGTTTCGGGTAATCCAGTCAAAAGTAGTCAGTGCTAAATACAGGTCTAAACGGGGTCCTAAAACGTTTTGTGATCAGATCACAAAAATCGCATAAAACCACATCGCATTTGAGGTTTAAACAGTAATCAGTCCTGAATACCAGACAGCACCACCCCTCATCTGTCAATCAACTACTGCGCTAAAACAAGAGTGTAAACTTTGCCGGTTATGAGCGGCTTTAAAGGGAAAAAAAAACATCTAATCGGAAAACATACACAAGCATGAGAACTTAATGGATTTTCTTCAGTATGTCTGATATCAACATGCAGTGACACTGATGAGAAGCACACACATTTGAAGCTCAGCCAACAGTTACTCCACTAAAACAATGCATTATTGTTCTCTAAATGTTGTTTGTGCTTTGATTAAATTTCAACAGCATCTGAGAGAAACAGTGCACGGATTTGTTCGCGCTTGTCTTTTTTGCCTTTTTCACGATTTATTATCATGCAGTAAAACAATGACAGTGATTGATGTATGTCGTCATGAAATCAGAGACATTGGACTCGGAATCTGCGCTTGCTGCCCTTCAACAAATCATGTGCATTCCATATTCAAAGTGAAAAGACAGCCTGATGATAGGGCTGCAACTAACGATTATTAGAATTATTATTCAACTATTCGGGCAATTATTGCAATGATTAATCATTAGCTCTTAACCGACTATTCAGCTTGTGCCTCGACTTAAAAGGTTGTATTAAACATGCTTACTAACAATAGAGGACAAAATCATCTTTTAATAATACCTCTAAATGACATTCACTGAATTAAAGGGGGAAAAATACTTGGATTTGTATTGTTTAATTCATAAATTCACAGCAGAAAAATCCTATTGTTATCAAGTGTTTTGTCTTGTTTTCCATTTAAAATGATTTAAAAATCCCTAAAACAAGAAACATTTACTTCAGAAGCAACATATGAGATATTTAGACTTTTTCAGAGAATGTATCTTGAATATAAGTGTATTTTGTATATAAGTATTTTTTCACGACGGGAGAGTCGAACCAATCCGTAAAGTCTTCTCCAGCACATCCCAAAGACTTTCAATGAGGTTAAGGTCAGGACTCTGTGGTGGCCAATTCATGTGTGAAAATGATTCCTCATGCTCCCTGAACCACTCTTTCACAATTTGAGCCCGATGACTTTAGGCATTGTCATCCTGGAATATGCCTGTGCCTTCAGGGAAGAAAAAAAATCAATTGATGGAATAACCTGGTCATTCAGTACATTCAGGTACTCAGCTGACTTCATTTTATTGCCGCATAATGTTGCTGAGCCTAGACCTGACCAACTGAAGCAACCCCAGAGCTTAACCATTATTTAAATCCAAAGACAACTTTTTTTTTGGCCAGGCAGTGTATTATGATTCACTACATCACAAGCAATCACATTATAATCTAGCTGTAGCATATGCGTGCCAAAGATGAGCATCTCCACGCGAGACAGTGTATCAGCTGGAAGAAGTTTGAAACTCTCTCTCGCGGTTTTTCATGCGACTCCTATAAGCGGCTCTGACCGCACAGAGAAATGCCAGTTTCGCAGTTTGTGCTCATTTATACAACCCGTTTCCTTATTATTTGAAATTTAATAAAGGATGCATTAAATACAGTATATAACGCCAGGGTGTTTCCTTTTTAGACACTCTGACAGGCAAGTTTTGCTCAAGCAGAACACCAGGTACCAAGAGGTCCTCACTGCGGAATATAGTGCAATGACAGTGGATTAAATCCATGTTTTAATAGATGTAAAATGTTCGGAGCCATGATATACTGGATGTTATTAAAGCAAACATTTTATTCAGCATGTACAGTATGTAGCGTTGTGTAAATAAAAAGAAAGAGTGCAATAATGACTGTATTTCCTTAAACTTTTTTTTATGTTAATAGTATAGTTTAACGTATTAATTACTTTTGAGCTTTGGGGATTGCAGTCTACTAAAGAATAGAGGTGCTGACTATTTGGAGTGAATTTGTTTGGAATGGATGATAACTATATGTTTTTTTTTTTATTCGTTTGATTCTGTTTCGAGAACATATACAGCCCTATTTCTTCTTTGATTTGCGATTAAATCTTATTGTAGTATAACATGTCTTATATATTAAAGATGACAAGAATAAAAAGACAATGTTTATCTTTATGCATCCTGCAATGGTCGATTACAAAACGGCACAAGTAGTTTCGTGGAGATAATATACAAAACAATGCATAGTATTTCAAATAAACACCACACTCTGAAGCTGCTGGAGAGAAAATAACATTTGTTATATGGATGAATTTAAGCATTAAAGCTTATACAGACACAGATGTCTATCGCCAGTAGTTAAACTATTAACTTTTAGTAGGAACTAGACTAATATAACCTGTCAAACTAAATTGCGTATAGGCTATATGCCACACTGACAACACTAAATAATACAATATTGTAAAGAAAATCTATTATAATATAGCTGTGTGCATGCACATTAAAAACTATCGACTACATAGTGGATTAAATCGCACTACAGTCTGCAGCAAGGACAGTCTCTTCACTTCACAACGGCACTGCTTCTGTATTTATTTATCATTTTTGTATTATAATTCCCACATACTTTGCAATCTACATCACCTTAATCTGTTAGGAGTGCGTCTGGCCTGAGCTGTTCTTTCTTCCTCTCCTTGATCAAGCGTGAGCTGAAGTGCTGCTCTCCCACATCATCATTAGCGTTTCAAAACATCTCATGCTGTGTTAAAGGTGCTATATGTAATATTTTTACTGTACTAAATCATAAAATGAACATAATATGTCATTAGAGAATTATGAAACGTGCTAAGTTGAAATACTGGCTTCTCCGATAACAATGCTACAGCCAATATATTCTACTTTGAAATTTGCATTCCGGGCTGGAATTTCTGTTAATGTTTTGGCCTGTGTGATTCCGCCCACTGCCCACTAACCAATAGTATATTGACACCACCGGGTTGCCAGATTTGAACAAGTTTGCAGGCAAACAACACTGTGTGCTACAGCCATGGAAGCCAGCAAACGAACTGGATCAGAGATAACAGATTCCACCTGACATAAAAAGCCTCGCCATCTGTCTAAAAACCATCATGAACAGAAGCGTAGTAAAACAAGGATAAATATTGGAGATGCCTTTGGAAGATGGAGACAGCTTAAAGCCCAGAAATCCTTTAAAACAGATGCTGAGTTGGCTAATTTGCGTGTCAACATTCTGGCAACCCGCATGAGCTTTGAGTCTGGGGCAGTGCAGACAACTCTCCAATATTTTGAATTTGGACTGCAGTACCCATTTCAAATGCTCGTTGTCAATCTTACATATAGCACCTTTAAATGAGATCAAATGACTATGTCAAGAAAATTGTCAATTTTTTATTGTCGACTAATCGTTTCAGCCCTACCTGATGATGATGATAAATATTGTGGAGGATAAGAGTTTAAGGGATTTAATGCGCAATGAATAGTAGTTCTATCAATCAGTCAACATCCCACTTAGACTATGGTAAATGTTTAATGTTACTATTTCAGTGCATCTGTCTGTACTGTGGAGTTTGGAAAATGTACATATTGTTCTGTTATATTGTGTTGTTCTTTCCGAAGAAGGAAATAAATGCATTTTGACAGGAAATAAGTATATATAGACAGCCCCTCTACCTTGCGAGTAAATTTCGCACTATGCGACCAAAAAACATCTGTTATTAGCCACTGGCAAGTAAATATTAACATTTCACTCACCAGTGATAGAGCTGTGTAGTCTCGAAGCACCGAGGCCCTTTTACTGAATAAAAAGCAGTTGATTAAGAAGCTGGATTCAGCCTCGTCTTTCCCTGCATTCTGTCTCATGAGCGCGCAGGAAAAAGCACGTGTCTCATTCAGCTGAACTCCGAGCATCTCAGGGAACCACACCGCAGACGTCACAAGAGCAGCTCTCTTGAGAGTGTGTGAAGATGAACCACATCTCAGGTGCTCTGATGTGCATGCCGTCTACAGAGGCTTGCGCCAAACTCCCGCAAAAATATAAACAAGGTATTAACGTATTAATTTTGTGAACGCAAAGCGCTTTAGTTTCACTTAATGGTCATGTAATGGCAAATGTACGTGGTTATTGTGGGTTTATTCACAGTGTTAATAACACACAGTGAGACAGAGGAGATGCCCTGCTCTATTTCTGTGGAGATGATAAAATGCAAGAATCTCAAAGTCTTCCTTCACGAGAAATAAGGGCTTGTGAGTTAATCAGAGAGCCTTAAAGTTAATGGGTGTAAGTGAAGAATTTAAGGCAGAAATATTTTACTATTGCATAATATTTAAGCAACATCACATGTGCAAGAGTACGATATGGCCCTAAATCAGCACTGCTGTGATTACCTACGGCACTCGGCCTGCGGCCAAATCACAGCAGTGCTGATTTAGGGCCATATAGCACAATTGTGTTATGGCTTATATACAACAGTTCAATGAACAAGTACATTTTAAAAAAATTAGGAAAAACTGAGTACGGTCATAAAAACGCATTTGTGCATGGAACTACTTTATTACGTGGTGGATCAGAATCTGCCGTTGCTGGTTCAAACAAAATGATGCGTCCAAGCCTTCATTAGTAATTCAAAAATGTCACTTCAGAAATAGTACATGGCTTGTGCTGTTTCTAACAAGTTACTGGATAAACAAGGAAGGATGTGTGTGTGTGTGTGTGTGTGTGAGAGAGAGAGAGACGGAGCGTGTGTAATCACCTGTTGCCACTCCCAAGCAGAGATGCTGTCAGCTTTCTGAAGATCAGCTTTCTCAGTGGTAAAATAGCCGTCCAAGCGGGGGTATTTCTCCCTATTTTGCGGTAGCCGGTGCGCAAGAGTCGATCACTATAGAAACCGCAATGTCCTCCGCCATTTTAAACAGTATGTATCCAATGTGGAAACTACGGTAAGAGGTAAGCTCCTTGAGTTCTGTAATCAATCAGTCTGTTGTGTCTCTCAGCTGTGATGAGCCGTAAATGCTGAAGTTGTTCGTTTAAAGCCGTTTCAAACTATTTCCTAGCTTTAGTAGTGTAGTAGCGATCAAGGAGCACTGTTGTATGTAAACAGTGGCAGACGCGAATTCAATTCACGTCACCAACTGGCTCATATTACACATAAAAATTATTTTGCTACCACCTGCTGGCTAACATATGTAAAAAAAAAAAGACAAACTGTAGCTCTAAACACATCTGCACTGCTCTTACACATTAGTTTAGAACGGCACAATCACAAGCGGAGTGATACACACAGTGAAGCGTCCGAGTGCTGATGGTGTCAGACCATCAATGCTCATGGAACATCTCCCGTCCAATCAGATTCGAGGACCGGAACTAACTGTTGTATATAATATAATAGGTATACAGGTTGGCTGGGTTACAAAAGAAGCAAAACAAAACAAAACATTGAAGAAGTCCAATGGATCAAAAGTAAATGAGACAAATAAGAGATATATTTTAGTTACTTAGACATATTTTGATAATTAAAATATTATTTTAAATTTTATACTTTTATATTTGACTGTCATTTATACGTTTTTGAAGCCTGAAAAGGAAATCATACACCCTTATTTTATTATATGACCCAAGCTAAATTTATATAAATGACTTAAATGACTGCATGAAGCGCACATAGTGAGTTTGTATGGTAATTAATCATCATGTTCATGAAACACCTAAAACAGACAATTAATCATCATAGCCCTAAAACAGGCAATTAATCGTCATAATCGCAATTATTTGATTGACAATTAATTGTCAGCCAAATTTCACAATCGTGATCCCTAATTTTCATTATTAGGTCGCTACCTTGTGAATTGTTTTGTTAAAAGTGTACCAAATTTCAAACAGTGACAACAGCTTGTATTATTATTAAAAATGCGATTTCATGACATCATATAAATTGATAGAATGTGAAATTTGTAGATTTTTAAAAAGCTAAAATGTGATTCAACAAAGCAAAATCAAAAAAAAAAAATTACAATATCCTATATTGCATGAATATATATGATGAGGCCCCTCTCTCAGTTTGCTTAATATATTTTTTTGTTTCATTATGCTTACATGTCGTAAAATGTCTGGTGAGTAAAAACTAAAAATTTACTAGCCAATGACGACTCTCTCCAACATGATCGTAGAGGGCTGACAGAGTTGAATTTCAGCACTTTTAAAATCTGAGATTAATCACGATTAACTGAGAAAATCACGAGATTAATCGCAATTTAAATATATATATATATATATATATATATATATATATATATATATATATATATATATAGACAGCTCTATTATACAGTATACACTAGTTATATTTCCATGAATTTCAGACTATCAATTTCCATAACTTTTCCAGGCCTGTAAAATCACATATTAAAATTTCCTAGACATTTCCAGGTTTTTAAATTACAGTAGGCACCCGGTTGGATTGGATCAGAAAATATGGATTTAACCACTGGAGTCTTATGGATCACTTTTATGCTGCATTTTTTTTTTTTTTTGCATTTTTGGAGCAACAAAGGTCTGAACACCATTCACTTGCATTGTATGGACCTACAGAGCTGACATATTCTTCTAAAAATCTTTGTGTTCTGCTGAAGAAATAAAGTCAAACATATCTGGGATGGCATGAGGGTGAGGAAATTCTGAGAGAATTTTAATTTTTGGGTGAACTATCCCTTTAATAATAAAAAAGATTTTGCGTGTGACAAAATGCAAAAAAAAATTAAAAGGAGGATTATGAATATGCTGTATCATATCAGTCGTTTTGTTTTTGTGTACAACCAGTCACTCTCTCCTGATTTAGTACCATTTTAAACTGCTGAATGGTCGAACTCACCAATCTGATAAAGCCAAATCCCCTGTCCTTATTGATGAAGATCTCAGAAGGTTTTCCATATTTGGAGAAGAGTTTCTCCACATCCTCCTCTGTAGTTCCCGTAGGCAGGTTCCCAACAAACAGTCTGCTTCTCTGCGTGTAGGTCTTCTCTCCTGGCTTCCTGAAGTTCTGCAGGTCTATAGTGAAAGCAGCATCTGCAGGAGAAAAAGTTCCAACACATTAATGAGCAATATTAAGCCAGATTGGCAGACTTGCTAATTATGTACTCTAAATGCTCTACAAACCAAGGCAAACCACACCATACAACATTATAACACAAATACCGAGCTCTTAAAGGCTTTTAGACAGCAAAAGCTCCTACTTGGCTACATAAAACACAATGCCTCTGCTGGTCATTCTTTAGCGGTTACATTTATTACTGAACTTACTGTATGCTGTTAAGTGTTGCATCCAAGCTAATAAGCAAAATAGAGAACAACCACATAAGACTTTGATTGCTATTGTGAACCACAATTGATTAAACCACAGACACTCTTGTTTGTTGCTTACTTGGGCTACTCTGGTCTGCAGCATCAGTGTGCTGGCCATTGCTGTCGGCTCCTGATGGCTTCCCTTGCTGTTCCTGCTGGGGGTTGGGCTGCTGTCGGTGGTTCTGCTGCTCTGGCCGTGGTCCTCTGTTGCCCTGCATCTATTAAAGAAAC
The DNA here is from genome assembly GCF_019703515.2 of Myxocyprinus asiaticus. Classification (NCBI taxonomy): domain Eukaryota; kingdom Metazoa; phylum Chordata; class Actinopteri; order Cypriniformes; family Catostomidae; genus Myxocyprinus; species Myxocyprinus asiaticus. The sequence continues at coordinate 46,715,888 of NC_059347.1, read as the reverse complement.
AACATGAATCACCAGTGCAAAACATCCACAATGTCGCAAGAGAATGAAATGTAAACCATCAAAAAGCACTCAATCAATTATGTATTACAATCCAATAGCGCTGAAACGATTATTTGGCATTATCGACAACATTTTTCGTTGTCAAATAGTCGTTTGATCTCATTTAACGTAACATGAGATCTTTTGAAATGCTAATGAAAACGCAGAAGAGCAGATTGAGGAGAGCAGCTCAGTCCACACGCACTCCAAATTTTCCAAACAGATTAAGGTGATGTAGCTCGCAAAGTATGAGGGAATTATAATACAAAGATGCAAAATAAGTAAATACAGAAGCAGTGCCGTTGTGATGTGAAATAAAGCGGAGCCGTACCTGACATTCGGCTTGAGCAAAACTTGCCTGTCAGAGCATCTAAAAAGGAAACACTCTGGCGTTATATACAGTATTTAATGCATCCTTTATTAAACTTCAAATAATAAGGAAGCGGTTGGTATAAATAAGCACAAACTCTGAGTCGCCGCGTGAAAAACAGCGCGAGAGAGTTTCAAACTTCTCCCGGCTGATAAACTGTCACGCGGAGACGCTCATCAAGGGCGCGCGCTTGCTGCAGATAAGATTATAACATGATGGCTCGCGACATAGTGAATCATAATATACTGTATGTGTCACGGTGTGTATCTTATCGTAAAGAAAATTGGCGATAAGATACATTTATCTGAGAAGATACATAAGATATTTAGACTTGTTTTCAGAGAATATATCTCGAATAAAAGTATATTTTGTCTTTACTGCACTGGCAGAAGTATGAGCAAGTGAAAAAATACACTTATATTCAAGATACAATCTCTGAAAGAGTCTACATATCTCATATGTTGCTTCTGAAGTAAATGTTTCTTGTTTTAAGGATTTTTAGATCATTTTAAATGGAAAACAAGACAAAAACACTTGATAACAATATTATTTTTTTGCTGTTCTTTTATTTTTATGAATTAAAAATCCAATCCAAGTATGTTTCCCCTTTAATTCAGTGAATGTCATTTAGAGGTATTTTTAAGATGATTTTGACCTCTTTATTGTTATTAAGGACGTTTAATACAACTTTTTAAATCGAGGCATAAGCTGAATAGTCGGTTAAGAGCTAATAATCGCCCGAATAGTCGTTCTAACAATCGTTAGATTAGTAGATTATCAAAATAATCATTAGCTGCAGCCCTACAATCCAATAATGTTGTTGCTGGATCCACATTTAGTTTCACACAGAGCACCTTTACACCACTGACTTTTTAATAGTGCACATTTATTATACCCTCAATCAACATCTGGAACACAATGAACCACATAGATGAACAGGAGACTGCAATCAGTCCAAATAGCTGAAAAAAATAATCACGGTGAATTTGATTAGATAACAAACAGATCACAAAAGAGCTTGTTTGATATGAATTCCAGCAATATCAGCCATATCACACATACACTAACAGAAATTGTGTTTGATTTATTTAATAATGTATGAATGAATTAGACCAAAGTGTTCATATTGCATATGAGTGATTTTTTTTTCTGTTGACGAGTAATTATTGTTATGCATTTGAATTAATGGTCTGATTATTTCACTAATGTGTTATTTAATTAAATGTGTGTTGTTTAGTAGACTTGTTCACGTCGAGTGACTGTGAATGCAATCTGATGTCTTTGTTTTCAATAACGGTGTCATTTCGTCATTAACGAGTGTACTATAGTGTCTGGATTGTAAAACGTCTGATCTATTTCATTAATTGTCTTATTCCTTAATGCATGAGAGTAATTTGTTATATGTTTTTATCAATTATCTGATTTCTTCATCAATTTGCGTGGGTTTTTTAGCAAAGCTTTAGCCGGACCGCTCATCCACGTAGCGAACAGGAGAGACTGATCTCTAGCTGATACACACAAGCACACTGAAGCTAAATTAAAAGCATGCATAGTGTACAGTAATTATAAACGAAATGCGAGCGTCTAATTACCTTTGATACAATTGTTTAATCCGCTCCAGTAACACACGCAACGTTGATCACAAAGAGGAGAGGGGAGGGACACCTTACACCTCAACCTGCTGCCTGCTCTAACCGCTCATTGGCTAAGGTTGGATTTTTCGGCGTGCTCTTTACAGTTTCTATTGGTCAGTTTTACATCAATAATATGACGTACACATTTTACGGCCGTTTAATTGGTTTCCGTCAGTTTCAAACCATTTGCTTGGATTCCATTGGCTGGAAATGAGGTAGGAAATGACGTAAGACAAGTTAGTGAGCGGCGTGCGTTGAAAAGTGATGGCGCCGACCAGTGTTGAACACAGGAAGCGCAATCAGAATAAGCTTTATTTTCAAGTATGCATACACACACAATGAATTTGTCATGGTGACAGAAGCTTCTAGTGCAAAGAGAATACAAAAAATATACACATACAACATATACATACAAACATTTGAAATATACATATACACATACACTACCGTTCAAAAGTTTGGGGTCACTTGCCTGAAATGTTTCTCATGATCTTAAAAACCTTTTGATCTGAAGGCGTATGCTTAAATGTTTGAAATTAGTTTTGTAGGCAAAAATGTAATTGTGCCAATATATTCATTTATTTAATTACAAAAACTAAAATTTAATTTAATTTTTTTTTTTTTTTTTTTTTTAAATGGACGACTTGGACCGAATAATTAAGAAAAGCAGCCACTAAGTGCCCAGCATATAGATGGGAACTCCTTCAATACTGTTTAAAAAGCATCCCAGGGTGATACATCAAGAAGTTGGTTGAGAAAATTCCAAGAGTACAATTCTGCAAAATCTAGGCAAAGTGTGGCCACTTTGAAGATGCTAAAATATAACACAGTTTTAATTTATTTTGGATTTTGTTTAGTCACAACATTATTCCCATAGTTCCATTTATGTTATTCCATAGTTTTGATGACTTTACTATTATTCTAAAATGTGAAAAATAAAGAATGAGTAAGTGACCCAAAACTTTTGAATGCTAGTGTATATACGTAAACAGTGAAATAAGAATACAAAATAAGATACAACAGATAAATATAGGGAAACTACAGTAGGGCAATATTGTTGTTCTAATATGTTATATACAGATATACAGTTATGTGCAAGGTGATTTAATTTATTGTGCAGAAGAGGTAGGATATGTCAAATAAATATAAATGAATATAAATATGAATGAATAGTTGAATATGCACATGATTGTATTGCCACAGTGGAGACTATTGGGGGCAGTTTTAACTGTTCATAAGGTGAATGGCCTGAGGGAAGAAACTGTTCTTGTGACTGACTGTTCTGGTGTTCAGTGCTCTGTAGCACTGGCCAGAAGGCAACAGTTCGAAAAGATAGTGTACTGGGTGAATGGGGTCCAAAGCGATTTTCCAGCCCATTTCCTCACTCTGGAGGTGTACAGTATTTGAAGGTTGGGAAGGTGAGAACCAATAATCCGCTCAGCAGTCTGGACTATCCTTTGAAGTCTTCTGATGTCTGACTTGGTAGCTGAACCAAACCAGACAGTTATAGAAGTGCAGAGGACAGACTCAGTGTCTGCTGAGTAGAACTGTATCAGCAGCACCTGTGGCAGCTTGAACTTCCTCAGCTGGCAAAGGAAGTACAACCTCTGTTGGGACTTTTTCACAATGAAGTCAATGTAAGTCTCTCACTTCAGGTCCTGTGAGATGGTAAAGCCCAAGAACCTGAATGACTCCACTGCTGCCACAGTGCTGTTTAGAATGGTGAGCGGGGTCGATGCTGGGGTGTTCCTCCTAAAGTCCACTCTCATCTCCACTGTTTTGAGCGTGTTCAGCTCCAGGTTATTTTGACTGCACCAGTGAGCCAGCCGTTCAACCTCCCTTCTGTATGCAGACTCGTCGTCATCTTGAATGAGGCCGATGACTGTAGTGTCATCTGCAAACTTCAGGATCTGCAAACTTCAGGGTCCTTGGCAGTGTGGTCATTTGTGTTCAGGGAGAAGAGAAGTGGGGAGAGCACACATCCCTGGGGGCACCAGTGCTGATCGTACATGTGCTGGAAGTGAATTTCCCCAGTCTCACCACTAGCTACTGAGGTTAATTTATTCCATAGTAGAGCAGGGATGATGGTGTTGAAAGCCGAACTGAAGTCCACAAATAGGATCCTTGCACAAGTCCCTGGTCTGTCTAGACGTTACAGTATGTAATGCAGTCCCATATTGACTGCATCATTCACAGACCTGTTAGCTCAATAGTCAAACTTCAGGGGATCCAGAAGGGGTCCAATGATGTACTTCAGATGGGCCAACATCAGTCTCTCAAATGACTTCATGACCACAGACGTCAGGGTGACAGGTCTGTAGTCATTAAGTCCTGCAATCTTGGGTTTCTTTGGGACAGGGATGATGGTGGAGCATTTGAAGCAGCAGGGAACTTCACACTGCTCCAATGATGTGTTGAAGATCTGTGTGAAGATGGGGGCCAGCTGGTTAGCACAGGCTTTTAGACAAGTGGGTGAAACTCTATCTGGGCCCTGTGCTTTTCTTGTCTTTTGTTTCCAGGGCAGGTTGAGTAGCAGGAGGGGGGAGGAAGGTGGTTGCAGGAGGTGTTGGTGTGAAGTGAATGTCAGAATAGGTGAAAGGTGTGAGACTGGGCTTTTCACATCTACAGTAAAACACATTCAGGTCATCAGCCAGTTGGACCAAACAGATTTTAAACTGGGCTCATATTGTTTCTTTAACTGTGTATAGTCATATAGAAGCTATATCAAATCATTAGTTGTTCAGTTAAGTCATGATCAGTTGAGAACATGAAACTTGTGATAAAAAAATGAGATAAACGAATGATGAAGTAAAAAATGGCATTTGTGTTTATTGTTGATTTGTGTATGTCTGTGATCTGCTTACAAGAGCTCTTGATGCATTATTTTGTTCATCATAATCATGTTTTATTTGTTATTATTTATAATTTCATTAGAATTTAGTAAAGAAATTTTAGAAAATATATATATAAAAAAAATATGTATTTTTTTGTACATTTAATTTCGCACTTTATTTTACCTGGCAAACCAACTCGTGCTTTTTCAAATCTCTACGATATTTTTGAGGCCTAATATAACTCGGGAAATTCCTCTTTCATGTTTTCAGCAGTCTGCTATGAGCTCAGTAAAAATGTGTATGATTGGCTGTGAATAAAGGCCGTTTCACACGGAACGCGGCAAGCATGAGTGTCTAGCTCATTTTCAGTGTGAGGCCCGCGGAAAGCGGCAAATCGCAGGCGGTTTTGATAGCGGTGCGTAGAAGTCGCGCAAGCGGTGCTCGTATGCCCAAAATCCTGCCGATTTGATCTTTTTCTGAGAGGCTGCGGCAGCCGCGTCTGCTTTATTCACAGCCAATCATACAACATTTTACTGAGCCCATAGCAGACTGCTATGACCGCCCCCCCGCCCCCAGTCACCACACTTCTATACATTTTAAAAAAAAGAAATTCACACAAACTAATAAAAACAATTTAAATCTAAACAGCAATGCAGTCTTTGCGACATTTAGTGTGTAGAAGGCGCCTTTACTAGCTATATTTTATGCTTATAAAATATACATTGAAATCCTTACATTCACACAAACTCTTATAGAAATACTAACATGCAGTGTAGTGACTGAGCAGTTAATTTGCCTAATTCATGAAACATGAGCAAAAAAATAAATAAATGTGTGTGTAAATGCATGATTATGTAAATTGTCCCATTTAAATAAATGTCAATTTACACAATAATTGTTGTACTAACGAATTGCACACAAATTTTGTTCTGCTCATGTTTCATGAATAAGGCAAATTTACCTAATTTTCATTAACCTTGGTTATCTTTTTATGCCCTAAATGTTTTTTATTTTTTTTTATTTTATTTTTTTTGTTTGTTTGTTTTATTTTTGGTTATTTTTTTTTTTGGCAATGTAAAAGTCTTAAGAACATTTGTAATAAAAAGCAACAAACTTCTGTTCCTATTAATGGAAGATTCGTTATGCATAAGATGAAATGGTCAGAAAATAAACCTTATTTTATTGTATTTCTGATAGCACGGCATGGTAAAAATATGGTAAATCTTTGTAAAAATAATAAAGCAAAAAGATTTGTTAAAATGTTTATCTAACTTAGATTATCATTTTCTTTTGAAACCCCTCTTTTATTTAGTTTATTATTATGATTAACCTACTTTTATTGTGTTTTTGTTATTATTGGTTTGTTTTTGTGTGTTTGCATTGTATCTGAACATGTTTAGCAATATAGCCAATGTTGCCTCACTCAAGATCATTTTTAAATGCGACGCCGCGCGCACTGTTCGCTCAGTTTTAACCAGGCTTGAGCGAACAGTGCGCACATTGCTCTTTAGATTTAAATTGTTTTGAATAGTTTGTGTGAAAAATGTTTAATACTGTAGCATTTCGATATGCATTTCTAAATTTATAGGAGTAATGTCAAATATTATATTAGCATTTTAAGGCATGATGCAAGTATTTATCCAGTGTTTTAATATCGAATAAAATCAAAACCAGATTGTAGTTTGATGCTTTTATTACAAAGATTCTTGTAAAGGTTTTAAGTAATTGCGTCTGACTGGCAAACTACTCCTTCTTACTACTATTTCCTGATGATTCCGATTATATTTTCTCTGGCCTGCCCCCTGTGGTTTTACAGAATAGTACAACGGTGGACTCGTCGAGTATGAAAGCCTCTAGAATTTAAAGAGGTGCGCGCGCAGTCTGCGGTGCCAGTCGAAAGTATATACAAGGTTTTAACTGACACGATGCCTTCATTTACTGTATACCAGGCTTTTCAAAGATCGTTCAGGATAAATATTAATAGTTCAGTCATCAATCATGACACATGTTTCTAGATAATAATTCCTGTACAAACATGATTAATGGATGCAATGTGTACCGACATAAAAAAAAAAGACACAAATAACGGTTAGGAAAAACACCTTTTATTAACTTTTGATAAACTGCATTCAGATGTCATAAAGAAAGTTTGTAATTTTATAACAAAAAATGTAAAAAAAAAAAAAAAAAAAAAAAAAAAAAAAGTTATATCATGAGACATTTATAAATGAGTGTGCGTGTTCAGCAGGTATAAAAATAAACCTTGAAAAAAAAGTAGCATTGTAAAATCATTGTAAAAACACCCATATCCGATCCCAAATCCTTTCTCATAATTTCTCCAAGACATGTCTAAAAGTGTGGCAGTGTTCTCAGATCTAGAAAAAAAAAAAAAAAGTCTACTTCTGCTTGGATCCAACATTTTCAAAAGGGACAATTGTGAAGCCTAATTGTTCAATTAGCCAAAATAGCTTACTGAAAACTTACTTGCCAGTTACAGGGTGCAGAGGTAATTGAATATGGATACAGAAGACTTTGGACTTTGAAGTCCAAATAAAAAGGCAATTTTTGGAACAAATTTGTCAGGAATGGTTGACCCAAAAATGAAAATTCTCTTATCATTTACTTACCCTCATGCCATCCAAGGTGTGTATGACTTTCTTTCATCTGCTGAACACAAATAAAGTTTTTTAGAAGAATATCTCAGCTCTGATGGTCCATACAATGCAAGTGAATGGTGACCAAAACTTAGAAGCTCCAAAAAGCACAAAAAGGCAGCATAAAAGTAATCCATAAAACTCCAGTGGTTTAATCCATCTTCTGAAGAGATGTAATCGGTTTTGAGTGAGAATAGACCAAAATGTAACTCCTTTTTCACTGTACATCTTGCCATTGCAGTCTCAAGGCACGATTCTCTAGGCAATCATGATTTCAAGCTTGATTACACTTCCTAGTGCTTGATGCATGCACAGAGCGCTAGGAAGTGTAACTGAGCTTGAAATCATGATCGCCAAGGAGACTGCTGATGTCAAGATTTATAGAGAAAAAGGAGTTACATTTTGGTTTGTCTCATCCAAAATCTACTGGATCAGTTCAGAAGACATGGATTAAACCACTGGATTCCTATGGATTACTTTTATGCTGCCTTTATATGCTTTTTGGTCACCACTCACTTGCATTCAATGGATGTACAGAGCTGAGATTGAGATAGATTCTTCTAAAAATCTTCATTTGTGTTCTGCAGAAGAAAGTCATACACATCTGAGAAGGCATGAGGGAGAGTACATGATAAGAGAATTTTTATTTTTGGGTGAACTACTCCTTTAATTTCCATGCACAATTGCCAGTGCTATCTGCACCTTGTGTTAAACTGAATTAGGTCTATTTGCCAGAGTCTGTTAATGTTATTTGAGTTTGACTCTCTTTGCTCCCTCCTTGTAGTCCTCCAAGGTGAGTTTGTAGCCCCAGTGCTGCAGAGTTTGCCTGACCACCGGGGAAACGCTGTGGTTGTCGTAAGCACAACCGGACCTGACCACTTTTGTTATGAGGTTATTCCGCCAGCGACCTTTAACTCCTGCACATTTGGCCCAGCGACTGATCTGGCGTGCATCACCCTCTGTGCGCCTGCCTTGGTAAAATCTGCTGGGAAGAGAGAACATGAGCATGTGAGTATTGTGCATTTAATCCAGAGAGTGCATATTTACAAAGCCGTATGTGTGAACTAAAGTCTGCAACCAACTGCAACAAATCCCTTAAGTGAAGTAAACGCAGTGATACTACTCTTAATATATAAGGATTTATATATTAGGGCTTTCTTAATTTAAGCTTTTTGTAGCTACTGGGCTGTGGCTTCTGAGATCTTAAAACATTTTCTTCCAGTTAGATTTCAAAGTATCTAAACCACACAGCTGCCATCACAACACGTTCAGTTTTCAAAATATGTCCCTACAGAGGTCCATGTATTTGTAAGGTAAGTTGCAGCAGCTCTTGCCTGCAGTACCAATGGAACCAGCCATATGGGTCCTGGGGCACGATCCACCCACTGCTTTCCCACATCTCTAGACTGCCTCCACACTTCACTTTATAGGTGTTCACATTTTCCCTGTACGTTAATGATGCCACCTGAGATAAACACAACACTATGAAATGCACATGCACTATACACAGTCAGGTAAAATACAACTGAAATAAACATAACACTCTAAAACATGCCTAAATGTCCACAAATGTTAAAATTATATCCCAAATGCATATGTACATGGGTCAGTAGTTTAAATTGGTGAACCAGTGCAAAAGCCAGAAACTGAAAATCATCCTAAAGATTGAAGATGTTTTAAAGTAAACTATCCAGGGTAAGCTCTCCCAATGCAAGCTTTTTTTTTCTTTTTTTTTTTGCATGCCCTTACTTCATGTCCTCATTAGGGCCAAGAAGAACTAAACGTTTCAGCAAGGTCTTACTAAAGCAAGGTCTTAGTAAGTGGGGGCAGTGGTAGCTCAGCGGTTAAGGTACCACTGCCCCCAAGTAATCTTGGGGGCAGTGGTAGCTCAGCGGTTAAGGCTCTGGGTTACTGACCAGTAGTTCACCCAAAAATCAAGCCCCAGCACCGCCAAGATGCCACTGTTGGGCCCTTGACCCTATCTGCTCCAGGGGCGCTGTATCATGGCTGACCCTGCACTCTGACCCCAGCCTAGCTGGGATATGTGAAAAAGAAGAATTTCACTGTATATGTGCAAATGTATAATGTGTGATAAATAAAGAAAATTATAATTAATTATATTAATTATAAAATTATTATTATTATTATTATAATTATTATTATTAATTATTATCTTATGGCTGAATAACATTTCATGGTTTTCCTTATTTCCTTTTGCGTGAGTCACTTACCACATGCTCATACCCCTGAGCATCATATTAAAGGGGTAAATCCATTCCCAAATGACAGTTAATCTGCTGACATGAAATACTGCTAAGAGCACAAGTCAAGTAATTTTGATTTGTATAGCGCTTTTCACAACACACATCATTTCAAACACATCACACATTGTTTCAAACACATCATCACAATGCAAACACTTAACAACGATAATGGCCAATCAGTAATCACAGTATAAATAATGATTCTATTAAGTAATATTAATACACCACTTCCCATGAACTGAGCTCAAATAGCTCTACTGGAAACTACAATCATGACAAAGTAAAAATGAGTCAACTAAATCAAACATAATATGCATGAAAGGAGTGTATTCAGCTCATTTATCTTCTTGAGACCCATTAAGAAAATGTTTTTACATACATGTTTTTTAATCTATATTACAATTCAATGATAATGAATAATACCTGTTTAGGTATGTCCAGTCCATCCAGCCAGTCTTTGGGAAGCTCCTGCCAAACGTCCTTATAGTGCTGCTCTGTAAAAAACAAACCCTTCTTGATCAAATGCATTATAAATGACAACACATGTACATAAGATCTGTCTATTGGAATGGAAGTTCACAGCTTTCGAGCAAAGAGAGCCATACTTGTGATGCTGGAGTAGATAGGCCTGAAATAGGTGCCCCCAAAACTGCCTGCCTGCAATACCTCTTTGGGCGTCATGTTAGGTTTGAACTCTGGGTGGTCTGCAACCACAGAGAGATGAAAAATGTGCAGTTTCACTTTAGTTAGTGAATGACAACATAGTGAGATTTGCATCTGACACAGTGAAATGCAACACAAAATGGATAGGTTCACCTTTAAATACAAGTTGTCCTTTCTCATTTTTCTTTACTTTAGAGGTATTATTGCCTTCATCTGAGTTTTTTGTCTTCTCATCTGAAGAGTGGGCAGATTTATGTTTTTTCTCTTTGTCCTTGTCGGAATGCTTCACCTTAGTTTTTGTGGAGTCAACTTTTCCCCCAAGAGCTGAAGATCAGAGGGAAAACACATAATAAAACACAATCTCTTAAATATGTAAAGAGGGAGAGAGGGTAGATGGATGGGTGGATGAGGTCATATTTAACACTATAAAAAATAATAATAATAATAATAAAATAAAGTAAAATAAAATAAAAAAGATGAAACTATATTTTGCATAAAAATAGGTTTATTTTAGGACCATTGAGAATTCTTGAATTGTTACATTATTTTCAAGACAATTAAAGTCCCAAGATAAATTGTCTAGACGGACGGACGGACAGACAGACAGACAGACAGATAAATACAGATAGATAGACAGATACACACCGTCTGTGTTTTGAGCTGCGCCACTCTTTCTCTCGTTTTTGTCTTTTATTTTCTGTCTCTTCCTCGCAGCTGAATCGTCCTTACTTATTTTTCTTTTCATCTTCTTGCTTTCTCTCTTGTCCTCGTCATTCATTTTAAATGACTTTTGTAGGCCTAACTGTAGCAGACGGAAATGGTTTACTGAGAAAGGATCACACAGACACCTTAACACTTTGCTTAGGAAATGTGCGAAGCCTTTACTAATTAACTGCACAATAAATAATCTGTATAGCTTCCTGACAACAACAGATTCCGTGTTTACGCAACGCAACTGAGTATAGTGCGCAATGCGCATGCTCACACTTTACATTAGAGGCGGTCTCTCTGATCTGGAACGATTAAAGCAAACTTTACTAATAAATGAAACGAAACAAAAATCATGTATTATTGAATTTATCTAAGCACACCGAACCGTTACTGATCATTTACAACGAGTGAACACTAACTTAACCAGTGACACCCCTGCGAGACGGTGAAGGTTCAATCCATGTCGTTTGTAAATCTGTGAATCTTCACCCATACAGAAGTGCAGCGCCGCTCCCCAAATTTATTAAAGTTTTTCTTCCATGTGATCATTTGCATTGTAGAGAGCTCCTCAGGTTATTTTGTTCAGCAATATTTAGATGTACATTATTGTAATGTTAAAGTCTATTTTATTTATTTTTTATTTTTTATTTTTTTATTGAATCGTTTGTTTGTTTGTTTATTGGACTTTAACTGGACTTAACTGATAAATAATAGGATTGAAGTGAATTGTGGCCCAACAGACAATAAAAAACATGTAAAGGAACTTTACACGTCTTTTATTATTATTATTATTCAATAGTAAATGCAATTTGTGTAGTTTGGTGCTTGCGGATGAGATGTGTTTTCAGCAGGTTCTTGAATGTTGAGAAGGTTTCAGCAGATCGTGTGGAGGTTGAAAGCTCATTCCACTGCAGAGGAACAGAGAAAGTGAATGATCCTGAAATGGACCGTGCATCTTTGCGATGGGACCACCAGGCACCACTTGATCATTGAATCCAGAGAGCGAGTGGGGACCTGGAGGAGTGAATTGAAGTAAAATGGTGCTGTTCCATTGGCTGTCCTGAAAGCCAGAGTCAAAGCCTTGAATTTGATTCGGGCAGCTACAGGTAGCCATTTGGAGTGAAATCAAAAGGGGGGTGCCGTGAGTCCTCTTTGGTTGACTGAAGTCCAGACACACTGCCCAATAAATACTGTACCATCTACAGTGACTTAATTGCACTAACGCCAACAGAGTGTTACAGTAGTCCAGTCTTGAAATGACCAGAGCTTAGACCAGGAGCTGTGCAGCATATTCAGACAGGAAAGGTATGATTTTCCTGATGATGTAAAAGACCGGGCGGTTGATAAGATCAACCACCACTCCCAGATTCTGGGATGTCCTGGTTAGCTTTAGTGTTGTTGAACCAAGATGAATAGTGAGGTAGTGGTCAACAGAAGGTTTGGCTGAGATCCTGAGGAGTACTGTCTTGGCAAGGTTGAGCTGAAGGTGGCGTTCCTTCATCCAGGTCGAGATCTCCAAGAGGCAGACACATATACGAGCTCAGTGGGGTCACCAGGCTGGAACGACAGGTTAAGCTGCATATCATCTGTGTAGCAGTGGTAAGAAAAGCCATTTGCCTTAATGATCAGTCCAAGGGAGGTAGTGTTGATTGAGAAGAGGAGGGATCCCTGTGGAACACCAGTGGTTAGCTAGTGTGACTTGGACATCTCTCCCCAGAAGACCTTGTTGGATCTTTCTGTGAAGTATGATTCAAACCATCCAAGCGCAGTTTCTGTGATGCCCAGGTCGGAAAGGGTGGACCGGAGAATCTGGTGGTTCACGGTGTCAAAAGCAGCAGACAGGTCAAGGAGAATGAGGACAGATGATTCGGAGTTAGCTCTCGCCAGTCACTGGGTTTCAGCTACTGACAAAAGGGCAGTCTCATTGAAGTGTCCTTTTTTGAAGCCGGACTGATGTTTGTCAAGTAGGTTGTTCTGTGAAAGAAAAGCAGACAACTTGAAAACAACCCTCTCAAGAGTTTTAGCCAGGAAAAGTATGAGAAAGACTGGTAGAGACTGCTTTTATCAAGTCTCTATTGCCAGACAACACTCACTGAGTTAGTAAGGTAAAAGATTTTCTTTGAAATATATTTTCCAATTTCTGCTGTAAATATACAGAATTTTCTACATTACTGTCCAAAAAATGTAGTGCATTGTCAAACATATGCACATTTAGTAGCAAATTATGATGTGAAACATGGGTTTAAACAGTAACAGCATTAAAATGTGCTAAAGAAAATATTCTGAGAATCAGACACAGAAGCTCACAAATAACTAAATGTCCTCTGCTTCACTGCTTTTTTTCTTTCTTTCTTTCTTTTTTTTTTTGCATTATAAATACTTGCATAACTTCCATTTCCCTGAAGGCACTGGAGTGATTGGGAGAATATCTCCCAAACCCTACCCATAAAGCCTATTGTGTTTTTATGTTTTCATTTGTTAATCCACTGTGATATTCAGGGAAAAGTAAGTATGCATGAGTCTGAAAAGCCAAGCTGATTATTTTTAGCAACAGATTGTTTTCTATTCAGCTATCCCAGCTCCCATATGTCAGAATGCTATTCAGAATCAAAATCAGAATGAGCTCTTTTGCCAAGTGTGCTCATGTACACAAGGAATTTTTATTTATTTTTGGCCACAGGAGAAACAAGCAAGTGCACACAGAACAGTACAGTGAGACACAGAATATAAAACAAGGTAAGAGTATAAATAGACATACAAAAAAAAAAAAAAAAAAAAGGACATATTGTGTCTATTTATGACCTGACTTTGTTGGTGGACTTCACTGTTGGAGTTTCTGAATTCACAGCCAAATATCTGTAAATTTGTTCTTAAAGGTGCAATATGTAACAATGCTGGCTGCTGGGCGAAATGCGCTCGTTATATTTATGTATGTGTATATGGTGGTATTTTTTACCAGCTGAGAACAAACAATGAGCTAATAAAATGTGTAAAGGAGTCAAAATTCCTTCGCTGCACACACAAACGAATATATGCTGCAAGGATGGCTGGCGGCGGTTCCGACGCCTGTACCGAACTGTAATGGGCAACATAGCTCCTATGATGAAAAGAACCAGGTATGCTTGAGGTCAGTATTAGGCAAATTACTTCCTGTTTTTGGTCTGTTTAGACGTCTTTGGTCCATGTTGCATTCATATATCAATCGAACCGCACCAGAGTTCGTTTGAAAGCGGACCGAGACCCACTATTCAGGCGGTCTCGGTCTGCTTGTTTGGTGCGCACCAAGGTTCGGATGGCAGCGTTCACACTTGTTCAAATGAACCGCACTAACAGAGCAATCGCATCAGAGTTCATTTTAATCGAACCAAACCTGCCAAGTTTGAACACACCCTTAGAGATGGAATCCAGCAAACGTCCGGCTCCCAGCACAACACCGACTGCTAAAACTCAGAGTAAGCCCAAAAAAAAAAAAAAAAAAACATTTATCTACTGAATCCCATCTGGCTAAGCAGGAACATGATCGTGGTCGAGCGAAAACTAGAGTGAACATTGGCAGGGCATTTGATTCCTGGAGGGACCTTCGTTCGGTTTTGAGGATCAAAACCGACCCTGAATTGGCATTCTTCTTATTGGACATGTAAGCTTACACAACTGCAAAGCATGTGAAATATAGTGCCATAAGGATTGATCTGTGTAATTTTAGCTAACTTGATCTTGCCTGCTAATGCTGATGAACTGAAAGCTACCTCGCTTCGTAACTTTCAAATAATTTCAATGATCTTCTCTTTATACTAAAAGTCAGGTATGCTGATTCACAGTAACTGACATAATGTTAATCTGTAATTATTCAGCAAGGTAAACTACAATAACACATAAAATGAATGCTAGACAATGTTCAAGATAATGCAAAAGACCCATTCATTAGTGTAACGTAACTTGGTTATACAGAAAATATATACATTCTATTATTATAAAACAATAGCACATCGATATATCAAAATGACAGTTGTGATGGAATCACATCAATACTGAATTGTGTCAACATATTTATAATGTACAGTCTATTTTATAAACAGCTACTGTCATCATCCACCAAATTTAGCTAACAGCTATTGATAAAGCTGGCTAGCTAGCTAACGCCGACATAGGCTATCGTATAAATGCAGTCAATGTATCATGCAAAGAAAAGTGATTACTTCAAACTACAGTCTCGCATAGTCAGACCTATATCCACACTTTGTTTTAGCCCTGTTCCAGCACTGGAGAGTCAAATATAATATACAGTCTCAAAGTTTGAAGTAAAACAATCATAAATGTGTAATTTCAGTTATGCTACCTCATCTGTCAGCATGATGTCCGTGAATCAGGTTCAGTCTCTTTGTACATTACATCATTGTTTTGGTCGATGCTCGCTCGCGTCCCAATGGAGTGTGTGCGCGAGCACGAGCAACAGGTAGCTGGCTGCAGTTCACTTAACGGCCACAGGTGTCGTTAATAACAAGGGTTTCTGAATCTTACATACTGCACCTTTAATTAACACATTAACAGTGAGCCTAATTAACACAGAGAAGCAAGTGTGTGTTTGTGCTGGTGGGCGGGGGGGATTCAGAGTTAATAACCATGATTGTTTTATTTTCATTGTCCATTCTTCATGAAGCAGAGAAGCTTATCTAGATATCAAATTACTCATATAGCTGAAAGCAGTCATGTTGCATTAGTAAATAAAACTCCATGTCCTTCTAAATGTGTTTGAGGTACATTTAATATAAGTAAGTACATTCAGTTTTGTGTTTGTTGTCTTTATATCAAATTAACATTTTAAACTGGTTTACGTGTATGAGCTGTTTTTAATCTTTAGTAATTTAACTTATTATTTTACCAAATTATCTAAATCATACTTGTATAAATCTGTAATCCAAACCCTAATTAAAATAATTTAATCAATCTGAACTCAAATGTGTAGTCTGAAATGTTTTGGATAACTCAAACAAATAATATTTTACCAGGGACTCAAAATTTAATATAAAGCAACTTACTTCTTTGGCCATTCTAACCTGAGGTTAGTGGCTTGCTCAAACAGAGTGACAGTGGTTCAAGCGCTGCCTATCTTTCGGTTACCGGGGACCACAATTTTAACTACTAGGCTTACATTTTCCAAGTTACTGAGCGCAGTTCGGATCATTGAACTCATCCACTCAACTTCCATGCCATTAGGGGCCGTTCTCGTCGAACGCATCCTCACTCTAAAAAGCAGCTCCACGAAAAGAATAAAGCGCAGACGTCAAAGATGTCCGTCTTGCTAGCGCATGTTTACAGAGGATGCAAAAACGTGTTCAGTGTGACACGTTACGTTACACCCTTACGAGTGTACCCATGGTCCACTGTTTAATAGAGCCCGTTTTACGCACCAACTTATTTCTAATGAATGCAATGCAACTGCCTTAACTGTTCGCACAGGTGATGGTCTAAATTAAATCAGCAACTCTTCACCTAACCACTGTTTGGCTTGGCTGAAGCCCAAAGAGTTGAACAGCTGACTGAGCGCTGAAGAAAGGGACCCGACTCAGCCAGGCCCGACGGGAAATGAGAACCCGACGGGTTTCGGTTCGGGTTCGGTCAATTTTTCAAGTAGGACTTCGGGGTTGGGTTCGGGTTTGTAATGAATGAAAAAATAAACAGGCTTACCGAACTTGTTTCGCGCTCCCACTCACAGACGCGCGAATGGACGTGTTAGGGGCCGTTCACACCGAAAGTGTTTTTGCGCGCATCTGTTCTGTTTTCCCCTTATTTTCCTATGTAAACACATGCTGGACGAATGTTTTTGACATTTGCACCGCGTCTCGTTTTTTCTTCAGCGTCTCGCGCAGGACCGGCACATTTTAAACACCGTGTCAAGATAAGTACTTGACACCTGCGCACTGTTTCTTTCTTTGCACTGTGTCTAGAATGTTTTTAGCACAGGTGTCACAAAGATTCAACAATCTGAACAAGTTCAGGCTGCAGGCCCGGTTCCAGATCAAAGTCACTGAGGGTGCTCTGTATGAAGTGGAGATGTATCATAATTACTATATATATATATATAGTAATTATGATACTGAACTTGTTCAGATTGTTGAATCTTTGTGACACCTGTGCTAAAAACATTCTAAATAAAAACATAATTTAGTATTCAATTTAACACTCTACATCAGTCTGGTTTAACAGTAAAATAAACTATTAGGAAATGATAGATTCTTAAAGCTTATTTTAATGTTTGCCTCAAAGTGGTTAAAGTTGTTTTATTCTCAAAACATTATCAACCCATTTACACGCTCATGGGTCACGATGTGGGTCTTGTCAATGGTTTGTTTGGCATCCCATTCAGCACACAACTGAATAAAACAAGCTGCATGACACTGAGAAATGATTACTGCCAGAGTAACATATGCATACTAATATGCATTATTTTCACAAATAACAAACATACTCCTCTCTCACTTGGTTTTGCTCGCGTGTCCCCTCCGTGTGCAAATGATGCGAAGATCTATTGGGATTTTCGCAGACTTGCCACTAAACAGCACACAAGGCCTCACGAATGGACACGGAGTGACTGCATCACACTTTTCTTTGAGCCGAATATTGCACTATTGAGCGCTAAGTATTTGATTTTTTTCGAAGAGGAGAGAGAAAGCGTGCGCACCCGCATACATGGTTGCCAGATTGCATAAATTAAGTATGACGTAAGGCGAAATATTTCCAATTTGTGCAAGTATAAATCTCTGACTGGGGTGTTGCATGTATTATCTGGCAAACCTGAGCATATTAAACTCTTGTGGATGCGCGATAGGTCCCAAAGCCAGATAAATGAAAGATCTAATAAAACATTTTCATGATAAATTAGTTTGCCCTGGTCTGCAATTGAGGGTTCTCTAAGGTTAGTTTGAGGGTGCTTAGCACCCTCAAGCACCCCCGTAGAACCGGGCCTGTCAGGCTGCATAGAGGGGACTGTTGCATTGTTTCATATTACTTCAGATTGTTCTGCTCCAGGTGAAGTTTCAGCACAAAAACGGAAAGGCAGTGTTTTTTCCCCTTCTGCTCTAGTGTGCTTAGGGGCTGCTGTGCCTTGTTAAAACTGTAACTGTTACAGTACTGTTAGGAATGTTGCCTATATGCCTACATAAAATACAGCCTATTGCAACAGTTATTGCTAGGAGAAGAAATTAGATTGGCTATAAGCGATTTCGGATTTGTGCTTAAAATCTGACGGTATGGTTCGG
Source organism: Myxocyprinus asiaticus (assembly GCF_019703515.2). Taxonomy (NCBI): domain Eukaryota; kingdom Metazoa; phylum Chordata; class Actinopteri; order Cypriniformes; family Catostomidae; genus Myxocyprinus; species Myxocyprinus asiaticus. The sequence goes on along the minus strand of NC_059347.1, from coordinate 46,697,463 downwards.
GCAGGGTAGGGTAGGGTCGGGCCACACGGTCTCGGGGTCGGGTTCGGGTTTCATTTTAAGACCTGTGAAGATCTCTAAAGGGACAGAGAGGCTCCGGCGCCGGGGATGCGATGCAGACGCTTGCTGATGTCTGTTTCGTGATGTGTGTGGCGTCTGAATAACTGCCCGGAGTGTTTGAGTCACTGATCCGAGCTGACAATCCAGAGAGAACTGTGCGCCTGGCAATGCAGGGACTACCAAATGCTTATCAAACATCCATTTGGAGCTACTGGAAAATTCAGAAGGGTCCTCTTCTAAAACATGGGGGCTTCTTCTGTGCGATGGAAAAACAAATGAAAACGGCATTTGCATTACATCTTATATAATGCTATTTGCATTTTGCAGATGTGTCGAGTGACATTTCACATTTTATCAGACAATAGTGCAAATGCGTAAAATTAATTGGATATGTTGATGGTAGAGCGTTCGGGAATACGTGATAAGGGCAACTTTGCTTTTTTAAAATGAAGAGGGAATCAAAAGAGAAACTTTAATGTGGCGTTACAGTGCTCCGTAAGAATGTCGATGAAGGTGAACTTGAGCTGCATCGATAGTTTGTCCCGAGGTAACCACTGCCTCGCCGTCAGAAGCACGTCTCCCGGGGTATCGGCTACCCTCGCCGGCTTACTCATCTTCACCACCGTGGCTGATATCATTGGAAATCTACTTGTCATCTTGTCCGTGTACAGAAACAAGAAACTGAGGAATGCAGGTGTGGAAACCCCGAAACTGTAATGTCATACTGTAGAGCTAATTTTATTTACTTTTTATAAGAAATTTCACTGAACTTGCATATGATGCGTATGTATAAAACATCCATACAAATATTCACTTATTAAAGTTAAAGCAGCATTGCGTTATTATGTGTTGCCTGAAGTTGCTTCCAGCTGTTGGTTTCAGTTTGGCATGGATAATTTTTTTCTCATTTGATAATAGTTAATAATTACACTGTTACAGACAGAGAGCAAATTGGCCACAGAATGCAGAATGTGAGTTTAAAGGAGTAGTTGACCCAAAAATGAAAATTCTCTCATCATTTACTCACCCCATGCCTTCTCAGAAGTGTATGACTTTCTTTCTTTAAACACAAATGAAGAAATTTAGAAAAATGTCTCAGCTCTGTTGGTCTATTCACTGCAAGTGAATGGTGGCCAGAACTTTGAAGCTCCAAAAAGCACATTAAGGCAGCATTAAAGTGATCCATACAACTCCAGTGGTTAAATCCATATCTTCAGAAGCGATATGATAAGTGTGGGTGAAAACTGATCAATATTTAAGTCCTTTTTTTACAATAAATGTTCACTTTCAAATTTTTTTTCTTTTCTTTTTGACGATTCACATTCTTTGTCCATTTCACCACCTACTGGGCAGGGAGGAGAATTTATAGTAAAAAAAGTACTCAAATATCGATCTGTTTCTCACCTATAATATAGCTTCTGAAGCTATGGATTTAACCACTGGAGTTTTATGGAATACTTTTATGCTGCCTTTATGTGCTTTTTGGAGCTTCAAATTCTGGTCACCATTCACTTGTAACAAATGGAACATAGCTAAGATATTTCTCAAAATCTTTGTGTTTAGCAGAAGAGAGAAAGTCATACATATCTGGGATGGCATGAGGGTGAGTAAATGATGAGATAATTTAAATTTTTGGATGAACTATTCCTTGATGTCAAAACATAGCTAACATGCTTTTTTTCCTATGTTTTGATGTGCCTTTTTTATTTTTATTTTTTTACAGAATTACATAACAGAAACACCAGCAAATCATGTCCTGTTGTACTGTGCAACAAAACAAGATGTGAGGTGTTGAATATTTTTTTTTATTATTATTATTTTTTATTTTTTTATGTTTCAAGACAAAGTAACCCAAGGCATGATAGTACCACCTGTACCATTTTCTTCAACTGAAAATGGTATAGTGCTAATCCATTCTTGAAATAAAGCCTGGCGTCAGCTAACAGATACATTTGACAGAATTCAGTTTGTCTTCTTCCAACTCACTTTAAAGAGCTTCACTTTAAATGGCAGGCAGTGTGATGAAGAATAATTACCAGATGTGTGAGACTATTATAGGGTAACAAGACACACACATGCACACTGTTAAATGACCTATTGCTTGTTGCATTATCTCCTATTTTTCTTTTCCCTTTTCAGTCTGGTATAAGTGAGAAAGAAGGGAGAGCGAGAAGGAGAGATGTGTTTATTGATTTTAATGCTGTAGATAAGGTTTTGGTTAGGGTTTTTTTTTCACATAGTTGGGCTCTGCTAAGCTGTTGGTATGTTATAATGGACATGATCATTGAGGAGAGCAGAGTGAAACTGAGGAGAGCCTCTGTGCTGATGATGCATTCCATCAGAGTTGAAAGCCCATCATCAGACCCCAGTGTGCTGTTTATAAGTGTTGAAAGCATTATGGGGCATGGGAAATTCTCCTGAGCATGTGATGTGGAAGAAATCATCATAATCCTGAGTCTGATGGCTAGAATGCTGTAAAAAAAAAAGAGAGGCATGCGATCTGCTTGTGCAATTTTGCTTGTGCTTATTTAAAAAAAAAAAAAAAAAAAATCTATTTATGGGCTTTAAATGCCTTTAAGGGCAGGACAAGTAGAGAGAGACAGGAGACCATTGGGGAAAGAGAGGAGGAATGGTATCAGGACATAACACTGGCTTTTTATGCGTTGTGAATGTGCACTACCCACTTTGCCACAGCTCAGACACAATTTTTGTGATTGTTGATATAAATTTTATAACCCTGTGCTGAAAACTGAAATGTTATTTGGGTGGTAAGGATTTTGGTTCTCAGTGGTTGTTCTGGACCATATTAACATGTGGGGACCAGTGTGCTTTTAGGAGTGCAATTACTGTATGTTATACCTTAAAGGTTCTATATAAAAGAAGACCAAAAATTGACCAACTAAAATTAACCAAGAGAGTATTTAAAAAATAATTGATCAATAACCATAAATAAGTGCTCATGACAAATGTTTGAATCAATACACTCGAAACTATTGGGGGGGTTGCCTGCACACTGCTCTAAGCTTGCCATGATGATGACATTAGAATGACAAATGCAGTAAAGTGATACGCATAAACAAAAAAGTGGTCCGATTTGATTGGCTGCATTGTGCAGCGAGTGAATGACTGGCATTAATGACTCACAGATTTATATGCTTGTTGGTTCATACATTAAAGCATGACAAACATACACATACAAAATATTTTTCCTAATTTTCACATTTTATATTTTACTTTATTCCTTCTATTTTTCCTGTATTGCCTTTTTCAAACAGTTTGATATTTGGTACAGTTGAATTTTGTATAGCATTTCAGCTGGACAGATATCTTGTGATACAGGTTTGCATAAAACGTGGCAAATCACAGTCTTTACATTGTTACTTATTTCGACAGAGCTTATTATTATTATTATTATTATTATTATTATTATTAGAGCTTATTTTTGAGCGAACTATCCCTTTAAAGGAATATTTTGCTACAAGTTAAGCTCAGTCGACAGCATATGCTGCCTTACGTTGAGTACCACAAATATTTATTTGAACTTGTCCATCTTTTTCATTAAAAAAAGCAAAAATCTGGGTTACAGTGAGGCACTTACAAAGTATCCTTAACCTTTAAAATACTCACTGTTTCAAACGTATAGCCACAAGACATAAACAATATGTGTGTTAACATGATTTTAGTGTGATAAAATGGCTTGCTTACCTTAAGTTATATCCAATTTTACAACTTTGTTGCCATGACGACATAATGCTGTAAGCCCTAAAACGACCATAAAAATGGCAATTTAAACAACTTTACAGCTCCAATAATTCATGAGTTTTAGCAGAATAATTAAAGTGCTTTTATAAAATTATAAGCTTCACATTTCTGCCTTTAAACCCTCCAAAAATTGGCTCCATTTACTTCCATTGTAAGTGCTTCGCTGTATAACCTACATTTTTGCTTTTTTTTTTTTTTTTTTTTAGAAAAGGAGGGACGAGTCAAAATAATTTTTTATCGTAATCAGTACTATGCCACGAGTGCTGTTGACTGAGCTAAACTTGAACTGAACCCAGAATATTCCTTTAAGCTGAACTGAAGTACATCGTTAGAGCTGTCAGGTCCAAATGTGCAGAGCAGAAGCCGAAGCTTTCACCAATCTTCAGGGGTTATTTCCAAATACTGTCAAACAAGGACATTTCATGTTAATAATGTTAAGAATTTTAAAAACAAAAACTGTTAACTACACAGATTAATGAATGTGTGTGAAAGATAAATGCTTATTATGTGATTACACGCAGTATGGCCTGCAGTCTATGCAACTGGTGGACTCACATTGGCAGACAAAAAAAAAAAAAAAAAAAAAGAGTATTATGTATATATTCAACCTTTTAAAAACCTTTTGTTTATTTATTTATTTTTAGACAATTTACAAAACCTGAGAGAAGAAAATATTAAATAGTCTTAGCTTGTTGACACGTGGGTGTTGCCCCGTCTGTTCTTAATATTCTTTTTGTTGTGGTAATTTCATGTCAAACTGAACTACCTGCAACAAAGAATGAAAGAAGAATCCGATCCTGCTACATTCCTTTCATCTCCTCTGTCCCTCGTATCCTTGCAGCTCAAGCTATTTCCACAGCTGTCAAGGAGTGTTATATGGTTGTGCAGGTTCTGGCAACCTGGGTTGGTGTAATCAATGCTTCCCATCCTCGGGCCCATATTCAGACTGGAGTGCTGACTGATAGCTCCTTAATACCCAGAATCAGTTGGTGTTCCCTTAAGCTGTCTAGGATATTCGTGGCACATATTAGATCTTCCTAAGTCAAGCACTTCAACCTGTCCAAATCATTTATCTAGTAATCATTACCAGTTCTGATTCTGACTCAGAGATCTGTGTGCAGTGCAGAACCCCTATAAGGCACTCTAGGTCAGGACCACCAGGACTATAAGAAAGGATACTTAATGTAATTAAGCTTTTTAATTTTTTACTTTTTTAATGAGTGGTAAAACAACCAACAATAGCTTACTGCAGCATCTTTTTATAGCAAATATGATCTCATTTTTAAGGGGGCTGAGATGAAAGACATGGGGAATGTCCCCATGTGTTCTATAATTGGACATAAGTGTCACAGGGGAGGCAAATCACACTGCTGCATTACAATGTCTCCATTAAAGCAGTGGCACCAGCAGACTGTTAGCGCATCCATTATGCCTCACTTGAAATAGCAGCAGAGTTTGGCATTGGCACACACTCATTTCTGCTGTTGGACAGATGGATGAAAACGGATGCATACAGTGAGAGAAGAAAAATAACTTTTTTTTTATTGCATTTTCAAAAAATGTATTCTCTTCTCTTCATTTTAGACTGAAGCAGGTAGATGCTCTTATATGGACATTTCTGACATGTATGGGTTTGCTTTTCGCTGAAACATGCTAACCTAAAAAAAAAAACAAAACAAAAACACTTCATGTGGTAACATCTAAATTAACTGGTTTTATTCAAGTAAAAAATATTACATGACAGCAATCAGTGAATCAACCTGAATACATCAGATTACACCATCAAAACAAATTAAGGATTAGATCTAATGGAAATGGCTCCTTAAGGTAAACAATTTTCCACTTCTTAGTGTTGACTGGAATGAGACTGGTTGAGATGAAACATTACTGTAATGTGGGTCTTTGCACTGGTAATGTTTTCTTGCTTGAGCTTTGCCCTCAGGCACAACTGTCTGACCTGCTGCACTGAACGCCACTCTCTTATTGGACATTCTGTTTGTCAGACAATTTTAACATCTAATAAAGCACCATGATTTTTTAGATCAGCTAAAACAGACTTTTGGACATGGACAGACAAAACATTGTCATTCTCTTTTTCTCTTTCATGAACATGCATAAACACTCAGATGCAGAATGGAGTTAGTAACCAAGCATGCATGTTTGAGCCCTAAAAAGACCTTTTTATATTGCCAATGCATTGTAGCCTACACCGATCAAATCCCAGGAGATCAGCAGTTACAGAAATACTCAAACCAGCCCGTCTGGCACCAACAATCATGCCACGGTCGAAATCACTGAGATAATATTTTTCCCCCCATTCTGATGGTTAATGTGAACATTAACTGAAGATCCTGACCTGTATCTGCGTGATTTTATGCACTGCTGCCACACAATTGGCTGATTATACAATCACATGGATGATTGTTGGTGCCAGATGGGCTGGTTTGTGTATTTCTGTAACTGCTGATCTCCTGAGATTTTCACACACAACAGTCTCTAGAGTTTACTCAGAATGGTGGCAAAAACAAAAAATATCCAGTGAGCAGCAGTTCTGTGGACAGAAATGCCTTGTTGATGAGAGAGGTCAACAGAGAATGGCCAGACTGATTCGAACTGACAAAGTCTACTGTAACAGATAACCATTCTGTACAACTGTGGTGAGAAGAATATAATCTCAGAATGCTATTCTGAGATGTGGGTTGGTGCTGTTTTGGCGGCACGAGGGGGACCTACACAATATTAGGCAGGTGGTTTTAAAGTTGTGGCTGATCGGTGTATATACAGTACATGCATAATTCCACACACAAAATAATTCAAATTAAACTCATTTAGTGATATGCTAGGTAGTAGTGTTGTCAGAAGTACCGGTACTTCGGTACCAAGTCGATACTAAAATAAAAAAGATGTAAAGATACCAGTGTTTCTGCAATACCGGTAGTACCGACTCTATCCGGTACAGCGCACAGTACGACTGACACACGTCGGATTTAAAATGCACACAGGCTTATTTTGAACCTGTGCTCTGTTACTCCTTTTACACTAAAATGGAAAATGTATCAAATTAAAATCGTGAATTGTCCTGGTGTGATTTATGAAACTGCTAATGGCTGCAATCTTATTTTATACTTTGAATGCATAAATCCGACAACTCAAACACTGGAAACGCAACAGACATTGAGAATCATTCACATTGTATGAGATGACAGAGCAGCACGCATCCACTGTGAACCACGCAGCACATATAAACTACATATTTATATAATTAAATCACAGCATTTGCGCTTTAATCTCAACTCAAACTTTATTTATATAACATTTAAAACAACAGAGTTGACCAAAGTGCTTCACAGTAATACAATTTAAAACATAACATTTGGGTTGATGCTGGGGGAGTTTAGGTTTGGCCGCTGCAGCACCCCCAGCACCCCTACTTTCCGTGGCTATGTACAAATGTATCTAGGTGCTTTGTGTGTGACTGACAGGAGCTTTGGTCAGAGTGTTTGGGGTTGGTGAAGGAGCCAGTATCTCATGATCCTTATAATCCAAAAAGAATTAAACAGAAGACGAATAGCAGCTTTTAATGTTTCGCACATATAATCATGGACATCAAAAAGAGAGAGATGAGATGTGCAGAGGTATAATAGGCCTGTGCATTAAAGGAAGCTTTTAAAATTCTTTTATTATCAGGCAATTCCAACATAGATTCTCCAGACAAGCAGAGCCAGAATATCCATTAAATGCATTTATCAGAACACTATTCTGAGTTCAGCCAGAAACCATCCTTACAGCTTCACTATATAATTCACTGATAAGAGATAACATCTGGCTCAGAGAGGTACTGCAGGAAAGTTAACAGGTAATTGCATTTTTAATTGCCTCTGCAGAAACTGCAGCTTTCTTGCATTTCTCCAAACATCTAACAGGTTAATTTACAAAAGATAAAATCCTAGTTTTCAGCTTTGTGGTTCCATCTCTGTCCACAAGACATCTTTAACCATATACACTTCCAGTATTTTAATGAGGCAGATTTTATTAAATTGGCGTCCTGGTCTTCAACTGAAAAATACTGACTAAAAGATTTTAAGGTTTGCCTGTTAATGTTGCATATCATGTTCTTAAGATCATCTTAACTTTTTTCAAAACCAGCACGTAGATTGCTCCTTATTAAGCAGAACCTAAAAGGATAGGTCACCCAAACATTCTGTCATCATCCTCAACCTCATATCATTCCAAACCCTTATCACATTCTTTCTTCTGTAGAAAAACAAAAAGGAGTTGTTAGACAGAAGGATACTTTCATTAACCGTTCACTTTCATTGCATATTTGGTGACTAATGGCGGATTTGTACTTCTGCGTCGAACCTATGGTGTAGGCTACGCATAGCTATGGCGGTTACGGCATAGCCTACATCGTAGCCTGACGCGCACCTCTTCAAAAAATGTAACTGCGCGTCACATCGACATAGACCACAACAGCTGTGATTGGTCCATTTTAACCAGAGACAACCCCCAGGCTGATAACAAGGATATCTGTGGTAGAGTCACATTTTATCCAAGTTTATTTGAATATCTATGCATTATATTACATTGTATTTAGACTCAGGACTATTAAAGAATTTTCCAATTTGGGAGCATCTGCTGTTTTGTTTTTTTTTTCATTCTGAAACATGACAAAAAATATCTGTTTACAGCTTATAAACTTTAAAAGCTTTTTTCTCCATGCCTTTACTTGATATTAATTTGATAAGTGAGTGAAATAATATGTTTTGTATTCTACTCACAAAATTTCTGATCAGCACGATGATTTGATCGTATGTTTGACAGTATGTGTACAGTAAATAATCATATTTCATAAGTTCTGGAAACGGAACACTTCTAATTTGTCAGCAAATTAAAAAGAACCTGCCTACAAGCATTGTAAACTCTTAAAAATGACACCCATTTTGTGTTATTCAGGTGAGTATAGTTATTAATTCATTTGATGATTCCTTTTTCAGCACTGAACATCAAAAGTATGCCAAAATATGTATGTACTATTATTTAAGCGACTCTTACTATTAAGAGAGTAAGCATACAGTAATTTCCTCATTTATTTTCTGCCTGCAATACAGGAAACATGTATAATAAATAATATGCATATTTTTAAAAATATTGTAGCATTAATATTTTGATGCTAAAATAATTTAATAACTACTTTTGAATCCAAAAATGACATTAGCTGTGTCCCAAATGACACACTATGCACTTACAAAATATACTATGCACTCAGCCATGTAGTGCATGAATTTGCAAAGTGTAGTATCGTCCCAAAGGGAACACAAAGTTTTTTTTTTACTACACGGAAGCATTCACCGTTTAACAGCTGACAGAAGTGACGTTTCAAGCGCACGTTATGTGTTGCCGCTAGCTTTAGCGCATTAGCCAACCTCAGTTCAACACTTGTATCTTAAACAACGTACATATTCACACAGCTTGGGGTGATGGTAAAGCATTCAACTTACATTTGTAAGGTGCTGCATCCACTGAAGCTTTGCTAGCTGCTACATTCTTCATTATTTACAACTGTTTTTTTAGATGAGCAGCGCAGCCAGGTAACTCCACCCCTTCCGCTATGTACAGCAAGCATAAAGTGTCCAACATTCCACACTCCATTTTGACAGTTGAAAAAGTGCTTCATCCGGGTACTTAAAGTACACTTCCTTTTGCTGCATTTTCAGTGTTAACATACAGCTCGCACTCCAAAATGGCGTAGAATGGTGCAGAAGTGTGCGGTTTGGGATGCACCTATTTCTAGCATTGCTTTTGTTTATGTATGAAACATATAGTTATATTTTTTGGCTGTGTACTCGCAGAACTATAAATGCAAACCAATATGTTGGCCACTACGTGGAGCCTACGTCGTAGGTTCGACGCTGAAGTATAAATCAGCCTTAAAGCAATGCTCCGGGTTCAGTATAAGTTTACAGCTATTATGTTACAGTTATGTTACAGTATAACAACTTTACAGCTCAAATTGTACACAAGTTTTAACAGGAGAATTATTGTGTGCTTTGATAAAATTATAAGTTTCACATTTCTGTGTTTAAACCCTTCAAAAATTGGAAACATTCACTTTCATTGTCCCCATTCACTTCCTTTGTAAGTGCCTGACTGTAACCTTGATTCTTGCTTTTTTTAAAGAAAAGGAGGGATGAATCTAAATACATTTTTGTGGTACTCAACATTATGCCACAAATGCTGTCAATTGAGCTTAACTTGAACTTAACCCAGAACATTCCTTTAAGACTGTCATTCTGCCTAACACCTTTTGTGTTCTGCATAAAAGAGAAATTCATACTATTTTGGAACAACAGAGGTTTAATTTTTGGGTGAACTATCCATTTAAGTATGGCATTGTTATGGGAGCTGTCAGACCCAGAGGTGATGAACTAAGGCCAAAACTTTCACCAATATCTCAAAGTTTGTCTCCCCTACCTTATGATCTATCCTATTGTCTGTCGTGTAAAATCAGGCCTATCATGCACAGACTGCAGAGAATCATTTAAACACTTTGTTTCCCTTCTTTGTGAGGTTTTGTTTGTATTCTGTTTTATATTTTTAATAAAGCCTAGTTCTTTGCCTTCCTGCATCTTGGGTTCTTCCTCAAATTCTGTGATGGACTTTTTATTTTAGTTTATTTTAAATAAATAAATAAATAAAAAATATTGTTGTGCAATACAGTAAAAAAGCTATAATGTTATGATAATGAGAATCATCACTGAAAACAATTGGAATTGTTAAAGCAAAACTTGTCCAAAAAAATGTAACAATGCAAAAAAATCATGACTATGACCATCTTCTTGCAGGTTTTGAGAATCGTCTGAATATAGTTAAAACATATCTTTGCAATAATCAAGATGCAATAATATATGGGGAAGAAAGGAGAAAGATCTGTTAAAGTTGCACGTAATGGACTAACGTGGTCCGAGGCTACAAACATTGATAGTCTACCTACTACTGTGATGATGCATTTTGGGAAACTTGCAGCAGAGATTATGTATGTGCTACTAAAGTTCTACTTAATATTTTGGAAAACCCAGCCTAAAATATTGTTTCTGTAAGCAAACAAGAATGTGAGCTAATGAAGCTGTAAGTTGAAGGTAACAAAGATGATCTGTAATCTATTTTGGGCTTTCCCAGGCAGTGCAAAGACTGCAATGCATGCATTTCTGAAGCCAAAACATTGTCAGATGTAACACACCAGATACTTGGCTTTTACCAAGTCTAATGGCCAGGCTGATAGTTTGTAAACACATTCAATGTTAGATTGAGAGGTGCAATAATTTCAAAGAGGTGTCGATTTGATCTCCTGAGTTGGCAAAGCAACTGTCTATCACCCCATCTGCTTGTGTGGCCAACTCTCTTTGTGTGTGTTAAAGTCAACATGAAACAGCATTTGCAACTAATGTTTACAGTATGTCCTTAGTGTGACTTATTTTTAAGTGAAACAGAATTTAACTGGAAAGAAAATGTATGGAAGACTTGATTTTATCCATCTGAATTTGATTGGATGGTGAAAAGCGGGCTATTCTCCTGCTTAATCTGTCAGCACCCATTTTTGAGCAGGCTTTTAGATTGGGACATGGAGGCTGAAGCTCAAGTTCACCCTTGATGGCATCTTGGCATCTCAGTGGTAACATTTCTTGCTATTATTGCTGTAACCTTTATTACTTAAACATTAACCTGTATTACATTAAAATAAATTACTGTGTTAAATATGGCAAGATTTTAGAAAGGTTTAATTAACTACAATGCTAGCCTAAAACAATGCCTAAGTAGCTATATACAGTATGTTAGCTTTTTGATTATATGATAAAATTGCCGTGGCCTGTAGGTGATGTCAGCCAAAAAGGAAAGTTGTTTCAGAGGCAGAGCAAGATGTTACATTTCGATCAAAGGTTACAATGACAAACTTAGTTTCACTGCAGTGCACTGCAAAAGTTTTCTCTGAAAAATACTATTTGCTCTGGTGGTTGCTGGGGCATTTTCTTTCATCAGCTTGCTCGGTAATGTCTGCTCTTGGCCATAACACATAGTTATGTGTCTTTATTAAGGTGGTCGTAGCCAAATCAGGCACTTGCACACATCGCTATCTTAGGTCATTAGTTTAAATAAATCCACACATAGCTGGGCTGAGTCGCTAGTTAAATAAGCTCTGGGCTTTCCTGGTCTATATACAAATTATGAGCCATTTAGGCTTTTCGGCCAAGCAGGCCCAGGCACACATATAGAATTAGTTAATTAGCGTTATGCCATTCGGCCAAGTAGGCCAAGGCACACCTAGCTAGGATACTGGCTCTTCAGAGCAGCAGCAGTACACAAGTCTTGGCAGTAGATCTTCTTGTGAGGGGGGTTGTGTTTGTGTTATGCATTTGTGCAGCTTCCCTGCTTTGTTTGGGGATTGTATTTATGTCTAATTGAGCAGCATGTCATACATGCTAGATGCAGCATGTCTTGTGTGTTCTAATTGTGCAGCAGCATGTCCCAGCAGTACTTGCGATGCAGCAATAGAGTAGAAGATCTAGTCCAACAAGTCCATACTAAAACTTTCCAAAAGTTGTCATGACTGAAATAGAGTCAATTTGGATTTCATGTTGACTTTAAAGACTTTTTGTTGAGATCCTTCAAAATATTGCCATTTCACATGACTCACACACACAGCTCTCCAAATCTATCATTCAAGCCTGCAGAATATATTTTCTTGTGTAGAGTCTGTATCATGAAATTTGTTAGAGAGGGAACCAAATACATAGTTCAATACAGGATAATCATGTGGATTTATAGTGATCCGCAGGCAGCTATTCCATCCCAGGAACTGTCCTGAACTGAACCACAGACAAAATAAATCCTGTTCTCTCTCTCTCTCGTTTTCTCTCACTCTCTGTCTGTCTATCCCTAAAGAGCAAGCAGAGGCAACACATGATAAATGAGCCCCTTGTGAAATCATCCCGTCATTATTGCTGTGTCTTTATGTCCCTCAACCTTGACAAGAAACTAAAAACCAAAGTCCTTCCTGCATTCGAGCTGGAGGAAAGTGATAAAGGAAAGGTCTCATATTCATACAGTATCTCTCATGATGAACTGTGCCATTGTTCGATGTTGATGTAGAGTTCCCTAAAGAATTGCTGCATGATGGTACCCTTACCATTGGCCATGTGACTATGATTCTCTGACAGCTGTGCAGGTTCATCCAGACATAAAGTATAGCAACTGACGACAAGTAGGCACAACCAGAGATGACATCTTTGTCCGCCAACAGCACTGACTCCCCATAGAAATGTCATTTTGAATGTCAGTGCAAAGGACCTACAGCACAGTGACCTGTGGCTGTTTGAAAGAATTTGGATACTGCTGAGCTTAGGAACTTAGCCTACAGGAGAGTACCAGACTACTGAGGCATTCGAATTGAATTGATTATTTTTCTAACTGAAAGTGTTTCAGTAGAAAAAGTAGTGCAACCTTGCCGTTTTGCTTTTACCTAAATAATAAACCAGTCATCTTGGAAATTGTTTAAATATGATCACCTAAGTTATATAAACATCATATAATCAGAACTTTTGCATTTGTGTGATTTTAACCTTAAAAAAGTTTTTGTATCATGGAGGATACAAACATTTAAGAGGCTTGGGATAGGAGTAATGAGTGAGTTGGTCACATTTTTGAAAAGGGGGTCCCTCCAAAAACTAAGGTCATGTGACATTGTATACAGTGCATTCAGAAAGTATTCAGACCCTTTAATATTTTTCACATTTTGTTATGTTGCAGCCTTATGCTAAAATGCTTTAAATTATTTTTTTCACATCAATCTACACTCCATAACCCATAATGACAAAGCAAAAAACTGATTTTTGATAACTTTGCAATTTTATTAAAAAGAAAAAACTTAAATATCACGTTGACATAAGTATTCAGACCCTTAACGCAGTACTTAGTTGAAGCAACTTTGGCAGCGATTACAGCCTCAAGTCTTTTTGAGTATGATACGACAAGCTTTGCACACCTGGATTTGGAGATTTTCTGCCATTCTTCTCTACAGATCTGTGCCTTGACACAATCTATTCAATGTTATTTTCATGATTTCCACAAGCTGTAAAATAAACAAATTAAATAAAATAAAAAATGGAAATGTGTTATGTGGGTCTTAATGTGTTGGAAAATAGCAATTAATTAACTTTCAAAGATACCTTTTTATTCTAGCCCTTTTTAGGGTTCAGGATAAAATGGGTAATTATAGCCCTTTAATATAATTCTTTTAAATACAAATTTATAACAATCACAAAACCTATTATAAGTAGCCTAGTGGTGTGAAAAAACTCATGATGATGTCAACTGATCATACAAAATTCAATTGCTAATTACTTCAGAAACCATATTTTATTATTTAAGGGGGTCCTTGTGGTACATCAATATGATACGTCTCAATGTTTCAGGGTCGAGCCTACCATCCCTACTTGCTTGCTGCTTCTCAGCGATGGTGGTTGTTAAAGAACAAAGCCATTCAGTGATGTGATTTGCTGGGGTTAGATATAATTTTGCCATCCACTTTCCCACGAATGGCTCTGGTGTAGATAATAACTTTCAACATAGAGGGCTGAAGCAGCCGTTTTTGTCCTGTGTGTGAAGCTTTGGGTTATTGGACATGTGCTAGACTAATGGCAGGAGAGGGTGAACTTGTCAAAGCACACTTCCTGCAAGCTGTGACAAATGTTTGACAGGCTGAGACTACTCAAAATGCCACCATAGGTTTGAAGGAAATGTTCAGATGCATTTTTCATGCTGCTAAAGGTTACAAGTTGATGAAAGAAAGGTGCAGACTTTAGGCTTGTTTGGGATGACATTAGTGTTTGTGTGTGTGTGTGTGTGTGTGCATGCATGCATGCGTGTTTATTTGTAACCAGCATTTAAACAGGGCATTATGCTTAAATAAAAATTGCTACTAAAGTGGAGTTGTGAAAGATTGAAACAAAGGATTAGTTTACCAATTTCTTTTTTTTTTTTTAATTAATCATAATTGACTCACCCTCATTTTGTTTCAAAGCCATATTACTTTCTTATGCAGAACACATGCAGAGATGTTTTTTTTTTTTCATACCTTTTTCTCCCCAATTTGGAATGCCCAATTCCTAATGCACTCTAAGTCCTTGTGGTGGTGTAGTGACTCGCCTCAATCCGGGTGGCGGAGGACGAATCTCAGTTGCCTCCACGTCTGAGACGTCAATCCACGCATCTTACCACGTGGCTTGTTGAGTGCATTAGCATGGAGACATAGCGCATGTGGAGGCTTCACGCCATCCACGCACAACTCACCACATCCCACTGAGAGCAAACCACATTATAGCAACCACGAGGAGGTTACCCCATGTGACTCTACCCTCCCTAGCAACCAGGCAAATTTGGTTGCTTAGGAGACCTGGCTGGAGTCACTCAACACACCCTGGGATTTGAACTCGCAAACTCCAGGGGTGGTAGTCAGCGTCTTTACTCACTGAGCTACCCAGGCCCCCATAAGGAGATGTTTTAATGAATATGCAAATATATTTAAAGTCTTCTGAAGGCATACAATAGGTTTTGGTGACGAACAACCCTAAATTTAAATAAACTTGACGTCCGTTGCACGTTCATGAGTGCTATGAGAGAAGCTTGTTCACAGTGGCTCGTGTGTTCACATGAGAACCTACATTGTTTTTAGCACTACACGATGCAGGTTGTCACGTGAACATGTTTGGAACAACATGAGGATGAGTACATTATGACAGAATTTTCATCTTTAGGGGAACTGTCCCAGGCCCGGTTCCAGATCAAAATCACTGAGGGTGCTTCTGAAAATAGTAGGGGTGCTCTGTATAAAGTGGAGATGTATTGTGATTACAATTTTTTTTATAATGTATATTATAAAAAATAGTATGTATAAATAATTATGTATAAATGCTACTAAACAACATAAATTATACATATATACTTTTATATATGCTGCGCCTGCAGATTAGGACATACTGATTTGCAAAATCATGCACGTTTATAAATTGATGCAGGGATTTTTGTGTTTGTTGGGATTCAAGGAAATCTGCTTGCCAATTTACAGTATTAGTCTTACATATTCAATTGAGCAGGGGTGTGCAATTATTTTGGTACAGGGGCCACATCAGCTGTTAAGTAGAACATTGAAGAGAGAAGATAAAAAGTTCTGCATATTTGTATTTTTTAAGCCCAGAAGTAGAAGTGCACTCAATGAATGATGCACAATTTTCTGAAGTGTACACTGACTGATTGGACCATTCTGTGATTACTTTAAGTTTTGCTGCTAATTTTCTATCATGTGTTAGTAAAACTGAATAAAGGCTGAATAAAATTGTTTATTTTACCATACTTCAATTCAGTGGTAATTTAGTATTCAATTTAACACTCTACATCAGTCTGGTTTAACAGTAAAATAAAATATTAGGAAATGATAGATTCTTAAAGCTTATTTTAATGTTTGCCTCAAAGTGGATAAAGTTGTTTTATTCTCAAAACATTATCAACCCATTTACACACTCATGGGTCATGGTCATGTTTGGCATCCCATTCAGCACACAACTGAATAAAACAAGCTGCATGACACTGAGAAATGATTACTGCCAGAGTAACATATGCATACTAATATGCATTATTTTCACAAATAACAAACATATTCCTCTTTCACTTGGTTTTGCTCACGTGTCCCCTCCCTGTGCGAATGATGCGAAGATCTATTGGGATTTTACTAAAGATCATCACTGAAAAGGTTTGCTCGCAGACTTGCCACTAAACAGCACACACAGCCTCACGAATGGACACGGAGTGGCTGCATCACACTTTTCTTTTAGCTTAATATTGCACTATTGAGCGCCAAAAGTTACATTTTTTTTCGAAGAGGAGAAAGCGTGCGCACTCGCATGCATGGTTGCCAGCTTGCATAAATTAAGTATGACATAAGGTGAAATATTTCCAATTTGTGCAAGTATAAATCTCTGACTGGGGTGTTGAATCTATTATCTGGCAACCGTGAGCATATTAAAAGCTTGTGGATGTACATTAGGTCCCAAAGCCAGATAAATGAAAGATCTAACAAAAAATGTTCATGATAAATCGACCCGCGGGCAGTAGTTTGCCCTGGTCTGCAATTGAGGGTGCTCTAAGGTTCGTTTCGGGTGCTTAGCACCCTCAAGCACCCCTGTAGAACCGGGCCTGAACTGTCCCTTTAACGTCAATCTGCTGTTTGTTGTGAAAGGAACAGACTGTGAAAAGTGTTCTTCAACCACTTAGAAAATAATCATATAACAAGGTCTAACCCACAAATGGTATTACAGACCTCCAAGGATGTGGGTCAACTGGGAGTGAAGTTTTCTCTCTTATTAACTCTTTACAGTGTGTGACTCAATCTTAATTTGTCATAACACTTGACATGACTAGAAGTCACTGGTGTTACATGAACAATAAAGACTTATATATGATTTGATATGATCATGATATGATATGATCAGGTTGCAGGTCTGATGTGATTTGAAAGTATGTTTAAATCTGGCTGTGAATGTGACCTGGCACATAATTTTCTCAGCTCCTGCTGTCGTGCAAGATGGAGACTGCATGTTTTGAGTGTGATGGGAGTGTTCATGGATTTCAAAAATATAAACAAAACAACTGTGACCTGATCAGTGGTGCGGAGGGTCAAAAAATAAAGTTCAGAAATGAGTGCCATTACAGTTCAGTGAAAGGACTGTAAATGGGTTTATGGGGGCAGCTCAAATCAGAAATACATATTTGCACAGACACATTGGGGTCGTTTTAGAGGAGACAGATGTGTTGAAAGTCTTGAAAGTTTTTGAGAGGGAACATGAGGCTAAATTTCCGAGCTTTTAAAAACAGCTAGACAGACTGGCAGTGAAGCATTTTTTCTTATCTTTAGTATTTTGAACAGTGTAAGGAGACCAAATGTAAGCCAGCAGGGATAAGTTATTACAGTGCCTTCCTAATCGAATTATAAATTAGGTACCAGTGTCTGTATTCTATCAGTTCATGCATACACATACATATACACTCAATCTCTCCTCATGTACAATCACACACAGTCTGTTCCCTCTTTTCCCTTAGAAATGCAGATAACGGCTCTCATTTTCCTTCTATTTGCTAATAACACAGTGGAGAAAAAAAAAATCAGTGAAGTCAGTGCTCTCTCTTGTAATTTTTATTTTTATTTCCTCAATTACATTCAAATATGTTACATTTGCAGTGCCAAAGCATTTGCTGATTAGCTGTTGAAAATTAAATAATTAACTTGTGAAATAACAGAATGACTATTTGCTCTTATTTCAATTAGCCTCTTTCTAAACTAAAACAGTGCAAAGTAATTAAATCAAAGAAGTAATGTACAATGATGTCTACAATTAAGGAGTATAAAAATAAGGGTGAAAACATTTTTAAATTGACAAAGAGTAATAGTAACAATGTATAAAAGTAAAAGTTTAGTGATAGAGACGAGGAGTCAAGGTTAATTAAGTTGCTCATATGGTAACAGGCAAAGGCATACTGTCCAGATAGCAGTCTTTTTGGTCCCCTAAAGGGACATTCACACTGACAGCGATTTGCAGCGACTGTAAGTCATTCATTTGCAATGAGAGTTGGTGATTTGAGGTGACATGAGCAACAGAGACATTGTTAATGCAACAAAGTTGAGCAGAGTTCAACTTAATGCAAATGCGTGTGATGCGGCAACTACCAACGGGATCTGCCTCATTATACAGTTGGGTGCAGTCAAGTAAGAACGCCTATAGCAATCAACAGTTCAGGCGACCTCCAGCAATTAAATCGCTGTCAGTATTAATGCCTCTTCATAGGTATTTTTTTTTTCTTTGTCAAATATGTAGTGTATGCAGTCAATAACGAAATGTAGCTGTAGATTTCATTACTGTGAGACTGAAATGCAGACACAACCAATTTCTTTTGCCAGACATATTTTCTAGCCATTTCTATTGGTAGGTTTTGTTCTCTTTAGTCAGTTTTCGTCAAGGTGACTTTTAATTTCTGCATGTACGAATAGCCTGCATTGTTTACTTTTGGTGGACTTTTTACCTGCTGGTTTATGCTGGTTAGCGCTGGTCTAGCTGGTGGACCAGCATAGCCATGTTGATCACCAGCAAAAAATGCTGGTTAACCAGCATGTTTAAAAAAACAAAATAAAAAATATTGATGTTTGCTGACCAAGAGAGTCTTAGTGGTCAAGCTAGGCACCAGCATACCAGCATCCAAAATCCAACATATACTAGTGACCAGCAATGCAGGTGTTTTCTAGGGTTGGAAAAGATAGAATTCCATATGAATTCCCACTTGAATCCCAGGGGCCCACAACTCCCAGAGGGGGTTCCCTCTCTCCCCTGTTGACGTTCGGGGAGGAGCACGCATCTAAATGCGTCAGTGGGAGATGCTGATATAAACACGGAGACGTTGCACAACAGTGAAAGCCATCCGTGTAGCGCATATTGATAGAATAACAGTCCACTCCACAAGACCCACCCACTACGGTGGATGACTGGTAGAGGGGTCCCATGGAACAGTGAGCCCATGGGCCCTGAGGTACCCTGCAAATACGTTATATAAATAATCAATCAATTCTGTCTCCTCTCTTTATCTCTCTCTCCCTGTATCTCCTTTCCTCACACTCTTTCTCTCATAGGTAATCTCTTTGTGGTGAGTCTTTCTGTTGCTGACCTGGTGGTGGCGCTGTACCCCTATCCTCTGGCTCTACTAGCTATCTTCCATAATGGCTGGACAATGGGTTCCCTGCACTGCCAGCTGAGCGGGTTCGTTATGGGACTGAGTGTGATTGGCTCAGTCTTCAACATCACAGCTATCGCCATTAACCGCTACTGCTACATTTGTCACAGTCTTCGCTACGACTGGCTCTATTCGCGCCGGAACACCTGTCTGTACCTGCTTCTCACCTGGCTGCTAACCGCTCTGGCCACCGTTCCCAACTTCCTAGTGGGTTCCCTAAGTTATGACCCACGTGTCTTCTCCTGCACGTTCACCCAGACAGCCAGCTCCTCCTACACTGTCTGTGTTGTGCTGATCCACTTCCTCGTTCCACTGGGCGTGGTTTCTTTTTGCTACCTTCGCATATGGACATTGGTGATTAGGGTCAAAGGTCGTGTGCGGCCCAGTCCGAGGGTCCGAGCGGCTGACCTGAGGAATTTCCTGATGATGTTTGTGGTATTTGTTCTTTTTGCCGTATGCTGGGCACCCCTGAACTTCATTGGGCTTGCCGTGGCTTTGAATCCTGCAAGAGTGGCACCAAATGTCCCAGAGTGGCTGTTTGTTTCCAGCTACTTCATGGCATATTTCAACAGCTGCCTGAATGCTGTTGTCTACGGGTTGCTCAACCGTAACTTCAGGCAAGAATACAAACAGATTCTCCGTGCTCTCTGTACCCCAAGAGCGCTGTTCACTGAAAGTTCCAGATACAATACTGAGGCCATAAAGAGCAAACAGTCTCCGGCAGCAACCAATAACAATGTGAAGGAGGCTTACCTGTAAAACAGAGTGACACACATTCTTTTCTAGTAAATCACTCACCACAAACAGATCTATCAATGAGATTAGCCAATCAGGGGGCAAAAAGCACTTATATGATCAACTTTGCTATGGTCCGTCTGGGGCCTGAATGACTAGGACAGGCTTAGAGATATTGGTTGTTGAATGAACATTTCTACACAAATCAATAATCGTGGAACAGTTGTCAGTCTTTTTCTATTAACATTTTTATTGATTCTTATGTGAAATGTGGAGTAAACAGAACATATACACACAGAATCAATTTAACTCCCATTATATCCTCATCCCCAACTCCACCCTACCCCTTAACAAATATCTCTGTGGTCAAAGCCTAAATTACATCATGCACACATATAAGCAAACAAACAAAAGAAAATATTTGAGAACATAAATATAAAAGTCAACAAACAAAGAGAAAAGAAAGAATTCCACAAAGAATAGAATTTACAATTACCACCACAATTCTGTTTCTCTCCACATGGTCCTCACTGAGAGCCCTCCAGAAAGGCCAAATACTTGTCCCATTTCTTACCATATGTGTCTATTTTGCCAAGCTGTTTATATGACATCTTTTCAAATGCCGCCACCCTACCCAATTCGGTAAACCATTCTTGAAATGAGGGAGCGCCAATTGATTTCCATCCTCTAAGAATTATCTGTCTGCCAATCATTACACTAGTTTGGACCCAGCTTTTTGTATATTTGTCACCTACTTTAATGACCGCCCCTTCACCCAATATAAATTGTCTGGGGCAAAATGAAATTTAAGTATCTAAAACCTCAGATCAAATTTTGGACTCTTACCCAGAATTCTTGAATCTTAGTGCAGAACCACAGAGCATGGGCTATGTTTCCATCCTCCAACTGACATCGCCAGCAGGTAGCTGTGTCTTTTAGACCAAGCCTAAACATTCTACAGGGAGTCCAGTAGAAACGATGCAAAATCTTAAACTGAATAAAGTTGTACCATTGCATCCCTAGACATTGTTTTAATATTTTTTTAAATCCTTTCCCACTCCCCATCCTCCAATACCAAGTTCAAATCTCTTTCCCATAACCTCTTAAGAGCAGTTAAGGCCCTGTCACCAAAACTCTGAATCAACAAGGAATAATACACTGATGCTTCATGACCGTTTCCAAAGGCTGTGAGCACCATACAGAGGGTGTCTGCAGCTTTAGGGGTATGTGTACTAACACCAAATTACTGTATATGGCGCAACTGTAAATACCTGAAAAATTGAGACCTAGAAATCCCAAATTGCTGGGTTATATTTTTAAATGATCTCAAAGCTTCACTTTCATAAAGGTCACCAAGTGTAGCAACACCCCTCTCAATCCATTCTTTCCAGCAAAAGGGGGACTTGTTAATACATAATTTGGGGTTCAACCATATACTTGAGGAAACATTTAGGCAAGTATCTGAATTGAACATGCGAGAAACCTTTGTCCATACTGAATGTAAATGTGAAATAATAGGATGTAGTAATGATAGAAAGACTTTGCAATAGTGAAATTGGGGCAAGGACTGCTTGATCAATGTTGTACCAGGGAGGAGCTCTCTTGGGTGGAAGAGACCAATGAGCCAGAGGTCATTTACCATTCCAAATTAAAGACTTAGATATACTATCAAATTGTTTAAAATAAGAAAGAGGAACTTCTAGAGGGAGAGACTGTAGTAGATAATTGAATTTGGGGATACAGTTCATTTTTATAATATTGACCTTCCCTGCCATAGACAGATGTAGTGAAGCCCACCTATCCATGAGATCCTTTTCATTAATGGGTCAAAATTCACTAACTAAACCTCTCAAATTTGCTGGAGATAAAATGCCTAAGTACCTAATGCCTTGCTTGGGCCATTGAAAGGCACCAGGTTGGAAAGCAGTGGCAGGGCAATATGCTGTCAGATCAATTCACCCTATATCCTGAAAATTTGGAGAAAAAATTAATAATTCTATGAAGGCTAGGCATAGATCTTTTTTTGGGTCAGAGACAAATAATAATATATCATCTGCGTAGAGTAGAAATTTATGCACCACACCTCCTGCTACAATGCCAGGAAAATCATCCTCATTTCTTATTACAGCTCCATTAGTTTGCACTGATGCTACCGGTTGTTTATAATGTAACTTAATCCACCCAATATACTGTAAGTGTTCCCAAACCTATACATTTCCAAAATATTAAAAAGATAGTCCCCATTCCACCCTATCAAACGCCTTCTCGGCGTCAAGTGAGATTGCAGCAATCAGGGTCTGATCATTCACTACTGACCACGTATTATTTATAAAACGTCTAATATTATCAGAAGAACTACGGCCATGTATAAAACCCACTTGATCTATATGTATAATTGATGTAATTACCCTGCTTAACCAATTAGCCAGAATTGTATACAATATTTTTACATCTAACTGGATCAGGGAATTTGGACGATTGCTTTTACATTAATTTGGGTCTTATCTTTTTTAAGAATGAGACTGATCAGGGCTTACGCCATGGTTGGTGGTAGTTCGCCTTCCTTTAATGACTCTGTGTAAACTTCTAACATAAGTGGAGCCAGTTCTGTGACATAAGATCTAAAAACATTCTGCCAAGAAAGTCTTTTTGATCATTCGTCAATTTAAGAAGTTCTAATGGCTCTACAAAGTTGCTAATATCCTTACTGAAAGACATGGATGTGGAACTATGAAGATAGAAATAGAATTCTTTAAAGGCTTTATTAATATCTGTGGGAGAAGTACATATATTGCCTCCAGAAGACTTCACTGAAGGAATGGTGGAAAAAAAACTCTCTCTGTTTTATGCATCTGGCAAGAAGTCTCCCTGCCTTGTTCCCCGCAAAATATGTCTGTCTTTCCTTGAATAACCAAAACTCTACCTTTTGTGACAAAATAGTATTGTACCAATATTTTAGTTGAGTGAACTCTCTAAGACCATGTAGCTGCGCTACAGCTCTGTTTCAGCACTTTTAATACTCTTTTCTAATTCTCTGAATTTCTGTGCTTTGATATTTTTAGTGAATGATGTATATTGTATGATCCGCCCCCTAAGAATTGCCTTAAGTGCCTCCCATGCCATGACCACAGAGAACACTGAGGACCAGTTCGTTTCTACATAAGCATTAACTTCTATCTTAAATTTTTTTTGAAATGCTGGGTCCTGTACAAGGGATGTATTAAAGCATCATCTATATGATTTACTTTTCTCTATGAGGCAACATCTCTAAACACACTAAAGCATGTTCTGAAACTAAAATATTCCCAATTGAGCAATGAATGGCAGATTAAGTGACTTAGATAAAAAAAAAAATAATTAAAAAAAATCTATTCTAGAGAAAAATCTTATGAACTGATGAAAAAAAGTCCCTGGTAGATGGGTTCAGAAGCCTCCAAATGTCTGTAGGACCAAGATTTTTACACATCCTCTGTAGTGTTAACATGGCTCTAAAGGGTCTACACACCTTTGCATCACTATGATGAAGGACCGGAACTATTAAAAGATTAGTCTCCACCAAAAACCATATCATGAAGGATCCCAGCAACTTGTAGCTTGACCTATAAAGACCTATAAAAAAAAAGTTCTGATCATCAGCATTGGGTGCATAAATATTAGCCAAAATCTGATTTTGCCCCTGTATTTCAGCCAAAACAATAATGATTCTTCCTAAATTATATTTAATCTGTTTGAGATATTTAAATTGTAAATGCTTATCAGTGTGATGACTCCCCTGCTCTTACTCGAACCAGCACTACAAAACACATGCCCACCCCATGCCCTGCCAAGTTTTCCAGCTTCCTGTGAAGAAAGGTGCATTTCTTGCAGGAACACTATATAAAACATTTTACACTTAAGACAAGATACAAACATCCTTCTTTTTATAGGGTGCCCCAGCCCATTAACATTCCACGTGGAGAGAAATATTTTACCTATATTAAAGTGTGACATATTGACATGTAAAGATACATTGTGTACCCAAGGCTAAATTATATAGACCACTATTCAACACTGATGTAACCATAACATGTTTAACTCAAAGAACAGAAAAAAAAAAAAAAAAAGTGCTTCAACCTCACGCATAACAGTCCCAACTGTTGTCCATCGCTCGGAAATCCGACGGTCCATGCACGCTCACGAGACTTTCCGCGACACTATTGCTACCAGATTGCTCAAGTCCGGTGTTTTTTACATATATATTTACATGTATTATTTTGTTTGTTTATTGTTGTTTTTTCCCTTTTTTCTTATCATAAACCGCGGCATTAAATTGTACATAAATATGTTCAATAAAATGAAAAAAATAAAACAGGCCCAAGTAAACAATAACTTCGAACCCACAACGTGAACAAATGAGCTCTACAGCAAGTTAACAAAGAGAGACTCCTGAGTCAGGCAGGAGTCAGTGGGCAGACCACAGAACAACAAACCCTCTCAGGCTGCATCAGTAAAATACACGATGTGTAGTCTGTATTGTTGATTGAGTGCAGGCAATGTTACCCACTCACTCCATTGATTTAATGATGGCCATAGCTTGTCGTGGGCATGTAAATATCTTAAGACCATCCATGCCATCAATTCTCAGCTTAGCCGGATAGATCAGTGTGAAGCTTAACTTCTGTTGGTGCAGCAATTTTTTTACATTCCTTCATTCCATCCCGCTTCGCTTGAGTCGATCTAGCAAAGTCTGGAAAAACTTGTTGTGGTCCTCCCAGCACAACTTGGCTTTATTCCTCGCTGCTCATAGAACAAAGTCTCTGTCAGCCGACGGCAAGAATCTTGCCAGGATAGATCGGGGTTTGTCACCCGCCCTGGGAAGCTGACCAAGAGCTCTGTGCACACGCTCTATCTCGAGCTGGCGGCCCGCTGTGTCAAACAAATTCTGAATTAGCCCGTCCAAAAACTTCACCATATCTAGGTTTAAAAAATATAATTTTCTGACTATTATTTCATGTTAGGCTTTATAAGGTTAAGCTTTATTCTTTGTATAGTGTAAAAGGTTGTCAAACACATTTTTTTTTATACTATTCATTGCTATAACTGCATGTTTGCCCTACAATACAAAAAATTACTTGGCTTAGGTGGTTGGAAAAAAGAAAATATTGATATTTTACTTTGTGTGGTTCAAAACTGATTAAACTAGGTATGTTAAGTTTGTCAAAACAAACTATAATGTTAGTCTGACAAAACCTTGTCTGAAAGTTTAAATAGTTTTAAATGCTTTAAGTTAGACATTTGTACAGGTTTTACAGATAGAAAGAAAAAAGAAAGAAATAAGAGAGCATCTAAAAGCAGATTAAAGGGCTTGTGTGCAAGTTCTGACAGCTCAAGTTTGAAATTACAAACATTCACAGTCTTGTAGCTCATTTTAACATTCTGTCAATGTAATGTAGTCTAGGGAATTTTTGGACACTTTGAAAAGGCTTAAATTATGCCTTCGCAGGGCTTTTCGACGGGAGAATAATAATGGTAGCCAAGCTGTAGGGTCATTCCAAACAGAATTTCCCAAAAAAATGACCAAATGACCACTATTTTTGAGCCCCACACCTTTCAGCCATTCGAAGCTCTCACAACAGAGGGTAAAGTCTTTGAAGCAAACAGTGTGTCACTTCTGAATGGAACACACCCCATCATTCAGATGAGTTGAAAAGATAGCTGTTTCTCACCCAGACCTATTACAATGCTTATTGCTTCTTATATTGCTTCTGAAGATATTAATGTAACCACTGGAGTCTTATGGACGTTTCCTTTATGTGATTTTTGGAGCTTCAAAGTTCTGGACCATTCACTTGCATTGTATGGACCTACAGAGTTGAGATATTTTTCTAAAAATCTTTATTTGTGTTCTGCTGAAGAAAGTAATTCACATCTTGGATGGCATGAGGGTGTGTAAATAATAAGATAGTTCACCCAAAAATTAAAATGATCCCTTTTAAGTGTTTGATGAAGTTAAAATATTTCATAATTTATTATGGCCTCTTTGAATATATGCATTTTGTATGCATCATTTGTAGTATTTAAATTGAGTTTACATTATGTACAACAAATGTTAAAATGGTACTGTCTCTTTAAGAACAGTGGCTGTTCAGCTAATGTTTGCAGTTTCTTTACCACAACCATGCTGTGTATTTTTATTAATCTGACTGTAAATAACAGAACAGGTATTAAAAGAGACTTAAATCAATGAAAAGTGATTACGTAGATCTCAACTAAAAGAAAATTGGGACCCTTGCTAGTCATAATTCGCCCCTGGTAGTAATGTGTATTTAATGTAAGCCAAAACGATATATTTCGCTATCATTATCTCCATTGAATGTGTGAAGTTCACAATGTGTTGCAGATTAAATTTAATAAATAAAACATGAAATAAATATTTTTGAACAATTTAATGTGATCTTATTCATATTCAGCTAAAGTTAAAAATGTAGTTTTCTCTATCATATCTTGAATGTCATAAACCATTCAGAAAGACAGAACAATTGCAATAAACTGCTGGATCACCTTATTTATTGTTTCTGTCTTTTGAAGCATCATATACGGTTACATCATTCAACAGTCTATTAAAAGGGAATCTGATCTCCGCTATTTTAGTGCTACAATGAATGGCAATAAATAAATAAATAAATAAATAATGAGAAAATACAATTGTGTTAATTTGATTAATGTTTCTGTTTAAGATTTGATTTTCCATTTTTAATCTACATAGTGCTGATACTTTTACTTAATTATTTTCAAGAAAGAAAGCTCTTAAAAACACAATGTGTATCCATAAGCAAGATCAATACAGTAGATGCAGGCCCGGTTCCAGATCAAAATCACTGAGGGTGCTTCTGAAAATAGTGGGGGTGTTCTGTATAAAGTGGAGATGTATCGTAATAAAAAAAAAATGTAATAGATTAAAGCATGTATAAATGCTACTAAACAACAAAGAATTTTTATTTATTTTTTTAAATGTACGAAACATTTATTGCTTTGTTTTTTCTTCTTCACATGATCTGTCGCTGAAAATGACAGCAAAATGCTGCGCCTGCAGATTAGGACATACTGACTTGCAAAATCATGCACGTTTATAAATTGATGCAGGGTTTACTGGGATTCAAGGAAATCTGCTTGCCAATTTACAGTATTAGTCTTACATATTCAATTGAGCAGGGGTGTGCAATTATTTTGGTACAGGGGCCACATCAGCTGTTAAGTAGAACATTGAAGAGAGAAGATAAAAAGTTCTGCATATTTGTATTTTTTAAGCCCAGAAGTAGAAGTGCACTCAATGAATGATGCACAAGTTTCTGAAGTGTACACTGACTGATTGGACCATTCTGTGATTACTTTAAGTTTTGCTGCTAATTTTCTATCATGTGTTAGTAAAACTGAATAAAGGCTGAATAAAATTGTTTATTTTACCATACTTCAATTCAGTGGTAATTTAGTATTCAATTTAACACTCTACATCAGTCTGGTTTAACAGTAAAATAAAATATTAGGAAATGATAGATTCTTAAAGCTTATTTTAATGTTTGCCTCAAAGTGGATAAAGTTGTTTTATTCTCAAAACATTATCAACCCATTTACACGCTCATGGGTCATGGTCATGTTTGGCATCCCATTCAGCACACAACTGAATAAAACAAGCTGCATGACACTGAGAAATGATTACTGCCAGAGTAACATATGCATACTAATATGCATTATTTTCACAAATAACAAACATATTCCTCTTTCACTTGGTTTTGCTCACGTGTCCCCTCCCTGTGCGAATGATGTGAAGATCTATTGGGATTTTACTAAAGATCATCACTGAAAAGGTTTGCTCGCAGACTTGCCACTAAACAGCACACACATGGACATGAATGGACACGGAGTGGCTGCATCACACTTTTCTTTTAGCATAATATTGCACTATTGAGCGCCAAGCTCCTTTTTTCCCGAAGAGGAGAAAGCGTGCACACTCGCATGCATGGTTGCCAGCTTGCATAAATTAAGTATGACATAAGGTGAAATATTTCCAATTTGTGCAAGTATAAATCTCTGACTGGGGTGTTGAATCTATTATCTGGCAACCATGAGCATATTAAAAGCTTGTGGATGCGCATTAGGTCCCAAAGCCAGATAAATGAAAGATCTAATAAAAAACATTAGGGCAGTAGTTTGCCCTGGTCTGCAATTGAGGGTGCTCTAAGGTTCGTTTAGGGTGCTTAGCACCCTCAAGCACCCCCGTAGAACCGGGCCCGAGTAGATGGGCATACAAGCTTGCAGGTATAATGATTATTAAACAATCAAACCCTTTTTTGTGCATTGTGTAAATGGAGCAGCTGATTGTTCGCAATTAACAGGGAGCATCGTCATCCTACAGTGTCAGTGAAGATTCTTTTCACAGCGTTTAACCATTTAAACTTACGTGACGCTTAAAATATAATCATGCGTTCCATTTGTTTCGGAAGTCGGAGCTCCGAGTTATTTTCCGAGTTCCGAGACCAGAACTGACAAATGGAACGCCCCCCAATGTCGGAATTCCTACACGGAAAGTCGGACGAACTCAGAGGACACCGAGTTCAGAAAGCAAGATGGCTGTGAAGAGCATCGACTGTAATGCTGCTTTCCATTTGTCTCGGAATTCGGAGCTCAGGACTCGGATCAACGACATGACAAGTCGGAAAAAAAGATGGACGCCTCCAGGAAAGTAATTGTTGCACTAGCTCTTTTGGAGTACAGAGAGCTACAAAATAAGTATGCCCTTCACCTAAGAGACCTCGAGGAAGATGACAGAATGTGGAGAAGGTATGTTAATGTTTCCGCATATTTGATTGTATCAAAACATGTTAACCACGTTTTAATCGAACCAGCGGTGTAAACAAAGGGCAGTGCCCTATGGAAGTACAAATGTATATTTGCAATATAAATTTGTCTAACGGGGTTTATGTGTAAACGGTTTTACGGTTTGTAACATTAGGCAGTGTTGTTGTAGCAACATTGACCATTGTTCTTGTAGCAGCAGCGACCATTGTTGTTGTTAGCAGCAGCGACCTAGCCAATTTTAGCTGTACCAGTTTATAAACAACACATTACGTGGTAATTCACGCATAACAGGATCGTAGCAACATGCCTATGGATAACGGTAATACAGTATTGTGTATACGACTTACTAAATTGGACACAAAAAAGATAAAAGTGCTAAAAAAAACCTTTAAACTCACAGCATACTTATCGTGTGTTCCATTTGTCTCGGAAGTCGGAGCTCCGAGTTATTTTCTGAGTTCCGAGACCGGAACTGACAAATGGAACGCTCCCCGATGTCGGAAATCCTAATCGGAAAGTCGGACGAACTCAGAGGACCCCCGAGTTCAGAAAGCAAGATGGCTGTGAAGAGCATCGACTGTAGTATGCTGTAAGTTTAAAGTTTTTTTTTTTAGCACATTTGTCTTTTTTTGTGTCCAATTTAGTAAGTCGTTTACACAATACTGTATTACCATTGCTACAACAACACTGCCTAACGTTACAAAACAAGCAGAAATGTGAGCAGGAAATTGTAACGGAAAACACATTAAAAACGTTTTTAAAAAGTTTAGAACAGCTGTTAGGACCTGCGAATGTGGTTGCATTCAGTACACGGGTGAGGGAACCACAGTTAGGTCAGTACTCTTATGTATTCAGGTGTGGAAAAGTTTTTAAGTTGTGTACAATTTATATGTGTCTGCTTTTTTAACATGCATAGCATAATGTAAACAACTGTGTGATATCTCCGAGCTACAGTAGGTCATGGCTATAATGTAAACAGTGTGTCTGTTTCAGTGTATTTGGACATCAACATGGATATGTTCAAGGATCCACAGAGGAGCCTCCGACACCCTGGTCCTTTGTTCCAAAGTGCTGTGGACCCAACCATGTACTACTTGGATGAGGGCCTTACAGTGGTTGTGAGGCTCATTCAAGCTGGAGACACAGGTTAGATAATAATAATCATCATCATTACATCAAAATCATCTAAACAGTAACACTAGTAAGAATGATAATGATGTTATCAATGCTGACATGTTGCTTTTTATGTTTTTTATAGGCAACAATCAGGAGGCGAACTCACCATCTCCACCCTGGCCAATGCCAAACAATGAGGGGTTTACAAAAGGACATGACTTTGTTCCTCATTGATTTGATGAGGCAGCACCTAGAGGCTGAAGGAGATGGTCCCCCGAGGTCTCTCAAAGACCTCAATACACAGCTGAGGTTGGGCAAGAGGAGTAAAAAGCAGCTGTGGGTGTAAGTGGCTGCAAAGCTGGGCTGCCAGTTCAGGGAAACCTTCTGCCCAGATAAGGTGGCCAGGAAGTGGAACACCTTAATCGAGGCATACAGGAAGGTGAAGGACAACAACAACAGCAGCACAGGGAGGGGACCCATGCGGTTTCAGTTTTATACTGAAATGGACGAACTCTTTGGAGCACAGCACGATGTGGTGTTTCCAATTGTGGGGACAGCACAGGGGCTGGAGGTGCGCAGGCCAGAAGTGCTCGGCCAGCGCAGCAGTCCGGCACTGCTGCCGGACACTGCATCCTGCTCACCCTCCAACCCAACAGCCTACCGCACCTCAAGCTGTTCATCCTCCATCCCACTAGAAACACCTCCTCTTCCTACACCCCACCCTCTGCCACCCCAAGATCACACAAGCGTCAGAGAGACGATGACGTCTTGCAGTTTCTCCGGGACTCTGAAGCAGCCAGCCAGTGGCGGCATGAGGAGACTCTGGCCCAGCTAAGGTCTGCCCAGCAGGGCTTTGAGTGTTTGATGTCTCACCTGCTGGACAAGCTGTGAGCCCAAATGCAGGATGGACAATAGATTTATTTTTGTATATAGTTTTGCACCTTTTGTATTTTTAACTTTTATAATTACTGTTTGCAAGTACTGTTATTTGTACTTTAATACAGTATTGTTAATAGTTTATTCTTTGGATACAAAGAAAATCTCACTCCGTTTTTATATAGGCTTTTTTTCTAAGCCTTCATTTTTTAATAAAAACCTTCAACACCACACTGGGTTACAAATTATGCTGTAAGTTTCTGTTAAAGTCATTTCATCAAATAGTGAATCATTTGGTTTTTACCAGCCAATCAATATTAAAATCAGGTCCCCTCTCTAGAGAGCACATGTCATAAGTCTTGGATCAAATCTTAATACATTTCCAACATACCGTTTTAAGTAGGGATGTGTGCTAAGACTAGTCTAAAGAGAAACCAACCTTCAGAAAACAGTAAAAAAAAAAAAAAAAAAAAAAAAGGTTTTTATACGACCCATTTAAAATACTTAATCTATTCCAAATCCGATGCTAAATTCCACTGAAAAGGGGCATTTATCTGCGACGTGCTCGCCTTGAATTATGATCATAGCACATTAAATATAGACACGCATTCACCTTTAGCAAATACAGGTTTATTTATTGAAAACAATTGAATGAATAGTGCAGGACCAACAGCGCAACCCTTATAGCCTGTTCTAAACGGAAATCACAAAGTAAAAGTTACTTAACATATTAAAACAGTCAGGACATTGTTGAAAATAATTAACAGGTAGACTAAGCCAAATCTATGAGAGAGAATAAAAATGCGCTGGAAGTCGTGCATTAACCCATGATCTAATATGACAGCTGTTCGGTAAAGAACGTTAACCAATAACAGTTACGATGTAAAAACAACAACAACAACAACAAAAAAAGTAGCTATAGGATAGAAAAAATAGGCCTGTGATGTAGCCTGCAATAAACCTAATGTATTCTAAACATGACTTGTACACAGAATAAAATATAGTTTAACCCGTTAAGCAGTCGGCACCTCGTTGAAAATAGCTTTCTTAATTAGCAGATTAAAGAAATGGCATAGCTAGTCTAAAACAGTTATTTTCTAGGCTACTTACTCAAAAGCATAAATTTTTTGATGAGTAAAATTAACACATCGACATGGTCCGGTGAAAGACAGGACTTGACTCACCTGAGGCGGCTATCCTGCACTTGAAAAAGCCTGCTCAGCGGAAAAATAACATTCAAGCATGCAAAGATGTAAAGCAGACTCAAATGTGAAAACATCCTTAGGGACTTTCAAACATTTGGAAAGCCGATTCCTGCACCACCAAAGTGATTTCCTACAGTGGCGTATCCAGGACATTTTTACTGGGGTGGCCAAGATAGTGGCACAGACCTAGTGTGGGGTGGCGATACCAGGAGAACCTTTATGAATGGCACATGATCAAAATGTGTAAATATCGCATTGCTTTGCTTCAACATCTACACATGTAGAATAAATGAATTCTTAAACTCATGTTAGCATTCACTGAATTGTTTGTATTTAATATCAGACTGTTGTTTTGACATTTGACAGTTTTCTATTCCTGTTCTATTTCAACCTATTACAGTTTCTGGGAATCTCTGGTTATTTTAACATAACATCCATTTTTAAATCAGTAATTGTTTAGGAAAAGTCAGTTACGCATTTTTAAGAGCTATTCTCATTGTAGAGAATTAATCTGCGTATAACATCAGGTATAGTGTATAATCATAAAAAGATACAAGTACAGGTGATAACTGATTGAGGCACAGTTCAATCAATCATTCAATCAATTATTCATTCATTTATTAGCTATAACTGCACTGTCCAGCAGAAATATTGTTAAATTGGGTACAAATCAGTGTGTGAAATTGGCTACAAGGGCTTATAGGTGTCTGTCTGGAAACCCCAAAATTGCAGATTGAGCTCTGTATACAGTAAAAAACAAAACTCTATTTACAGTGTCTTCTCAGGTTTATTTTCCACATGTTCTGATAGCTTCAATTACTTTGAATATTACCAAATAAAATAGTTAGTCAAATCATTTGCGGCATTTAAGTGCAATTTGCCCTGCCTCTGCATATTTAAAATATCAAATAAGGTATAAAAACTTTGAAGATTTTATTGGTCTGACTGACCAATAATACACATGAAGAGCTCATAAATAACTCATGTAAAGATTTAAAGTACAGTCACAGCACAAACCCTTCCATTTCACACACAGGTTAGCCATATATATATAACTTTAGCTATTGAACATATACATCTGTAAAACTCTTTACACACCTCCGTCATTAAATCAGAAAACATGGCATTTCATATTTCATGTCAATATAAAGAGAACATGCTGAATGTGGTGTAGGGTCTAGCTTACTCTTTAACCTAGCTACTGTAACAATGAAAAAATATTTTCACATTCACATGGAAATTCGGGATAAATTAAACGTTAGATTAGATGAACATACCTCTCAAATAACAGCTTTCTTTTTGACCACAAATCGACGTCGTCAACTCATTGGAAGTTGGAGTTAGACGCTAGCTCGTGTCAGCTTCGTGTTATACTCCAGACCTGGCGCCCGCTGCCCGCGACCTGCGACACCTGCCTGAGGAGTGAGGGGCAGTGGATCACTGCCCCTCCCCCCACTGATCAAAGATCAGCTCACACAGCTTCAGTTCCACCACTACTATAATGTTCAGAAATATAAAACTGACCCTGGGTCAGTGTGGCTCTAAAACAACAAATGACCCGAGATGTCATCTTTGATTGACAGGTGTTTCTGTTGGTTCTTCGTTCTTGTGTTGATAAACATGATGAACTACCAATCAGTTCTGGGGTGGCCACAGGGTGGCCAATGAGATTTCAGGGGTGGCCCAGGCCACCCCCTAAAATCACCACTGATTTCATAACTACTTTGCTGAGTTTGCTTGTCTAGCAAGAGGACATTTTCCTGCGCTTGCCGCAAGAGAGAGAGGGAAGAAGCTTGCGCAGCCTGAGGTGAAATTAAACTCTGTATCTACTCCAGATATTCTCTTATTTAAATAATATTTGTATTATTAATTCTATTTAAAATATGTAACATTAATATGACAGTAATTTAAGTGCAGCCTCTGTAAAAATATAAAGACAAACGTAAATGTGTAAAAATTCTTATCAGTTTAATGGGGGAAATATTAACCGACTAGTAATTCCAGTGTCGACTAGTCTCGCACATCCCTAGTTTTAAGTGACCATGTGTGAAATTACACATGAGCAGAATTATGCAATAAAATGCAAAATAGGGAAGTTAATATTAATAAATGCAGCAAGAGGCCTAAGCAGATGGTGATCTATTTAGGAGGGCATGTGTGCATCTCAGTCGCCTAAACTGAAATTCCATTTAGGTTTTAAATTGTACAAAACATTAAATACTGGATACTTCAGCCCAGCATATCAAAGTTGTAAATGTTTTAAGATATCATAGATAGATAAAGGATCCTTTTTTGTGGACTTCATTTCGGCTTTCAACACCATCATCCCAGCTATACTCCAGAATAAATTACGCCAACTCTCTGTTCCCATGTCTATCTGTCAGTGGATTACCAGCTTTCTGACGGACAGGCAGCAGCTTGTGAGACAGGGGAAACTCACTTCCAGCACCTGTACAATCAGCAATGACTGCATCGCCAAGGACCCCTCTGTCAAGCTCCTGAAGTTTGCAGATGACACTACTGTCATCGCCCTCATCCGAGATGACGATGTGTCTGCATACAGAAGGGAGGCTGAACAGCTGGCTGTCTGGTGCAGTCAAAACAACCTGGAGCTGAACACGCTCAAAACGGTGGAGATGATTGTGGACTTTAGGAGGAACACCCCAACACTGACCCCCCTCACCATTCTAAACAGCACTGATGCAGCAGTGGAGTCATTCAGGTTCCTGGGCACTACCATTTCACAGGACCTGAAGTAGGAGACCCACATTGACTCCATTGTGAAAAAGGCCTAGCAGAGGTTGTACTTCCTTAGCCAACTGAGGAAATTCAACCTGCCACAGGCGCTGCTGATACAGTTCTACTCAGCAGTCATTGAGTCTGTCCTCTGCACTTCAATAACTGTCTGGTTTGGTTCAGCTACGAAATCAGACATCAGAAGACTACAAAGGACAGTTCGGACTGCTGAGAGGATTATTGGTTGCCCCCTGCCCCCCCTTCAAGAACTATACACTTCCAAAGTGAGGAAAAAGGCTGTAAAAATAACTCTGGACCCCACTCACCCTGCCCACTACCTTTTTGAACTATTGCCTTCTGGCTGATGCTTCAGAGCTCTGAGCACCAGAACCGTCAGGCACAGGAACACTTTTTTCACTCAGGCTATCCATCTCATGAATAGTTAAATTGCCCCACTGCAGAATAACTATGTGAAATACACAGTTTAGTCTTTCTTATATTTATCCAACACATCCAACCTCTTCTACCATTTCATTCATCTGAAAAAAAAAAATACATTTGCACTGCACATAACAGATTTGTATTTACACTGTACATAACAGATTGTATTACATTTGCACTACCCATGTGTATGTGTGTATGTACGTATGTGTATAAATATTTTTTATTATTATCTATGTCTTGCTGCTGTTTTTGTTTTGTTGTACACTGGAAGCTCCTGTCACCAAGACAAATTCCTTGTATGTGTAAGCATACTTGGCAATAAAGCTCATTCTGATTCTGATAAATGCTGGCAAATAAAATCATCTACTCATTGTCATCTTCCTCCCTCGGGCAGCCATGTGGGTGTTCTGGACACATGTCCAAAGCAACAATAGACATGTTATGCAAGAAGCAGGCAGCCATGATGAACATGACCACAGAGTCAATCCGGGTGTTCTGCAGGTCACGTAGACACCTCCATTTGCATTTCATTCATCCGAAGGCCTGCTCTACAATGACCCTCCCCCGGCTGATCCTTGCGTTCTGCTGATGGTCATCCTCTGTGAGTGCCCCATTATCACGTTTTGGAGTCATGATGAATGGGAAGGCCTGGCCAATATAGGCACTGTCCCCCAGCAGGCAGTACTCCCCCATCTTATCCTGCCATTCATTGTAGAAGGTGGAGGCCCTCAGGATTCTGTCATCATGCACCCTGCCTGGTGGTCCAGCAAAGATGTCGGTGAAGCGGCCCCTCTCATCAACAATCCCCTGAAGGAGGACGGAGTAGGATGTTTTACGGTTCATGTAATCCCCTCCTCTTATAGGTGGCCTGTGGACCCTGATGTGGCGTCCATCAATCGCCCCAATGACCCCATCAAGGCCACTGAGGCGGTGGAAGGCAGCAGCAGAAACAGCTTTTTCACACACATTTGGCCAGGAGATAAAAGTTGGCCCATGCCCGACATGATGGTCAGCACTTGATGAATTATTCGATGCGCTGACGACTGTGACACATTAAATTTGTCAGACATCTCCCTGAAGCCGTTTTGATTTGCCATATACCACAAGAACATTAACACCTTCTTGGTAACAGGCTCCGTTGTCTTTCCTTGACTGTGCTCACTGTGCAGGCCGTTCTCTTGCAACTTCATCACGAGATAGTCAAACTGTTGTTTTGTGATCCTCAAATGATGAGCAAGTGTGGTCATCCATGTTCAACATGACCTCCCACTCTGTTCCCGTCTTAAGGATCACTCGCTGTGTGGCTTGCAGCACAACTGAGATCAGTGCCCTGATGAAAGAGCAAAAAAAGAGCCAAAAAGTAAATAACCCAGTTATAGCTGCCATCACTGTAGACTACTGTTTTTGTTGTTAAGACTATTGTTTTGTTATCAATTTAAGCGGATCCAAGGGCTATACAAAGGGAGCTTACACAGCTTTATTAACAAATCTAAAGATCTAATAATGTATCGAGCATTTTGGTTTAAGAAGTCAAGGGCTACTTTACTCCTGTTATTATGATTTAACAAGTTATCCATAACGTTAATATAACTTCGCATCCTAGAAAAACCCTCTGGTTAGAGAACATTAATTTGGAATATAGTAAAGTTTTGTGATAGTGTACTAAAATGTATGTTACACATAAACCCCGTTAGGCAAATTTATATTGCAAATATACCTTTGTACTTCCATAGGGCATTGCCCTTTGTTTACACCGCTGGTTCAATTAAAACGTGGTTAACATGTTTTGATACAATCAAATATGCGGAAACATTAACAAACCTTCTCCAATTTCTGTCATTTTCCTCGAGGTCTCTTAGGTGAAGGGCATACTTATTTTGTAGCTCTCTGTACTCTAAAAGAGCTAGTGCGACAATTACTTTCCTGGAGGCATTCATCTTTTTTCTGACTTGTGGTGTTGTGTGTAAAAGGAACGCATCCAACTCGGATTTCTTTTTTTTTTCCGGATATGATGTCGATCCGAGTCCCGAGCTCCGACTTCCGAGACAAATGGAACGCAACTGATGAAGCGCCGTCGTCACCGCCATGTTTGTAGTTTTTCACGTTTCACTGTTGTAGTTCTGAAGCGAACCATCAGACTCCTCTTCCGTCGAGCACAGTGGGCAATATCAGTTGAAAAAGCGTGCACAACAGAAATTATTTAGCAGAGACGGACCACTTCTATCCACCTTTTTCCTGAACGCGGAAGTGTTCCACGATTCGCCGGTTTTCAATCTCCAGTGTTTTCGCTCGCCTTGGCGTATATTCTTAGCGGGTAATGTGATGTTTAAAGTTTTACATTTGTAAACATTTTCAAAAACGTGTCTTTAAAGTGCCTATATTTAGTCGAGATGACCGTTTTTTTTTTTTTTTGTTTTTTTTTTGACAGTGCCTCACCTGAGTATGTAGATGTCATGAAGCGATGGTCCGAAGTTTGTTTTGTTGATATCATTAACTACTTTGAGTTGTTATGACAGCCAACAACTGCACAAGTTGAGCCTAAAAAGAATTTTTACTCCAAATAACACTTAAATGGTTTTTGTTCTCCGTATGAATCGCTGGTTTCCGTAGTTTTTACATTGTTTCTCGAGACCAGAAACACAAAACAGGCCATTAGAATCATCATGGCGCTGCCCAGTGGTTGGTCAGGAACACTGTGGGAAACCAAGGAACTCTGAGCGCTCAATGGTCAACGGATGTAGAAAGGAAGTCCCGCCTTACAAGTAAGAGAGCCAATCACCTTTTAGATACAGAAATCGCCTGCCAATCATCTCGAGAACGCGCATGCGCATTGGCTAAACAAGCGGGGTAAATTGCGTTTTTTTTTGTTTTTTGCGTAATATGAGGTAAACAAGCACAATTTCTGATACCAGCGTTGTCAGATTTCGCTGCTTATTTGTAAAATGTTCTTTGATCGTAATCTTGACCGACCGTTTTGTAGATTTCGTTGTCCCCCCATTCAAGTAGATAGGAGCTGCACTGTCATGACAGAATCAGAATCAAGGAATATGTCTTGGTGACAGGAGCTTCCAGTGCACAAACAATACAGCAACAAGACAGAGATAATAATAATAATAATAATAATAATAATAATAATAATAAAATTGAATAAAAAGTGAATAGAATATATATATATATATGTATATATATATATATATATATATATATATATATATAAATACACAATATGAATAATTATAATATATATATATATATATATATATATATATATATATATATATATATATATACGTATGTACAATATACAAATACAAATCTGTTATATACAGAAGCAAGGGAATGTAATGGCAGAAGAGGTATGGTATGTTGGGTAAATATAAATAGACTAAGCTGTGTATTGCACATTAATTATTGCTCAATGGGGCAATTTTAACTGTTCATGAGATGGATAGCCCGTGGGAACAAACTGTTCCTGTGCCTGACGGTTCTGGTGCAGTGGACTGACTTGCTACAACGACTTTGATCCAAACTTCGCAAATCTACCGGAAATAGTAGACCATCCGTGCTACTTTGGACCCTTTTTTCTAAACATACTACTTATCTCAAATACTATTTAGGGTGGATAGTGAGCACATTGAAACGCAGCACATGAGCGCCCCCCAGCGGGCATGCGCAGAAACGCACAGAGTTCCTTTCATCACGATCATGTGACACAGACACGGAAGCGCAAATAATTCAAGATGTCGCAGAATGGAATTACGTGCTGGTGATTTTTTCCCCTCCGCTTTTTCTTCTGTCCATTAACAAACAAAAAAATGGAAATCCACGACAAGACTTCTGTGAGCTCAGTGGCAGGAACTGCGCCTGATTTCAGAGGGTAAGGCATTTTATATGATGTGCCTATTCAGCTACTCAGAGACTGCACGTGACCTCAGGGTACGAAACTAACACATTAGAATCAAAAGAAAACTTTGAACGTTTACATATGATGCTTGCACAGATACTTTGCATTACAACCTATGCAAAGCTCCGTGACTTTGCGCTCAAGGGTCTCCGTGTAAGATATATTCGTTATTAATAATTTAGTAAACGATATTACTGTGCCACTGTTTCTCTGCTTTAGACGGGAGATCTTAAATTGAGCATTTAAAAATTGTATTACGACAGGTTTAATGTCTGTCTCTCTCTCTCTCTCTCTCTCTCTCTCTCTCTCTCTCTCTCTCTCTGTCTGTCTCTTTCTCTTGTACTCCTCCAGGAATGACGGTTCTCTTGTGTCTGTGCTAAAGACACTTCTGTTTTTCACCATACTGATGATAACTCTACCCATCGGACTGTATTTTGCATCAAAGTCTTTTCTCTTTGAAGGTATTTTGGTCAAAAGGCTGACAATTAAAGGGTTAGTTCACCCAAAAATGAAAATTTAGTATCATTTACTCACCCTCATGCCACCCCAGATGTGTTCGACTTTATCTTCTACTGAACACAAAGGAAGGTTTTTAGAAGTATTTCTCAGCTCTGTATGTGCATACAATGCAAGTGAATGGGTGCCAAAATTTTGAAGCTCCAAAATCCTCATCAGGGCAACATAAAAGTTCTCCAGACGACCCTGGTGGTTAAATCCATATCTTCTGAAGCCATATGATATATAACAGATCAATATTTAAGTCCTTTTTCCTTCTTTCAGGTTCTCCTGTTTTTGATGATTCTCATTCCTCGTACATATCGCCCCCTGCTGGGCAAGGAGAATTTATTTCAAAAATTACTTAAATATTGATCTGTTTCTCACCCACACCTATCATTTAGCTTCAGAAGACATTAATTATCCACTGGAGTAATATGGATTACTTTTATGCTCCGTTTATGTGGATTTTGGAGCTTCAAAATGTTGGCACCCATTCACTTGCATTGTATGGACCTACAGAGCTGAGATATTCTTCTAAAAATCTTCATTTGTGTTCTGCAGAAGAAAGAAAGT
This sequence comes from Myxocyprinus asiaticus, assembly GCF_019703515.2. NCBI lineage: Eukaryota > Metazoa > Chordata > Actinopteri > Cypriniformes > Catostomidae > Myxocyprinus > Myxocyprinus asiaticus. Next base: position 46,656,894 of record NC_059347.1, on the reverse strand, counting down.
CATACACATCTGGGATGAATCTTTTTTGGGTGAACTATCCCTTTAAGTCAACTGTGGAAAAATAGCAATACTACTATTATTTGTTTATTGTTAGTTACATATTGGGCCTACATAGAATTGGATATTATATAACATTATATAAATATATAATTGTATTTATTTTTTATTAAGGGGAAACATGTAATCTTTAGATTTGTGCCCTCAATAGACCTCATTCACAGTAGCATCATTGATTTTTAACGTTAATGAAAACGATTGTCATTACCATTAAAAATCATAGATGGCGCTGTTGTGAAAAAGGTCTATGCAGTGGGTCTTGAATAATGACCTTAATATGTTGTTTATATTATATTTGATGTAACAGATACAGGCTAATACAGTTGAAGTCAGAAGTTTACATACACTTAGGTTGAAGTCATTAAAATTCATTTCATATTAGCAATCTATAATTTTGGCAAGTCGTTTAGGACATCTACTTTGTGCTTGACACAAGTAATTTTTCCAACAATTGTTTACAGACAGATTGTTTCACTTTTAATTGACTATATCACAATTCCAGTGGGTCAGAAGTTTACATTAAGTTAACTCTGTCTTTAAGCAGCTTGGAAAATTCCAGAAAATGATGTCAAGCCTTTAGGCAATTAGCTTCTGATAGGCTAATTGGAGTCAGTTGGAGGTGTACCTGTGGATGTATTTTAAGGCCTACCTTCAAACTCGTTGCCTCTTTGCTTGACATCATGGGAAAATCAAAAGAAATCAGCCAAGACCTCAGAAAAAAAAATTGTGGGCCTCCACAAGTCTGATTTATCCTTGGGAGCAATTTCCAAATGCCTGAAAGTACCACATTCATCTGTACAAACAATAGTACGCAAGTATAAACACCATGGGACCACGCAGCCATCATACCGCTCAGGAAGGAGACGTATTCTGTCTCCTAGAGATGTAGTTTGGTGCAAATTAATCCCAGACCCCAAGCATATTTCCAAAGTTGTGGCAAAATGGCTTAAGGACTACAAAGTCAAGGTATTGGAGTGGCCATCACAAAGCCCTGATCTCAATCCGATAGAAAATTTGTGGGCAGAACTGAAAAAGTGTGTGCGAGCAAGGAGGCCTACAAACCTGACTAAGTTACACCAGTTCTGTCTGGAGGAATGGGCCAAAATTCCAGGAACTTATTGTGAGAAGATTGTGGAAGGCTACTCAAAACGTTTGACTTGAGTTAAATAATTTAAGTGTATGTGAACTTCTGACTGAAAAGCTGAAATAAATAATTCTTTCTACTATTATTCTGACATTTCACATTCACAATAAAGTAGTGATCCTAATGGACCTAAGACAGGGAATGTTTTCTATTATTAAATATCAGGAATTGTGAAAAACTGAGTTTAAATGTATTTGTCAGTGTTTCCGCGGGTCCTTAAAATGACTTAGACTTAAATTTACTTTTAAGGCCATAAAAAGTCTTAAATATCTTAAATTACAAGTCTTAAATTTCGTTTGCTGAGGTCTTAAATTTTGGGGCGTGAATAGAGAAGACGCTTAAAACAGCAGAATCTGCGCGAGTCAAATTCATCTCTCTCTCGTGCATCCGTCATTTAGCAGCTGACGCTTGAGTTCAGTGTGAGCGCGTGCAGGGAAGCGCATTTTTACTGAACTTATGATGTTACACATGTATAAACCTTCATTAAACCCGTTAATCAGAAATGCAAATGCCATTATTTTGCGTCTTTTGTAAACGAGCGATGCGCTAACACTGTCGCTCCTGCTTATAATCAGAGCTGTCAAAAATTTGCAAGCGCGCAAGGTTGGAGCGGTCTTTTGACGCTCTTTTCTTTCCTTATTTTACACTACCTTTGACAATAATTGTAACGCTAACAGAACTACTCAGCTGCAGAATTACACCTGTTATATCTCTCTCATCTCCATCTCTCATGTGTTCCATCTTTCTCTGCCATCTGAATCAGTTTAAAAAAAATTTGCAAAACAGTAATAATATAAAATTATAATAATACTAATTTGGACTTAATAATAAGACTTAAGGGTGACCAGTGATGACAGAAATTTCATTTTTAAATAAACTGCCCTTTAACTACCTGTTAAAGTATTTGGTAAGGGTATCTGCCAATAAAAAATATATATAAATGTTATTCAGCACATGCTAGACATTATTCACAGCAGTGCCATATTTAATTTTTGACGAGAATGACAACGAGGCTGTGCGGGATAGACGTACAGTCTCTTCAATGGGCTGTACTGCAGTTTAAAGTGGTTTTGGATCATTCCGCAGACAAAACATTGGAAAAATCTCTTTAAGGACACTCAGTAGACAAAAAACTCTGAGTTGTGGAAAATCACATGGGATATTGGAGCTTTTTACAGATTTATATCGTGCATGCCATTGAAGATATGGTAAGTCTATCCCTCACAGCTTCATTCCCATTAAAAATCAAACATGTCGCTACTGTGAATAAGGTCTATAGATTTACAAAATTGTCAATGCATGTGCAGTAAGTGGTGGCAGAAAGCCCACTGACTGTGTTAGATTTGACAGATTAGATGATTAAACAAAAGTATGACACAAAACCATCATAAATACAAACATATTCTTAGCGATACAATTACGATAATAAAATGAGTTAATAAATAACATGTAATCATGTTCCCTATAAATTTATGCTGCAAAGTTGTGATTTGAAATGAACTCCTCAGTCCAGTCAGCTCTGTTGATGGCTTGAAGCCACAGTAGTCAACGAGAGCCCTCGGAATCATTTTTCAACAACGTAATCCGATAAAATTTACTTTTTACGCATGGTTTTTGCCGCCACTTCAGTGTTTGACATAAGTGGTGACATTGCCAAAGCATTGGTCTATTGTGTCATGTCTTGCTGGAAAGCAAATATAGGCTATATACTTTAGGCTACGTGCATTCTTAATGAATTCATTTAAGTTTTAATTTTATTTTTAATGTTGCATTAACTTATTTAAAAAAGAAAACACAAATGCACAAAATATAAAAACACATGTCCAGAGACATCCAAAGTAGTTAGGGTTAGGTTTTGTATTTACCAGCTAATGAATTATTTAATGTGTGTTTTATTATTATTGTTAAATTTTTATTTTATTTGGCCTTAAAAAGTCTTTGTCTTAAATTTCATTCCTTCGAACCTGCAGAAACCCTGTAAGGCATATGTAAACTTCTGACTTCACCTGTAGATAACCAAAAAAAATAATTTTAACTCGCCCTCATTCATTTAAAATAATTACTGGTTACAGTAAGACACTTACAATGGATGTGAATGGGGCCAGTCCATACACATTAAAATGCAGACTGTTTCAAAACTATAGCTACAGTGCTGTAAAAAAAAAAAAAAAGTATTTGCCCCATTCTGATTTCTGCTGTTTTTGTGTATATTTTAAACTAAATTGTTTCAAAAATTCTAATAGAATCTAACATAAAACAAAGGCAGTCTGAGTAAACACAAAATACAGTTTTAAATGTTAATGTTTTAATGAAGCAAAAAAGATAAGACCAACTGGGCCTGTGTGGAAAAAGTATTTGCCCCCTTAGTTACCAAATCTATGAAACTGCATTCATAATGGGGTTCAGCTGGACTAGACACACCCAGCCCTAATTACTGCCAGTCCTGTTCAATCAACACCTAAATATAATGTTTTCAGCAGCATGAAGTTGGCTAAAAGGTCTCACCCAGTAGCACACTATGCCAGGGTTTAAAGAAATTCCAGAAATGAGGAAAATGGTGATCGAAATACATCAGTCTGGGAATGTTTACAAAGCTATTTCAAAGGCTCTGAGACTCCAAAGAACCACAGGGAGAGCCATTATCTCCAAATGGAGAAAACTTGGCACAGTAGTGAACCTTCCCAGAAGTGGCCGCCCTTCCAAAATTCCTCCAAGTGCACAGCGACGACTCATCCAGGAAGTCACAAAAAAAGCCAAGGACAACATCCAAGGAACTGCAGGCCTCTCTCGCATCAATAAAGGCCACTGTTCTTGACTCCACTATCAGAAAGACACTGGCCAAAAATGCCATCCATGGAAGAGTGGCGAGACGAAAACCACTGCTAACCCAGAAGAACATTTAGGCTCGTCTGAATTTTGCCAAAACACACCTTGATGATCCTCAAACATTTTGGGAGAATGTTCTGTGGACTGATGAGTCAAAGTGGAACTGTTTGGAAGACAGGGGTCCCATTACATCTGGCGTAAATTCCACAAAAAGAACATCATACCTATGGTCAAGCATGGTGGAAGTGTGATGGTGTGGGGATACTTTGCTGCTTTAGGGGCAAGGCGACTTGCAATAATTGAGGGAAATATGAATGCTCTCTACCAAAAATTCTTAAAGGAGAACATCCGGTCATCAGTACGTGAGTTGTAGCTCAGGCACACCTGGATTATGCAACAAGACAATGATCCAAAGCATAGGAGTAAGTCCACCTCTGAATGGCTCAAAAGAAGCAAATTCTAAGTTTTGTAGTGGCCTAGTCAAAGTCCTGATTTGAACCCGATTGAGAATTCCAAATGAGACTGCAGAACCTTAAACAGACAGTTCATGCTCAAACCCTCCAATGTGGCTGAACTAAAGCAGTTCTGCAAAGAGTGGGCCAAAATTCCACCACAGCTTTGTGAAAGACTGATCTCATGTTATCGTAAGCATTTGCTTGCAGTTGTTGCTGCTAAGGGTGGCACAACCAGCTATTAAGTTAAACGGTGCAGTTAGATTTTTACATAGGTGATATAGGTGTTGGATAACTTTTTTGCTTTAATTTTTTTTTAAATATATATATAATATGTATATATTTGAAAACTGTATTTTGTGTTTACTCGGGTTGCCTTTGTTTTATGTTAGATCTCGTTTGAAGATCTAAAACGGCAGTGTGAAAAATACACAAAAACAGAAGGCACATACTTTTTCACAGCACTGTACAATACAAACATTGTGTTAACATGATTTTAGTGCAATCAAATCAGGGATTTACCAGCGTTACAGCGTAATA